>NC_045596.1:57788930-58091957 GCF_009762305.2 Zalophus californianus | reverse complement strand
CTTTAGCCAATAGCCACAAGTAAATGAAGACCTCAGTCCTACACAGGCAAGAAACTCGATTCTACCAACAATGTGAAAGAGCCTAGAAGCAGATTCTTCTCAGACCTTCCAGATAAGATCCCACCATGGCCATCACCTTGATTTCTGCCTGTGAAACTTCAAGCAGAGATTCCAGGTATCCAGACTTCTGACATACAGAACTGCAAGCTAATAAGTGGATATTGTCTTACACTCTGAGTTTGTGGTAATTTGTAATGCAGCAATACAAAACTAATATGTCAGCTTGTGAAAATATTAACTGATACTTGACCTTTCTTACATCATCTTGATGCTTTTGACAAATCACAATTTTATAACTTAAACTTAATTTAGTAACAGTTAGTTTATAATAATTTGATAACAAATGTCTAAACTGAAATAAATAATAAAGTAATGTATTTGGAAGCCCTTTGTAGACCATATAGTGGTGTATAGTCTCTAGAGGCATATACAGAACTTTAGGAAATGCATACAGAGAATTATTCTTTAGTTTGTTGGCTTTTCTCCCTCAGCATGACACTTAGTAACATTAAGTGTGTTAACTCAAATGGAAAGTGGCCTTTAAGTTAATATGAAGTGTTTTCACTGCAAACCTATAATTAACACAGAAAAATGTTAAATGCTTTTTACAGAGATTTGCCTGGTTAATAGATTTTTCTCATGCTTTATTACTGCTGTCTTTTATATTTTTTAAAGATTTTTATTTATTTATTTATTTGACAGAGAGAGAGAGACACAGCGAGAGAGGGAACACAAGCAGGGGGAGTGGGAGAGGGAGAAGCAGGCTTCCCGTGGAGCAGGGAGCCCGATGCGGGGCTTGATCCCAGGACCCTGGGACCATGACCTGAGCCGAAGGCAGACGCTCAACGACTGAGCCACACAGACGCCCCTGCTGTCTTTTATATTTAAGTATATATTTTATTTAAATTTTCATCCTGTCATTCTCTTACCATCTTCAGCTTTGTTTTCACTGTAATGGTTTATAGCCTCCTCAATTTTTACAAATGCAAATTAACCTTATTATTATTTCTATCTGGAATCTGGAGTGTAGTATTTCTTAAATAACTAATATACAATTTCTGGGTTTACCTAATCTCATGGCTCCTTAATTCAAAGACCTTCCAAAGTTATCCAAAGCTCAAGAGGCGGTGTGAAATGGCAGAAAGAATATTGTACTATATTAGAAGCTGGAGAACTGAGTTCAGTCCTCGGATTTCCATTAGCTAGTATTGCCATCTTTGGCAAATCTCTTCTCTTCTCTCTCAGGGTCTACCTTTTAACATTTGTAATTCAGATCTCCATTTCTTTCTTTCTTTATTTTTAAGTAGGCTCCATGCCCAATGTGGGGCTTGAACTTACGACCTCGAGATCAAGAGTCGCATACTCTACCCACTAAGCCAGCCAGATGCCCCTTAACATTTCTAATTCAAAGGAGTGATTTCCACACTGTAGAACCCTAGGCCCTTCTTGGAGGTCCCCATGTTTGCTCTAGAAATAAGTCAGGAGCCAGTGGGGTGGCTTTTGGATGCCTGCTCCTGTTTTAATTGGTATAGTTCTTTTATGTACTTCATATAGTGGCTTCTGTATCACATTTCATTTTGAGAAATAGCTGTATAGCTTTTTAAAAATGAACACCAGAGTATTAGATGATTTCTAAGATTTATCATGGTTTAAATATAAGTTCCCTCCTCCACCTGCATTTTCTTTTCTAAATTCAGTAACTGAATAGATTCAGATAGCAAGGAATATACATTATACTATATATCAGTCATACCCCTAGAAACAGAACCAACAGGATGTGTTCATTTTAAGGAATTGGCTCACCTGATTGCAGAGGCTTTATGCGTCCAAAATCATCAGAGTAGGCCAGTAGGCTACAGACTGCACTTTGAGCCAAGGAAAGAGCTGTATTTTGAGTCCCGGGTGTTGACAGAATTCCCTCTTGGTTGGGACGGGATGGTGCTGGTGATGGTGTCTGTCTTTGTGCTATTAAGACCTTCAGATGACTGGATGAGGCCCAGTCCGAAGGGTAATCTACTTTACCTGAAGTCCACCCATTTAAGTGTCAATCTCATCCAAAAAACTCCTTCACAGAAGAAACATCCAGGAGATTGTTTGACCAATTTCTAGGCACTGTGGCCTAGCCAAGATGACACATACAATTAACCAACACATACTACGAAGGGAAGAAATAGGACATTATAACTATAGAATTACTCTCTTGCCAATAGAGGAGAATATGCACTAATAAAAGATAAAATAATGCATTTTATTTTGTGGAAGATGACAGAATTAGAAAAATCAAAGTTTCACTTGGAGAAGTAAAGCATGCTATTTTGGACAGCTAAAATGACTGTGGATTTTTAAGTTAAATTGCATGGACAAAAAAATTTCTCCTCTTTGAGTAAATGTTGGGCATAGTGTTATAAAGAAATAGCTCCTCCTAAATGATACCTATTTCTTTCAGTGAAGAACTATCTCTGTGTTCCTTAGAGATCATGGATTCATGATGTGTCCCAGTCTTTACTTCATCTCTGTTTCTAAGTCTCTGCTTCTTATATCTGCTTACTGTTTCCCTTTGTCATTCCTCCCATCTTTGTTCATTTGTTGCTACTGTCTTCAGCAACTTTTCAGTAAATCAGGGCATTCTGAAGAAATAAATGGACATGCTCTTAGTTGATTGTTCTCTGTAAAGAATGTATGTATCTTTTTATATTTGTTTATTGGTAATTGTCTTTGAGGCAAAATGAAGGGGCAAGGTACATTCATCTTACAGAAAAATAGAGAAATGGAGCATTTGTTCAAATTTAGTGATAAACATAATGAATTTATTATTCAAAAGGTTCCCTTTTCTCTGAGGGCCAAATGAAATTTACATAATTTAGCAATGTATATCATAGAATAAAAATATGTTGTGTAGTACTGTAGCTCCCCTTGAAATAGGTTTTCCCCCACAGAATGACATTTTATTGCTAATTTTTTAAAGATTTTATTTATTTATTTGACAGAGAGAGATAGTGAGAGAGGGAACACAAGCAGGGGGAGTGGGAGAGGGAGAAGCAGGCTTCCCGCGGAGCAGGGAGCCCGATGCGGGGCTTGATCCCAGGACCCTGGGATCATGACCTGAGCCAAAGGTAGACCCTTAACTGACGGAGCCACCCAGGCACCCCATTTTATTGCTAATTTAATTATTCTCTTCTCTGTACCTTAAGAGTTCTGGTGCTATCCGGATGTTAAATATGCCTTAAACAAAGAAGTGTTTCATTATGGCAGGACATATTTGCTTATAATGACACCATAAAGCCAGATTCCCAAAGCAGCAACAATAAAGTTTCTTAGGCCCTCTTAACAACTCATTTTTATTCTTTCAACATGATTCCTTGCTTATACGCTGTATCCTTGTGTTGGGCCAAGGTTATAACTGATTTATCTATTTTGCAGCCTCACGTAGAGACTGATATTTTATCTCCTAAAAAAAAAAAAAAAAAAGATGGTGAATGAGACTTTCAGCATTTTTTAAAGACCGAAAAGATTGGACATAAAACTCTGGAATAGAGAGTACAACTTTTTCATCCTTCCAAAGTAAGTAAATGCAAGGAAAAATACTTGGTCAGACTGAGCTGTGAAGACAACAGTCTGATGAGCAAGAGTGATATTCCAACTGTCAGGAAGTGGCCAAGGAGCCAACTCAAAACATCACCAGCTTTTGAGAAAGACAGCATCACCTGTTAACTATCTCGATTTGAGGTTACTTTAAAGATGAAAATGGTATACTCACAGTTATCTTTGAGATTGTTCTAGAAAAAAAAAAAAGAATTTACCCATTGCCAGAGGTTCAAGGAAAGAGGAGCAGATCTTAAAAATTTGAATACAGTGTTCTGTAGTTAGCATTTCTTTCTCCACGGGAACATTGTCTTCCCTCCTGCTCCCCTAGCTTCATTTGGACAAGGTCTATTTTATTTATTGTTATGTCTCTGGAACCTCACACTGGCCTTGGATAAGATTGCATATTAAAGAAATATTTGTTAAGCTGAGCTAACTAAACTGAGTTCTCACTATTAACATACTATTTATTCTAGCTTTTGCTTATTGTGCTATATTGTGAGATCTTAGAATTACTGTGATTGATACTCTTTTAAGGCCTAGTAGAAGCAACTAAGTAGCAGTAACATAATAGTAACATCATTTGTTCTTATGAATCAACATAGAAAAGATTTAGAGGCAAATTTCAGGATTGAACATAGGATGCCCATCTCTAAATAAGTTTCCAGCTACAGAAACCCTGACATACTTCCAGCCCCTACCCAAAGAAGATAAAATGTTGATTTCTAGTGAGTTTAGTCCAATTTAAATTCCTCAGAATTTTTTTCCTAAACTTTCTCCTGATGGCAACTAATAAATAGGTATGCCCCTTTGTGTCTACTCTTGCATTAGTGTTCCACTATACCACCTACATTTGGTTATTTCTAACTTATTAGGGGTTAGAACTAGAATCAGAAGTTGCAGACTAATGGTCTGCACCCAAATAGGGCTCGCATAGTTGGTTTTGTTTGGTATTTTAAAAATTAGTATTTGTATTTGGGGTTCCTAAAACCATCCTTGGGTTCAGTGATTTTCTAGAAGGACTTACAGAACACAGAAAAACTGTTATACTCCTGGTTACAGTTTATTACATCAAAAGGATAAGATTAGAATTAGCCATGGAAAAAGGTACATAGGGCAATGTTTAGAAGACTCCTGGAGACTCACCAGCTTTCTTACTTTCCAAACTATCTATAATTTAATGCTTATAAGAGATGAACAAGTCATGTAATTGAGTGAAACAAACTGGGTATGATATTGAAGGACTATGGTGTGCTGGAAATACCATGCCTTTCTAAAGTAAAAACAGCTGCTCAACTCTCATCAGTGGTGGCCAAGTTGACACATGGGCCAGTTTCCAGTTTCCAGTTGTCCTACCCTAATAGTCATGGGGACAGTGCTTAATTCTCCCAGCAATGATGTATGACAGCATGCATGAAGTATTGCCAGCCAGGGACATTCACCTGAATCTTGGTGTCCAGGGTTTTTCTTGGTTGGTCACATAGGTGACCACTCTGTCAAGAGGTCAGGCTGATATCACAGAATCCTGCATCCATACCATAAATCACATTGTTGGCATAGACTCTCTGACATGGTCTAAGGCCCTTAAGTAAACAAAACACCCTTATCAGGCAGGGTATTCTATGGGCTTACAGGTTACCTTCCAGGAACCAGACAAAGGCCAAACCTTTCTTTGTAATGTGCAGAGTGTAGTCAACCCAGACCACCACAGTGAATCCTTGGCCACATAGTATTAATAGTAAACCTCTGAGGTTTAGGAGATTTCACATTAAATATGGATTTTGGGATTCGCTTCAAAAACTGGACAAACTGGCCCATGTGTCAACTTGGCCACCACTGATGGGAGCTGAGCAGCTATTTTTACTTTCAGAAAAGGCATGTTCTTTCCAGCACACCATAGTCCTTCAATATTATACCCAGTTTATTTCACTCAATTACATGACTTGTTCATCTCTTATAAGCATTAAATTATAGTTTGGAAAGTAAGAAATTTATTGAAGATTCAGAATCAAAACAAGATCATTCTTTTACCTACTGAATTTGTCATGTGTCTCCTCAAGTTGTTTTTTCTATGCTACTTTGTTCACAATTTAATTGCTTAATGCATGCGATAAATTGTTATTCCTGAGAATATCATCATTATCCAAATAAGAAACCCCCAGATTACTCTGGAGCAAGTTTTCAAAATTTTTTAGTCCAGTAACGACTGCAACAAAGTGATTATAGATTATCTACTTTTTCTAACCTTACTCATCCTCTTCTCCTAAACTACCCTTACCTGAATCAAGGGAATAAATATTTTCTTATTTTAATAAGATTTTATTCAATATCACATAGAAATTTTAGCTTGGAAGCCAGGACATAAACTTTTAGGCTACATATGGCCACTTTTTATTGGGACCTTGCCTAAGTTAATGCCCTATAACTTGACTACTAGGTTAGAATGAAAGCAATTTGCGAACAAAGATGCTGCATATTCAGGTACTTCTTAAATAAATGTTCTTTAGAAAATAGGTACAAAACATGGGGCACCTGGGTGGCACAGTCAGTTAAGCATCTGACTCTTGGTTTCAGTTCAGGTCATGATCTCAGGGTTGTGGGGTTGAGCCTCGCATCAGGCTCTGGGCTCAGTGTGGAGTCTGCTTAAGACTCTTTCTCCCTCTCCCTCTGCTCTCCCACCCTCCCAAATAAATAAATCTTAAAAAAAAAAAGAAAAGAAAATAGATACAAAGTATTTTATATTCTTTGTTTGGTAAGCTTGATGCAGTCCCCGCTCTGTGTCCTTTTAGAAGCTCTGGCTGCCTCATTACAAGAACAGTTTGCTCAAAGCACACATCCATCAGTACAGAGGCAGGAATAAGGCTACTGAATTCCTTCTAATCCAATGGCTCAGAGCAGGACATTTAAGGATCAAGCCTTAGCATTCCCCATAGGGTGCAGCTATAGTCTGAATTTTATAGAGTAATTGCTTGCCTTAGAGTTGAAGCTTAAACTAACTGACACATCCATAATTCCATATCATCTCTGCTGAATTATTTTAAAGTAAATTACTAATATCTTAACACCTTTCCAGATTTCTAGTGATGATGATTACCTGTTGAGGGAGTAGATATCATATGATCTGTGTCCTAGTCCAAAGCAGGAGTTGCACTTAAAATATCCATGTGTACAGGTATCTGTCAAATCCTTAAACTTCTGTGGGCATTATGGAGAAAGTAAAGACTTTATTAGAGAGTTGGTGGTTATTATACTTTAATTCTTTTGCTGAAACTCATTTTGAGAGGAAAAAACATGCCAATTTTCCAAATTTAAAAAGTAATGATTAATAAAGGACCATGACTTACATTACATAGAATATATGGATATGTGGTCATAATGAAAATGAATGTAGGGGTAAAAAAACCTCTTTGCTTGCAGCAGCTCAATTGACTGGCTTTGAGATTTGTTCTTAACAATAGGCCAAACAAATATAAAAATCTAAGAAATACTGTGTTAATCAGTGCAATATTATAAAAGCACAGTCTTTCTCTTGAGTTAGTAATTATCAAGAATTGGAAGTTCCATTTATAGCTATATATATAGCTTAAAGCCATTAAAAAGTCAACTTTATTACTGAGAGTCCTGCAGGAAAACTAAATTCGTTGTTAAGACTCTGGAACTCTCTAGCTCCCAATCTCTTTTCCCTCCACTGAAACAATTGTTTTTATAGCATGATTTTTAGATAACTAAGGCTTCTTAGGAACATAAGGATCACATTATAACAGAATAGATGGTATTTAATGCAACACTAATAGTATATATGGGACTAGTAAGAGACAGATGGGAGGATTTGTGAATATCTGAGCCATTTCCTTTAACCCTGTGATTTTGTTTCACATGCAGGCTTTTAGCTTATTAAGCATTCATTCTTTTGTTGTTTAAAAACAGAATGATGATTTTTCTTTGTTTAAAATTTGTATCAAACAACAAGTACTTGAGCTTTCTCTTCTCTGTGGACATAAATTGTTACATTCTGTGTATGTGTATACTCACTGTACCCAATATACATATAGTTCTACATGTACCGGTTCTGAAGGCTCTTTTCTTTTCTCAAAAGTTCTCCCTTTACATACTCAAATTGTATCCATCTTAGGGATTCTTTTCTTTGCCTACTCATGCAGCAACACTCCCGAAAGGGTTGAAAGATAAATGTGATTGGGAACATGCATAAAAATACAGTTGGCAAAGGAGCAGGGGAAAAAAGAGACACAGAAAGAAATTCTGTGTCAGGGAAAGGGATATTTTATGTGCAGAAACTACAGAAGGCAATAAGATGCTGGGTAGTATTACTCCACTGTTCGAAGGAATGTCATAAAATGTGTTAATCATTAAAGGAGCCAAATGCTTTTAGATACCTCATTCATGTGTTATCTTTAAATAAATCTGAAGCTGGTGCTTGTGCTGCTAGTGATTTTCTGTCTACGATGAGGAGAAACGAGTTACTCTTCTTAATTATATGATAGTGAAACCCTTAGTCAGTAGGGCACATTGCCTTCATTTGAGAACTGTTTTATTGTTTTTATTTCAGGGATGTTAACAGCACATTTTGTCAGTTTTGAAAGTTTTCCAGTTAAAGGTTTAATGATGGGTGGGGTGAGGCTGAGGGGTAAAAGAGCCAAAATAGAATAGGTCTCAAAATTCTCTTTCTAGTGCTACCCAGAAAGTACTCTGTATTTTGAATTCTCTACCTCTAGACAGAGAATCAGGGGAAATGAGGTACGTATTTTTAAAAATATTCATTAACTGAATAGGAAAAAAATTCATAGGGTACCAGCTATTTTTATTTTTTCAAATATGAAGATGCAGAGTCCCAACATTTAGAGAGAACTCTTAGTTCTCAATTAAGCCCAATCAATACCTATTCATTGCTTATATTTTAAATTTTGATACTCTCGTAAGTATACCCTTTTATAAAATCATAACATTATTCAAACATATATCCTGAAAACTTCTAGCACATAAACACAATTGGCAGTCATTTGTGGGATTATTATTATGACCTGAAATTTTTAAGTGTTCCTTTAAAGAGTCTGGTTGTTATCAAGATACCAACCAGTTTAAGAATGGCTATGGAGAAGGGGACAAGACTGTGAGCTCAGAGAGTGAGCACCGTCTGCATCATCTTCATCACTGTATTCCTAGCACGTGGGATGGTGCCTGGCGTGTAGATAGCTGGAGTTTAATACCTGTTTTAGTTTGAATAACTGGAAAAGAAGATCACGTAAATGCTGTGATTGACATACACAATGCATTATCTCATTTTTTCCTCAAACCGCTCAAGTAGGTACCATTTTTGTCTGTTTTATTAATGAGCCTAATAACTTAATGACTGGTGAGTGTGGCTTGCGAAAGGTCACAGAACATAACAAGTGGTAGAGCTGAAGTTTGAAGACAAATTCTTTAACCTTCTGCTGCAATAACATGCTTTTGCCACAGAGTTCTGAATACCTAAACTGTTTTAGAAAGAAGGGAGAGGTTCAAGATTTGCAGCCAGAGCGCTCTTGAGACCCAGTGATTTTGCTGTCCAGTGCAGTGATGGTTGCCTAGAATGTACCCGAAAGATTTTAAACGGATGTAGGAGTGCTCTGAGTTTTTGCTTTGGGCAGGAGACTTTTTTTTTTTTTTTAATACAAATATTTCCAAATGGGAGAGGAGAAAAAAAAATCTTAGAAATCTTTATTCTTTCATGAAAAGCCTTTTGAATACATGGGAAGAAAAATCTCAGCAACGTGAGGCGGGGGCTCAAATGTGGATGCCGATGACTGTTGATAGGTCACAATTACACCATTTATTCTAATAATGACACCAACTTATTTTCTTTTAATTTTCTACTCAATTTTCTGTTCTAAGTTTAGATTTTTGTAACATTAAACTGTTTCTGAAGCAGTTTCTAAGGAAACCTCTCAGGCAAGGCACTTAAATCAGTAATTAGAAAGTCGTTATGTGTAAATTAAGTGAAACAGGCTGCGTGCCTAGAGGAACAGATGGGAAGGGGCAGTTGCAGAGATTTCAGCTAGAGTGGCCTATGTGTTTTATTCCTTTTCTGACAGCATCCTAGAAAACAAACTTTCCAAGGTCCCCAAGGATGTTCAAGGTCAAATGTACGAACAATTTTTTAGTTATCAAACTTTGTGCCATCTCTGCTCGCCTCCCCCCTCCCCCCGCAGTGCTCTTGCAGCCCCACCTTGTCCCAGAACTTTGTACCATCCCTGATCCCTCTCTCTGCTACCCTCCTGCACACGTGCGATTTCAGCAGTCGGAAGAGGCTGCAGTGTCCCAGGCTTGGGTCCTCTCCAAGTACTCCAGCTTTTTGGGATTACTTTACCTGTCAGATTTAACTGAAACTGATGCAACTCCCTTGCTGTAATCTTGCGTCACATGTTGGTGGAAACTCAAGACTGGTCCTGATATTTTGGGCAAAACCATCTTCTTCTTCTTTTTTTTTTTTTTGGTGCCAGGGGTGGGAGGTATGGAGTACGGCTTCCCTGACTTCCTCTCTGGCTCTGAATGCCGAGCACTGCTCTGTGGAACGCTGTCTGCTCTGCATTTTGCTCCTCTCCACTCTGTCCTTTGCTGACTGTCCCCAGATCAAAAATTCATCCTATTCTATTATTCAGAGCAATTCCACTTTCTTCAGCCATGACTGCAAACTTAAGCCCAGACCTACATTTGCATACTCAAAAGAGTCAAAAAGCTTGCTAAACAGAGCTTCTGTGCTCTGTTAGCAGCATGAAGCACCCTCAGAGGCTTTGCAAGGACAGCTTTTCCTTCATCTTAGGCCAGCTCACGTTCTTGGGTATGGCCTCCTCTGGAAGGTAGAAGGCTACCTACTTTTGTTAATGGAGTATACTTATCCCCCAGGTTTCTTTTTTCCAGGCAGAGGGACATTCATTTAGGTAACACATTTGGCCTCTCCTTGTCCCTTTGTCATGTCCTTCGGCGAATCTGGGACAAGAGACTGGGCACGTGCGGCCCATATCCTTCCTGCTCCTGAGTCTTGGTGTTTGCCTGCCTGGAGGGAGTGCACATTCTGCACCACGCTTCCGGAACGTGCATTTTAAGGGGCAGGTTCTTCCCCCTCACTTTTTTTTTGTTTTTTTACTCTGCTCACCTAAGGCATGTTCTCACATAGCTCCCAAAGTAATTTTTAAAGGGAACATTCTGATCTCAGTTTATTTGACTTTTACATGTCACTCTCTCAGTTATTTTCAAACCTATGTGGAAAAAGGAGGGAATATTTGTTGTATCCCTCAAAACCCATCTGGTTTATTTTTTTTTTTAAGATTTATTTATTTATTTACTTTAGAGAGCGAGCAAGCACAGTGGAGGGAAGGGCAGAGAGAGAATTCCCAGCAGATTCATTGCTGAGTGAGGAGCCCAACATGGGGCCCGATCCCACAATCCTGAGATAATGACCGGAGCCAAGATCAAGAGTCGGGCACTTAACCAACTGAGCCATCCAGGCAACCCAAACTCCATCTGTTTTAAAAAACACATTGCGCCTCACCACTAATGTCATGTTTCCTTTTTAACCAATACCCGAAATCCCTAAAGCCTGACCCTGGCACCCGTCAGTCTCAGAAGACAATATAACCTCCTACTTCACAAGAAAAATTAAGCCAGCTGCCTCTTCCTTTTCTTCAAATCATGAACCTCCTTCCTGTCTTTCCTCTAGTCTTCAAAGAAGGTGTTTCACCCTGAGAGTAACCACTTTACATCATTTATTTTTTAGAGCGAGAGAGAAAGAGAGGGTGGGGCAGAGGGAGAGAGAGATTCTTTTTTTTTTTTTTAAAGATTTTATTTATTTATTTGACAGAAAGAGAGAGCGAGAACAAGCCGGAGCAGGGAGCAGCAGAGGGAGAAGCAGGCTCCCTGCTGAGCAAGGACCCGACGTGGGACTCCATCCCAGGACTCTGGGATAATGACCTGAGCCCAAGGCAGACGCTTAACTGACTGAGCCACCCAGGCACCGAGAGAGAGATTCTTAAACAGCCTGCATGCCCAGAGTGGAGCCAGATGCAGGACTTGATCTCATGACCCAGAGATCATGACCTGAGCTGAAATCAAGAGTCAGACACTTAACTGACTGAGCCACACAGGCACCCTCCATTGAATTCTTAGTTACAAAATCCAATGAATCTTTTTCATTTATCATTCAATTTTCCTCACTGCATCACTTAAAAGGTTAACTAACTCCTTGAAATTCTTTCTTGGATTTCATGGCACTACTCTATAGTGCGGCCTCTGGAATCTACTAGACCAAGTTTTGTATTCTGCCTCTCTACTACTTACTCACTGTGAGGCTTTGCACAAGATTCTCAACCTATCAAAACCCCAGTTTCACCATTTGTACGATAATGGTAATAACAGTATCCTCCTCACAGGGCAGGTGTGAGTAAAATAGAGAACAATACATGCTAAGCTCTTTCCCCTAGTTCAGGGCACTAAAGTCTTCAGACCCAAGCTTCCCTGCAATGACTCACCCAGTACAGTTTGCAGTTCTGTGTCTAGAAATCCCAGGCATTGTTCCTTCTCATCTTCTTGAACTCTCACAATACTCAATAATTTTGACCCCTCTATCCTTACATCACTTGCTTCTCTTGGTTTCCTGGACACTGTACTCTCTTTTTTCACTTAGCTCTCTGCCCCTCCTCCACTTTGAGTCACCTTTTCTGGCTCATCCTTTTTTTATTTTGTATTTAAGTGGCTGGAGTTTCTTGAAAGCCTCTTCTTATGTTTTATTCTTTCCCTGGGTGATTTCATCCATGTCCACAGATTCAGTTCTTATCTATCCATTGGTGACTCCTAGATTCATTTTTCTAGCTAAGGCTGTCATCTGAGCTACACAGTCACCTATCCACCTATGTGTGGTCACAGGCACCCACAAACTCTGTGTGCCTCAAACGAAACTCCAGGTGTTCCCTTTCCTCACCAAACCCTGACTTGGATCCAAGATTTCGAACATCCCAGAAATCCTTCCCAAACCTACTGGACTAGCCTAGGGCTCCCTGTTTCCCTGTCAGACAGCTCCCACAGTTACAATCATATAACTAGTTCCTCCCCAGGGGGTACAAGCTCCAGGACAGCAGAAGTGTTTGTCTTGTTAACAACTGAATAAACAGCATGTGGCATTTTACCTCACATAAATAAACATTTCATGAGTAGATACAATATATTGTGTGAAGAAACAGTTAATAGAATCCCTGGCACATAGCCATCACTTGAAAATGTTAGCTATTGCAGTTTTAGCCACCTGTCTGTAACTTCTCTCTATCCCTTCAAACACTGGTGTTTTCCAGGGTTTCTATCACTCATGTCATAATTTACACATCTTTTTTAAGCAATGTAATCACTCTCTGGTTTTACCTATCCCCTATGTGCTGACATTTTAGTGGGCCACTTAATATAAACCAAAAGACTAGGGAGATTCTCTTTGAGGAGTGACATTAAGTCCTGAGACCTTCAGAATAAGTCTGAGACCCTCAGGGTAAGTATGGGCCAGAGGTCTTTATGACCACCATAGGAAATTAGTTGTAAAAGGCTACCCTGGCTTTAAGTCAGCCACCAAGCACAAGGTATCTGAAACGCGGCATTTCAAATACATTTGTCACTTACTGCTGCTGTCTCTTCTTGTATTGAAGTCCTATCCTCTTTGATTTGGTGAAGCAATGTCGCTGGGCTTGACTCTGCCTTCATCTTCTATTTCTACTCATACAGGCCATTGATTAAAATGCAGTGATTCTGCTAATCTGGAACACAGACAAAAGAGAAAGAAATGTTAAATTTTTTTTTTAAGATATTTATTTATTTGTCAGAGAGAGAGAGAGAGAGAGCACAAGCAGGGGGAGCAGCAGAGGGAGAGGGAGAAGCAGGCTCCTCACTGAGCAAGGAGCCCGATGTGGGACTCGATCCCAGGACCCTGGGATCATGACCTGAGCAGAAGGCAGATGCTTAACAACTGAGCCACCCAGGCGACCCTGTTAAATGTTTATGTAAAGAAATATTACTATATACCCTGAATGATGTAGATCAAGGCTTGCCAACTTGTTCTGTAAAGAGGCAGAGAGTAAATTATTTTAAGCTTTTCAGGGCCAAAAAAAAAGAATAAAAATAAATAAAATGCATGCCCAGTGGCCAACAGGAAAAAAAAACAAAAACAACAAACTTGCAGTGATTCTTCCAGATGTTGGGAGGAAAAATTCCTCTCAGCCATGGTCAGTGGTATAAACAGTCAAAGTGAGACATATCCATATTGTTCTGGGTTCCCAGTATTAAATCTCTTTAACTGATAGTCATACACATAGCCACTTTTAGCAAAGCAAAAATTATTAATAGTATCCCCTTTCACTCTCAAAAATATCTTGATTTGGATAACAAATTATATGATCACCTTCCTTAAAGTTCACCCAACCTAGAGTGATAGGGTAATTGATCCCATAGTGGGGATGGGTTCTAATTTTGGCTTTTTGACAAGCTCAAACCCTGCCTCCCTCATGACAACTGAGGTCCTGGCATTGAGCCAAGTTCACCAATCCTTGACCATGTCTTGTTACCTTGAATGACTTCTTCACAGCCCTTAGTATACTTTGTAGAGAGAGCTGGCCTAAACTGGGACCTCCTCAATACTGCAGAGATGTTCTATTTACATTTAATTCTAAGAGATGGAGAATCAGTTTCAATCTCTTTCATACAGGGATGCTCTCAAACTCCTAATGTGAATGCAAGCATCTTTTCTCTGGTATTCTCAGATTCAGCGTATTAGGGAGTGTAACTTGGCCAAACCTGGAAACTCCAGTTGTACTTTCTACCTTACGTCATATGATCAAAATAGTCCACTGATAAGATTCAGCTAAGAATGAAAATTTGTCCAAGGTGACAGGTCATCATCACTGAGAGACTTCGAAGCAGCTCACAATTTTAAAATATCAACCTTTTGAGCTTTCCTTATGCATGTGTGCATGAATATACACATATTCACACACACATTCATAAATGCATAGAAATAAGCATTTCTGGAGGGTTATTCATTAAGTGATAATTATAAAAACTGTTTTCAAGTCAAACTGAAGAATGAAAAAAACATAAAAATCATTCTGGTTACATTTTCATCAACAAGCATATCTTGAGTACCAGCTGTATGCCAGGCACCATGTAACTATTTTGAAATAGCATAAGCAATAAAATGATGTAATCTGAAAAAAAGTTGATTTTTTTTTTTTTTTTGGTAGTTTGTAGCTCTCTGACCAAGTTAATTGCACATTTATCCTTCCCCCATAGAACATCGTACTCCCTTCTAGTATGGCATGCATCACCCTACATTATAGCTCTCTGCATCCATTTTTATTGCCTCTGTCAGACTGTGATCTCCCTGAAGGGAAACTCCATCTTTTCATCTTCATAATGCCAACTATTGGCCCAATGCCTGGCTTATAATTGGTGTACTATTTTTTTTTCTCTTGTTGCTAGTTTTTTTTTTTAACTTTTCCTTATATAAAGTCAATTTAGAGCTAAAATAATTGAGTGGAGTTGAAATCTGTGTGGCATGATTTCAATAGCAGGCTAAGAAAAAAGATAGTTCCAGAAATACTTTCCTAAGTGAACTGAATTGAAAATAAACTCCCAGAACTTGATGTGAAATTAGCTTAAGTTTAGAGAACAATGTGTAAGTTTCAGAATGATTATAGGTTCCAGCAAACTTATCAGAGTTGGCGTATGATGAACTTTAAGTTTATTTTGAGTAAGAACCATATCTCATCAGGGGCACCTGGGTGGCTCGGTTGGTTAAGCGGCCACCTCTTGATTTCAGCTCAGGTCATGATCTCAGTGTCCTGGGATTGAGCCCCCTGTAGGCAGGCTTTGTGCCCAGAGAGGAGTCTGCTTCAGGATTCTCTCTCCCTGTGCCTCTCCCCGCTGCTCGCAAATGCTCTTGTATGCGCTCTCTCTCAAACAAATAAATAAATCTTAAAAAAAAAGAACCATATCTCATCATATCTGTCTAGTCCGTCTAGATAGTACCATAAAGTAGGTGTTAAGTAAATGCTCATAGAATGAATGGGTCTACATTTATCACAGAATTTGTATTAAATGTTCTATTAGAAGTAGTATTTGTTTTGATGTTTAATATTTAATAATAAGGAAAGCTATTACTTATAATATGGTTATAAATAAAACACTTGCTTAGGAGTTAATATTTTCTCATTAGCAGAACAGTTATTAAGTGCTCAAAAAATATTTGGCAAAATAACAAAATCAGATGACCACAGTTTCCTTCTCTGTGACTGGTCTAGCAAAATTGGGCATTTTCCCTACTGCCATTTCTTATTCTATATCTATTGTAGTTCTTAATTTTATGCTGATATTACTTATATTTATTTACTTGTTGATTTTACTCACTAGGAAACCTTAAGAGGCCAGTAAGTGGCAGCCTCAGACTGTGGCACAGCCACATCCTGGCTCTAATGCCTTGTCTCCTAATTCCATTAACTCTGTTATTTCTGGATTTGTTTCTATTGGTTGGTATTTTTCTTACTTATGGGTCATACTTTCCTGTTTCTTTTTGTGCCTGGTAGTTTTTGTTTTGATGCCAGATATTGTGAATTTTATGTTGTTTGTTGCTGGATTTTGTTTTATTCTTTTAAATATTTTTGGGCTTTGTTCTGGCAGGCAGGTAAGTTACTTGGAATTTGTTTGATGCAGTTGAGGCTTGCTTTTAAGATTTGCTTGGGCATGTCTAGAGTAGTCTTTAAACTAAGGCTATGAAAGTATAGTTTTGAGGACTCTACCTACCATCTCCTATATTATGAGATCTTTTCAACCTGGCTTGTGGGATAGAAACTATTCTTAGTGCTGAGTGAACCCTGTGAATTGTTTGTTTGGCACACTCCCATTTGGTGGTTCTTAAGATTACCACCTTGGGGAATATGACCCAGGCAAGCACAGATCAGTATTGAGCAAAAGAGTCAAGAAGAACTCTCTCCTCTCAGGTCTTCTTGCCCCACAAATTCTAGATGCTTTCACCTTCCCATATTCTGATCTGTATTTCCTTAACTCAGTGAGATAACTCAGTGCTCTGTTTGTGCTTCTTCTCCATATATTGAGGCATGGAAATTTTCCAGGCAGGGGAAACTAGGGTGTATCTCATTCATTTTCATATTATCAGAGATCACAGCCCTGTAGTGTCTGTTGTCCAATGTCTGAAAGCACTTGTTGATGTAATTCACCTGGTTTTCTACTTATTTAATGTGGGAGGGTAAATCCAGTCCCTGTCACTTCTTCATGGCCAAAAACAGAGATTCATATATTATATGACCTAAAATTTGATGGCTGTAATAGGATTAAGAACTATTAATTTGCTGATTAAGAAAACAAAAGGAGGGGTGCTTGCTTGGGTGGCTCAGTCAGTTAAGTGTCAGACTCTTGATTTTGGCTCAGGTCATGATTCAGGGTGTTGAGATTGAGCTGGGCTCCATGCTGGGTGTGGAGCCTGCTTAGAATTCTCTCTCTGCCCCTTCCCCACCCTCCCTCATGCTCTCTCTAAAAAAAAAGGAAAGATAAGAAAATGAAAAATTTATACTAGCACCTGCATTTCATAGAAGAAAGGCTATTTAACAACAAAAATTTAAGAAATACCTACTCTCAGTATATAGGATAATGCCTTCTATTTTTTTTTTTTTTAAGACTTTGTTAACTATCAGGGAGAAAGAGAGAGAGCGGCAGGCAGAGGGAGAAGCAGGCTCCTGGCTGAGCAAGGAGCCCCATGTGGGACTTGATCCCAGGACCCTGGGATCATGACCTGAGCCGAAGGCAGACATTTAACCAACTGGGCCCCCCAGGCGACCCTTCTATCCCTTCTATTAAATAAATTTAGTACGTGAAAAATTTACATTATTCATTTTCCCCTTGTGACATATGAGTAGAGTTTACTTATGACCAGCTTTAATCTGTTGGTTTGTGGTCAGAAGGCACTGATCCAGGCCATGCCTTCCTGTTGTCATTTTACAGAAAAAGCACTGAGATTCAGGTAAATTAATGAGAAAGTGATAAATGTTTAGCAATAGGCCAAGGCAAAAGCTCAGGTCTCCTGACTCCTAGTATAGTCCCATATCAAAACAGGGTTTTCCATGTGTGTGAATGTAGTCAATTGAGCTTCTAGATACTCTAGATACTCTTTGTGAGAACAAAGTTGTTTTGACCTTTGTCACTGGTCTGTGCTCTGAGTTAAGTACAATTACTTTAATTAAAATGCTGACTGATATTATCTTTAAGAAATTAGGAAGTATGAAGATAGCAGGAGGGGAAGAATGAAGGGGGGGAAATTGGAGGGGGAGGCGAACCATGAGAGATGATGGACTCTGAGAAACCAACTGAGGGTCCTAGAGGGGAGAGGGGTGGGAAGATATGTTAGCCTGGTGATGGGTATTAAAGAGGGCACGTTCTGCGTGGAACACTGGGTATTATACGCAAACAATGAATTATGGATCACTACATCAAAAACTAATGATGTAATGTATGGTGATTAACATAACAATAAAAAAATTTAAAGAAAAGAAATTAGGAAGTATGCTCAATGAAAAAATTAAAAAAGGAAAATTTAAATCTGTTCATGATTTGTGCCAGAGACAGAGATGCTCACCAAAGCAGATGCTCACCATCTGCTCCCTAACATTTAGCAGTCCTCTGCATGAGGCAGGCCATGTGACCAGTTCTGGCCAATTGACTGTCGGCAAAGGTGGCATGTATTGGTTTCATGCAGAAGAATAGAGAAACTGGAGTCTGACTCACCAAATACTTTTCCTCTGCTGTAGGGACCATGGCATTTGCACATTCCAGATGGTGAAGCTACAAAAACAGTAAAATTTCCTTTAGCCTGGAGTTTTGAGTGACTCTTTGGAGAAGAGTCTCTACGAGCCCACAATAGGCATATAGCATGAATTATAAATACATTTGTTTTTTTCCATAAGCCACTGGGATTTGGAAGTTACTATAGCATAATTCAGCCTATGCTGCATTCTCATTAGTTATGGGATGCAGTCCTGAATTACTGATGAAGCAGTGAATGATTCTGAACATACCTGCCAGTCTCCATTTTCATCACCGCTCAGTCACTCTGATTTTTATCTGTCGAATATTCTTTCCTTCTTAGGCTGCTGCATATCCTGGCAGCTTTGAGGGTAACTGAGTGTCATCTTTTGTATACTCTTAGTCACTGTGATTATGCTAATGGATTGGGGTAATTATAGCATGTCAGCATATATTGAGTGAAATTTTTATCAAATTGTGTATTTTTCTTGGCTGTTATAGAAGTGGCCTTGTGAGGCCATGAACTGACATAAATAGTTCATTGGGAAGGATGGGAAACACAGTATAACACGCATTTTTAATGAATAAAGCCAATCTGAGATAGTTCAAAAAATCAACATCAAGAAAAAGAATGTATTGGAAAATATTTTGCTATTTCATAGAACCCAAGAATATCTGCATGTATGGCCTACTGGAGCAGGAATTGAGAAGATAAATCTCTAATCCAGGCAACACTCTTTCTCTTCAGTCTCTGGTCTCTGATCTGCTCATCATTCTGCTTTATTCTTTTCTATTAACTGGAATTATCTGCTTCTTTGTGTGCATGGCGGGAGATGGCTACCCCCAGTTCTCAAGTTGGCATTATCTTGGTTCTAGTCATGTGGCAGAAGTTAATTAGCTGTGTCTGAGCCTTTACTGCAAATTCCTAAGAAAAGTATGATTGGCTACCATAGGGTCAGAAGTGTGTGTGTGTGTGTGTGTGTGTGTGTGTGTGTGTGTGTGTGTATTGGAAAGGTGGTGTGGTGTAATAAGCGGTTCTTAAAGAAGTCAAATCACTGTGAAGTGAGCAGAGACCCTGAAGTTATTTCCATCCATTTGAGATATGGGAAGCAGTCTCAAGAGCAAATCAAGGAGTTGGTAGACAAAATTCACCAAAAGCTTATCTAGAAAAAAATGAAAAATCTTAAAACTAGCAACAGTTTATTTAAGAATGAAGGGAATTGAATTATCGATCATTAACTACAGGAGCAGAGGATGAGATATGTAGTAAATTTTGCTTAATTTATAGAGACTTGTCTCGATTGGCGAAATGCTTATTAATTTAATGAGCTAGGAGAAGCAAAATGCTTGTCATGGAGAAAGCATTCCTTAGTTTTACTTCTCCTCTCACACTCCTCTAACTTGGCTTGTCTTAAGGGAGATGCATAAATGCTGCAAGGGTTATTGGTTATGTGGATAGTAAAAACAACCTCCCCGCCCCCCCAAAAAAACAAAGGAGAGAATTAAAAGGCTTCAGAGTCTCCAAGAAAGGAATTGTGAAGGTGAGCCTGATATTTTAGCCAGGGGTCTCCAAAATGGATGCAGACCCTGAAGAAGGATGAAATGCTGGGACACCAAAAGAAAATATTTATTTTCTATTTATACTTATTCTTTATCTAAAAATTAAGAAAGAAATGAAGCTTTGCTGATATATAAATCAAAGCTGGTAGCCTAACTTGGATTGCATGTTGGACTTGAGGTACCATGTCTGATACATGAGGTAGAAAGCGCTGTGCATCATGGTTAGGATCACAGACTCTGCAACCCTATGTCTGGGTTTTAGTCCCATCTCTTATAGCAACTACTTATGGGACCTTATGTGAATTCTGTAACTCCCTGTGCTTCTTTTGTCTCACCTATAAAAGAGGAATAAAAACAGTAGTATTTGTTTCATAGAATTGTTCTGAAGGTAAATGAGCTGATGCATGTAAAGTACTTGGAAGAATTGCTGATACACAGAAGCATGATGTGAGTGTTAGAAATAACTTTGATCCTGAGAAAAGAAGGAGTGTACCGCAGTATGGAGGAGCTGACGGTGGTACCTCCCCTCATTTGTTCAATTTCAGCATTATGTAACATCCTGCCATTCAGGTGCACTTTATTAAATACCACAGATTACATCATTTAGTTCCAATGAGGGCAGAAAGGCTTTTTAGTACTGTTAATATATAGAAATAAGCAACAAATCATTTTTTTTCATGTAAACTTAGGATAAGAACTCTTGATTTTGGCTCTCAGTGATTCTTTATAAATTCCTTTCTCAAAATGATAGTTTATAGGCTACCATTTGTCATTCATATTCTTTTTATTTGGGATATATTTTAAGGCATTTCACCTAATGCAAGGAAAGAGATTGGAAAAGAATGCAATCACCTTTATCTATGAATCAGACTGATTGTGTCAGGCATCAGGACTATGATGGAATTTTTCATTTGGGGACAAATTAAAGAACAGACATCATCTTTGCCTTGAAAAATGAAAACAGACCTCAAGGATAGAATGTGTGCATGTAATTGTAATGATTAGGAGGACCAGAATGGGTTGGATTGTTCAGAGTTTGTTCTGCTTGGTTCGGAATAGGAGCAGGTAATTCCCAGTCACGTAAGGGAAGCCTGTGCTTGCTAAACCCCTGGGTGCCTGTGCCATTGTGGCATAGACAGGTAGGCGAGGAAACATTTCATGTTTTGTAGAAAAGATAAAAACTCAGCAGAACTCAGGATGCCTGGGTGGCTCCGTGGGTTAAGCGTCTGCCTTCGGCTCAGCTCATGATCCCCCGGGGTCCTGGGATGGAGCCCCTCATCAGGCTCCTTCCTCGGTGGGGAGCCTGTTTCTCCCTCTTCCTCTGCCTGCCACTCCCCCTGCTTGTGCTCTCTCTGACATAAATAAATTAAATCTTAAAAAAAAAAAAAACTCAGCAGACCTGATATTGAGAAGTCTGGAAAATAGTAGAAAGTATTTTTACATGGTTTCTGAAGATTAAGGATCAGGGAGACCTTTCTGGGTTACTGTCCCTGTGTGGCCCTGCCATTTTCCTCCATGAGCAGAAAAACCAGAATTTGGTTCTTGGGAAGAAGAGCCAAATCAAAGGATGTGCTCAAATGTTATGATGGTCAATTCTGTGTGTCAACTCGATGGAGCCCCTGGGTGCCCAAATATTTGGTCCAGCATTATTCTGGGTGTGTCTAGGAGGGTGTGTTCTAATGAGATGAGCCCCCGAATTGGTAGACTGAGTAAAGCCGATTGCCTTCCCTTGTGTGGGTGGCTCTCATCCCATCTGAAGTCCTGAAGAGAACAAAGAGATTGATTTTCCCAAGAACAACATGGAGCTCCTCCTCCCTGACTGTGGAGCTGGAACATTAGTCTTTTTTTCCTACCTTTGAACTTAAATTGAAACATCAGTTCTTCTTGGGTCTCAAGTCTGCCAGCTTTCAGACTAGAAGTAACACCTTCAGCTCTCTTGGGTCTGTAACTGACTGCAGGTCCTGGGACTTCTTAGCCTCCTTATGTGAGTCACTTCCTTATAATAAGTGTCTTCATATAATAAAACATACATATGTAATATGTTACATAAGTAATATATATATATATATATAGAATATATATATTCTATCAGTTTTGTTTCTCTTAAAAACCCTGACTAACACAAGTGTCAATAGTACTAAGAATGATGATTTTCATTCTAATACATTCTTATAGGATTAGAATGAAGAAAAATGGCTTACATACTGGCTTAGGCGAGATCCACTTAAGAAATTTAATTTAGTGTAGAGATCTGAAAAACAAAAATCAAACAAACAAAAATAATTCTGAATCAAGAATACAAGACATTCCAGAATACTGCTTTTCATGCTAAATAACACATCTTGGTGTTAAAAACAGCATATGACTGCTTAAATCATTTTATAGTATATTGATAAATAGAGAAAAGGAATGTAAGTCAAGCTTAAATGAAATCTATATGTGTATAAAAAAGTGAATAACTTGATCTTTTTTTTTAAGATTTTATTTATTTATTTAACAGAGAGAGACACAGTGAGAGAGGGAACACAAGCAGGGGGAATGGGAGAGGGAGAAGCAGCCTTCCCGGGGAGCAGGGAGCCCAATGTGTGGCTCATTCCCAGGATCCTGGGATCATGACCCGAGCCGAAGGCAGACGCTTAACAACTGAGCCACCCAGATGCCCCAGAATAACTTGATCTTTTACTAAGACAGGCTACTCTTCAGAATCACACCTTATATTTTTTGTGCATTTTATGGAGTTGAATGTTAAGAATAGTATTATTGAGTATTTTTTATTTGACTTTGTCTTTTAACAATATGGATTTCACCGTTCACTTAACAATATGGCACTGTGATTTGGCAGTGCAGGAGATAAACACTTGTACCATGGCTTTTATTATTCCCTAGGCAGCCATGAAACCAAATAAAGCAAAGATAAGACCCTGTGCTTTGAATTTTACCTCTTTTCCTATGTGTAAAATGGTCTGGGTTTAGTGAAAAAATGTTCCCCTGAAACCTCAGAAAATGTTTGCTTGGACTGAGCCTCAAGAAAATTTAGAGTTAGAGAAGGAAAAAGATGCATTTTAATAATTTAAGTGAAAAAAAAGTCTAAATCCAATAAGCTCTCAAATGGGGCATATTGCATGTTTTCTATGACTTCTGTTATCTTGGCCTTTGAAATAATTTGGGTAGGAGCCTTGATAAGTAGCCAGACAATGGTGTTAGCGAAATTGATCATGTGGGCACTAACCCCAACTCTAGCTTTACCAGTCATACTTGCCCGGGCTTTTCCACCGACTCAGGTATGCTTGTAATAGCTGGAGATTCTGGGATCGATTTCCGACGCTTCACGTAGCCAAAAGCCAAATAGTGTTCGTATTTCATTCCCAGCTTCACCACAAGTCCAAGCTTTTGCCAAATATCCCAGTACCCGAATCCAGAATGTATTCCTTACAGACTTTCTTTCTCATAAGGCTAAGTTATTTATGTGACTATCTTGGGGTTGGATAACATGACTTTTAATTTAACCAAAAGGCAATGGCAATGCAACTCAATGCTACTTGTGAGTCCGTGTCTATATGAGAATAGGGGTCTCTGGAGGAAGAATTAGACATGCATGTGTAGGAATAGGCTGCCTGACCATAACATAGTTATTCCTAACAATCAAGTCAGACTTCTTGGCAAACGAGCTCTGGGTAATATGTAGCTTACAATGTCTTTTTACTTACAGATTGGCAGGGCCCAGCTGATCTGCCTGCTGATACATTACATTCCTCTTGAATAATAAGGAAAATCAATCCAGGAAAATAGAGTGTGGAGGAGATTGTTGCTATTTTCCCCAAATAGGCAACTACAAAGTATCAGCGCCAATGGGAATGCTCTGCTCTGAGAGCCACTTTGGTTTCTTGGTGGGGCCTAAGAGACAAAGGTCGGGTAGGATATTTAATGCCAGAGACTGAAGTTTAATAGAGTTACTGGATGGACCTCATGGGGAAGGAGGAGCCAGGGCTTGCAATTTCATTTGTTACAGAATCTCTGCCTTATTTTTAAAGATATCATGATGATTATATGGAGCAAGAAAGAATTAAAATCATGGGTAAAAGAGCAAATTGATCAAGTAATTTTCCTAAGCTTCTTTCTCCTTTACAAAGCTCTTCTCTCCTTTCCTGTTACCCCGAGGCATTACCCTTCATCATAATTACTCTTCCTGTGTCATTTTTCCCGAGGCTCTTCCAGATTCCAATGATAAAACTGAAAATTCTATTTTGGTGACAGTGTCAGTGATCGATTATCATTCGATGTGTTGTTCCTCCTAGATAAGACTTGTAATTTAAATAATAGTTTTCTTCATCTCTATCCATGATAAGCACTTTGGGCTCGTTTTTAGTGTTATTCTAAATACCACACCTTGACCCTGGAAAGCAGATAGATTAAAATATTCTTCTGGGTCTTAGAATGAATTCAACACATGTTTCATAAAAACTACCATTTCCCAGAGACTGTTCTAGTCACATGAAAACAAAGATGAATAAAATACAACCCCTTGCCCTCAGTGAGCCACCAAAGATTTTACTAGAAAGGAAATGTCATATCTTCTGTGCATGGTCTGAGTCCCCAAGTTGGAAGGAAGTCATAAGCTGTGAGGAGACGAAGCACCTAAGCCAGAGGTAAGAGTTGTGAGGTCCGATGGGCTATGCTAATCACTCCTGCTTACCACTGCACCCCCTCCACGGCATCCTCCACACCGCGCTGGGAGGTCCTTGCTCAGGAAACAGGTTACTCATGTTCGCACTTTCGGTACTTGCCGTCAGAGTGCCAATCTGATAGTTCAAACCTTGGATCTACAGCTTACCAGCTATGACCTTGAACACATTTATTTATCTCCGCAAGCTTCAATTTCCTCATCTGTGAAAATGAGGAAATGAAAATCTCTAAATGGCTTATTTTGGGGGAGGATTTAATGGGATAATTCATGCAAAGCACTTAGTGCAGTTCCTGGCACATAGGAAGCTCTCAAAGAATGTTGGCAAATGTAACATAAATAAAAATCGATGTACCACGTGGCTCAAACTTTACATGGAATTAAATAAAAGGAAATAGAAATCCAACTCCAGAAGCCTTGATGAATAATGTAGGCATTTGGGGTCATTTTCTGAGAGAAGCAGGCCCAGAGATCTTAGAAGGTCTAACGCATAAAGATGCTTCTAAGAAATACTCTAGAATATTCCAGTCATTTGTTCCATTGTCTCTCCAAATTCCATGCCATTCATGACAGCTGCTAAGAGCCTCTCTCACTCTCAGCTAAATTTGTCTTCCCATTAATTTCCCCCTGCCTCCTTCCCTGAAGAACCAAGTCCCACAGATCATGTGATCATGCTCATGCTCACACTTCCCATGCTCAGGCACTGCCCCCACCCCTGAAGTGTGACCATCCCTAAGAGGTGCAGCCCCTGGGAAACTTAGGTTTTTCTCTCGTTCAGATTTATTTTCTCATAAGTGTTATGTCTCTTGAAATTGTGATGAATCAAATGTTATATATTACTGCATAGTACTAATAACATTATTATGAAATGAATAATCAATGCATGACTCTGCCATTGTAGCATGAAAGGAGCCTCAGACAATATGTGAATGAATGGGTTATGGCTGTGTCCAAAACAGCAGGTGGATTATAATTTGCTGATCCCTGATGTAGCCACGGTGGGGAATTTGGCTCTGAAGACAGAAGATGCTAGTAGAGGTTTCAGGGCAGATGGGTGACATGATCTTACATTTGAAAAGGATCCTTCTGTATCTGTGCTGAGGAGTGGCTGTGGGGAAACAAAGGTAGGAAGGTGGAGAACAGGTAGGGGGATTATTACAACAGAGAATGATAGCATGAAAGTGAGAAACAGTGGAATTCTGGAGATATTTTGAAGATAAACATTTGTTTATGGATGTGTTTATGGATTGCATGTGGGACTAGAAGTAGTAAAAGTCTGGGAGTGGGATGGCCAGTTAGAAAAGCAGTTAGGTAATCCAGAGGAGGGGTGATGCAGGCCGGAACTAAGGTGTGGTTTATGGGTTTTATGCAAAAAGCTGGCTACGTTTAGTTGTAATAGGGTGTGGATACGGCGGGGAGGTATTTCCTGATACTCTTTGCGTGGTAAGACTAGTCATCTGTCTCATTTCATACCTAAGCTTTCTTCTGGGCTCCAAAGCACCTTGAAGAAAGTAAAGAGGGAATGTGAGGGGTTCTTAATAACATCCCTCCTAGTTCTGCACCTGCAAATTCTAGTCAGAGTGGAGAAAATCTTCTTAGCCTGTAGGGGGTGACGGTCGCCTGCTTAATAAAAAGGGAGTCAGTTAATGTTGACTTGGTTTCTTGTCTTTATTCCACAGTTTAGTATATGGAGGTCTGAACCTTAGTCACATTCCTAAGACATTATTTAAATATTTTATCAAATTTATGATCCTTTGCTTACATGAGGCACCTTTATTTTTTACCCACTATAAAAGAAAAAAAAACACTGGTAATTGAAACACAATGCTTCCTATCACCTCAGTTGTGAGACACATCCTGGTATTAGGCTGTCAAAAGGTTAAAAATATGAATCTTAAAGATCAATGAAATATAGCATGCTATAAAAAACAACTGTGTAAGCTGAAAGACGAATAAAAATAAGGGACTTCTGTACTGGATGCCTATATTACATCAGATCACTGTTTGGAAACTCCAGTATTCAGCATCTATGAATTTTCAAAATAACTGGAATAACTTATAAAGCCTACTTAAATTATATTTTAGTGAATATCTTTTTGAAAAAAAAAGATTTTATTTATTCATTTGAGAGAGAGAGCACATGAGGTGGAGGGGCAGAGAGAGACACAGACTCCCCGCTGAGCAGGGACCCCGATGCGGGTCTCCATCCCAGGACACCAAGATCATGACCTGAGCCGAAGGCAGACGCTTAACGGACTGAGCCACCCAGGTGTCCCTATTTTAGTGAATATCTTGTTAAAATGTAGATGTATTTTAACTAACCCCACCATTATATCTTAAGAAGAGCATACTGAGTAATATTCCATCTTTTTATCGGTGGCTTAAAGTCATGATTATACATAACTTTGGTTTCCAAGATCCCACTCTCTTTGTCTCACTCCAGGTTTAGTGGCTTCTCTGTCTCCTCTGAGGGTTCCTTCTTATTTCCCCAAGTCCTAAACTTTCAAATGCCCCAGGCTCAGTCCTTCTGTGTCCTCTTTTGGTGAAGCTTCCTAACCTCGTGGGTTTTAAGCGCTTTAAACACCACCAGCCAGAACCTCCCTCCGAACTTCTCTCTTATGTTCAGTTACACGGTTGTCTGTTTCACTCGACGCCTAATGAACATCTTATACCTGACCTCTCCAAACGAGCCCCTCTCTTTTCCTTCTAGAAGCTCTTCTTCCTACTGTCATTTTTATTTCAGCAAATGACATTTCCACTCTTCCAGTTGCTCAGGTCAAAACATTTGGAGTCATCTTTGGCACACCTCTGTGTCTCTCACCCCACATATCTGAGCCATCAGTAAATTCATTCTATCTTCAAAATATATTCAGAAGCCCACCCCTTCTCACCACCTCCACCAGTACCACCATTCTCTCTCAGTTGGAGTTCAATAGCCTCTCCCTGCCGCCACCCTTGCCTCCCTAGCACCCGTTCTCTACATTCTCTAGGGTTCCTTCAAAAATGTCATCAGACTATGCCACCCTTCTGGTCAAAACCCTGCAATGGCTTTACAGTTGTTGCAGAGTAAAATCCAAAGTCCTTACTGTGATCTACAAAGTTCTGCGTGACCGTGGCCTCTGCCTCCTCTCTGACTTCATCTTCAGTCTCTCCTCCACTGGCTTGCTCTGTGTACTTCTAATACACAGTTTCTCCATCTTGGCACTATTTGCATATGCTTTGTTCTGGAGGGGTTGTCCTATACATTGTAATATGTTTGCTAGGTCCCGGCCTCTACTCAGTAGGTGACGGTACCATCCCTGCATTGTGACAATAAAAAATATCTGCAGATGTTGCCAAATGGTCTCCAAGGGTTGGGGGGGAATGGATCCTGATGGAGAACCACTGCTCTAACACATCAAACACGTTTCTTCCTCAGGACCTTTGCATCGTCAGTTCTGTCCACCTTCTTCCAGACACCACACAGCTTGCTCCCCTACTTGGCCAGGTCTCTGTTTCAAGTATAATGTTAGCCATCCTACTCTCATTCCTTGTGTGTGTGTGTGTGTGTGTGTTTAAGAGAGAGAGAGAAAGCCCAAGCCCGTGGGGGGAGGGGCAGAGGGAGAGGGAGAGAGAGAATCTCAAGCAGGCTCCACACCCAGTGTGGAGGCCAATGTGGGGCTCGATCTCATCCTGAGATCATGACCTGAGCCGAAATCAAGAAGCAGGCGCTGCCCGTCAGAATGGCTAAAATTAACAAGTCAGGGAACGACAGATGTTGGCGAGGATGTGGAGAAAGGGGAACCCTCCTACACTGTTGGTGGGAATGCAAGCTGGTGCAACCCCTCTGGAAAACAGTATGGAGGTTCCTCAAACAGTTGAAATTAGAGCTACCGTTCGATCCAGCAATTGCACTACTGGGTATTTACCACAAAGATACAAATGTAGGGACCCGAAGGGGTACGTGTACCCCAATGTTTATAGCAGCAATGTCCACCATAGCCAAACTGTGGAAAGAGCCAAGATGCCCATTGACAGATGAATGGATAAAGAAGATGTGGTATGTATACACAATGGAATATTATGCAGCCATCAAAAGGAATGAGATCTTGCCATTTGCAACGACGTGGATGGAACTGGAGGGTGTTATGCTGAGTGAAATAAGTCAATCAGAGAAAGACATGTATCACATGACCTCACTGATATGAGGAATTCTTAATCTCAGGAAAGAAACTGAGTGTTACTGGAGTGGTGGGGGTGGGAGGGATGGGGTGGCTGGGTGATAGATATTGGGGAGGGTATGTGCTACGGTGAGCGCTGTGAATTGTGCAAGACTGTTGAATCACAGATCTGTACTTCTGAAACAAATAATGCAACATATTTTAAGAAAAAAGAAAAAGAAGAAGATAACAGGAGAGGAAGAAAAGGGGAGTAAGTCAGAGGGGGAGACGAACCATGAGAGATGATGGACTCTGAAAAACAAACTGAGGGTTCTAGAGGGGAGGGGGGTAGGGGGATGGGTTAGCCTGGTGATGGGTATTGAGGAGGGCACGTTCTGCATGGAGCACTGGGTGTTATGAACAAACAATGAATCATGGAACACTGCACCAAAAACTAATGATGTAATATATGGTGATTAACATAACAATAAAAAAATTAAAAAAAAAAAAAAAAGAAGCAGGCGCTGAACGGATTGAGTCGCTCAGGCGCCCCTCACTAGCATTCCTTATCAAGCTGACATGCTTTTATTTCCTTTGTTCCATTTACTGTTGCCTTGTTTTAGGCACTTACTCTATCCAGGAGTTTCCTTTAATGTGGAGGGAGCACAATTAGGGTAAAACCCTTGTCCTCTTTGTTCACTCCACCCCAGGGAAGGTGGGATGGCTTAACTGATTGGCATATTTGGTAAGAACAAACTGGCTGTTTTTGGCTCATCTCACTTTTTTTTTTCTCTTGGTGTGTTTCTCTCCAAGAGCAGGTGAGGTAACCTGCTCCCTTTAGTGCTGTCTGTGATGGTGGTTAAGTTTGCCTCAATCTGAGGTTCGATGACTTTTTGGCCTGTTTAGCCAGACCCTCTTATTTAGCCTTTATCAGTAACAAAGGTGCTATTTCAGGCTCTGTCTGCTTTGTCATTATATATGTTAATTTGTTCAGAATTTGGGGGAAAGGAGTGATATTTACCGGACCCCTTGAGACCCTAATGTTTGATGCACTGAGAAATAAAGAAAGGACTGGAAACTGGGGGCAGCACAGTAATATGTGTGAACAATTGAGGTTTCTGGTGTGGTGAGAGTATGCAGCTTTTTTTTTTAAAGATTTATTTGTTTGAGAGAGAGCACACATGCACACACACGAGTTGGGGGAGGGGCAGAGGGAGAGAATCCTCAAGCAGACTCCCTGCTGAGCACCGAGCCCCATGCAGGGTTCAATCCTCCCACCCCACCACCACCGATGAGATCATGACCTGAGCCAAAACCAAGAGTCAGACGCTTAACCAACGCTTAACAGACTGAGCCACCCAGGCACCCCAGAGAGCATGCAGCTTTTGACTGGGGATTTTATTGTATGGATAGGGTATAATGACTTTAGCTATTTGTAGAGGATTATACTTGGGCAGTTTTTAACTGCTGTGGCTGAGGCAAGAGGCTTTCAGCCTTAGGCCATGCAATATTTTACCTCGGATGGATGATTCCCTTGTAGACAGGTATTTCCAGAGTCCATTCTCTTTCTACAGCATCAAGACTGTGGGTTGTAGGTCTCTGAAAAGAAGGGCTAAATAGGAGCTTCAGCAAGGGCACCAGGGTCTCGTTGGCCTTGGCACATGCTGACTGTGTTAGCCCTCACAGCAAAAGGGTAGGAGGTGCGGGCCCTCCTCAGGTGCGGGCAAGCTCAAGGACCGCAGTGGATCTGTGGGGCTCCGGAGTAGGCCACTGCCACTCAGCACACAGGTGCAGCTCTGCCTTGTGTAGCACTGGAGTGAGGATCCCACCGTATAAGTGCTGGAGCGAGGATCCCACAGTAGGCTGAAGTGGTTTTCCAAGTGGTTGTCCTTTATGACATTAGGGGAAGGGAGCACATTTATTACTTTTAAACACCAAAGCAACCAAGTCCCATGGGCACTACAGAGCATTACTGCGGGAGGCAAGGGAGGAGGGCTGGGTCTAGTTTTAATTCTTAGTGCCAGGCCTGGCAGGCAGTATGACATTCAAGGCCCCAAATTCCACTCAGGAAGGGATTGTGGAAGGTTAAGTTTGGATGTATGTGTTCTTTCCATACATAGGTCAAGAGTTCCCTCTCACTCCCTGGTCTCAAGTTGGTTCTTGATCGGTTAGTTTTGTCTGAGGGAGACATATTCTCCAGGAGGCAGCTTTTTCAGGTCTAACAATCCTTTGATGAGAAGTAGAGGAAACAGCTCTTGTGGCCTAGGACCAAAAAATATCTGCTTTTAAGGGCCTGTGAACATGACGATCCTGGGTTCTATCTAATGGGGTGCCATAATTGGGGGTTCAAAGGGAAATGGAAATTAGATATGTACAAAGGGAAAATAAGGGTCTTTGACAAAGAACCGGTGTCTGGTTCTCTCACTAGCATAAAATTCAGCCTTGTGAGAAGACAGTAACTTCTCAATGCCACATACCTCTCTCCTTCTCGTGCTAAATGTTTAATGCCAAAATTAACCAAACTTAAGTTCTCCTGACCCAACTTAAGTCTCCAGGTCTGGGGCTTTGGGTACCAGGTTTAGCTGACTAACATTCTGGCAAAACTAGCCTCATTTTTTAAAGATAACATTGAGTCTTTGCAACACTAAATATTTAGTTTCAGAAACATAATTTTTCTTAAGATAACAGTTTTGGGGGTGGGGGTGGGGGTTTGTTTATTTTCTAATTTAGTGGGTGCTGGCTGGTGCCGTGATCTACTTATGTGTCCAATTAACTTTTTGGACTCTATAATAAGGGAAGTACATCAAAGACTTGGCATTGCACTGAGCAGCCCTGAGGCAACCACTCTCTTCCCGTAAGAGACAGCACACACTGCGGCTGATTAAAGGACCCCCAACTTCACCCAGGCAACAAGAACCCCTTCAAAGCAGAGTGAGACACTTTGGAGGAAAAATTTGGATCTGAATTTTGTTGACCTTTAACTTACATGGGTGAGAGTCTTTGGTTCCATTGAATTTTAGTACTTTTGGACACTAAGTCACAGAGATCTAATCTCTGAACTTTGCATTTTTCTCTGAAATTATACAACAGAAAGGAGTTTATATCTAATTGTGGGGCATCTCCGTGTTGGCATATTATTATAGAGTGCTTTAAATTGTTTATTTTTACTAAAAAATCTCGATATGCTTTCTTGGATAATGTGGCTTATCACAGTTGGGTATGAGAAATCAAATAGGGAGTTGCCAGCCTTAGTACAGAGTGACTTGGAGTTGGTTTAATTATATTGTTGTAACCCGTTTTAGGGTTTTCTGGGAGAAAATTCTAAACCTCCCAAAAATATCCTCAAAAAAGTGGCTGGTATTGGAGGTGTGGCCTCAAGAGGCCAACAGCAGGTCTGTTCTAGTAAATTTCTTACCCTGACTCTGAGAAAGATAGCAAAACCCATGGTTGACCACAGACTTACTGGTTAAGCCTAAGATTAAAAGATCAAAACGTGAGCAACTGTTGGAGAGAAAAAGGTAGCGATGCTTTTTCTTTAATGCTGATGTCACCTTCCATGTTGAGGGAGTTAAATTAGTGTAATACTAACAGTGTCTCTCCAGTCCTCTGCTCAGGGCACAGCTAAGGAGGAAGAAATGACTTACCTAATTGGAACATTTGGAAAGAATAAATTGTGCATGTGTGGGGTTCAGCTCCTACACTTCTCTCTTGGGAGACAGATTCCTACTCAGCAGTCAGCTTTGTCCTGGCTCTACATGCCCTAAGTCTTAGCCTAAGCACTTCCCCCACAAAACGATGCCTTCCCTTGTCTAGGCTTGCCTGTGACTGGGTGGGGAAAGCCTGTCCAATCTGGGGGCTTAGAATTACTGGCTTACTTACTTGTCAGCCACATCCCGCAACTTAGTCTTTATCCATAATAAAGGTGATACTTGACCTATTCTCAATCTCTCATTTTTGTCTTATTTTTCCATTTCCTCAGAACCACAGTGAAGGGAAATACTCACACTTGAAAATATCCCTATTTAGCACTTTCTGACCTATTCTTTCTTTATGTAATGTCTCTCTTTGGTAGAAGACAAGTTCCAAGGTAGGAATGTGTTTTCTTCTCTGTTGTATCCACAGTGTCCCTGACTAACACAAGGCAGGCTCTCAATAAATATTTGTTAAATGAGGACCTCAATTATGATGCCTTATGAACTAGGGTGATGACCTTAGGGATGATTGAGTTTTTTCTGCCTTAAATATCTCCATGTAAATTATGGATTGTTAATTTCCTATCTCTGTTCTTTCTTATGAGTACTATAGAGGGGCATTCTTTTACTTGCTCCCCACATCTTACTTTCTAATCTTCTGTATACTCAGGGTAAACAATTTTAAAAGAAGAGCCCAATGGGGCACCTGGGTGGCTCAGTCGGCTGGGCTGAGCTTTTTCTTTAATGCTGATGTCACCTTCAGCTCAGGTCATGACTTTGGGGTCCTGGGATTGAGCCCTGCATCAAGCTCTCCACTCAACGGTGGGTCTGCTTCTCCCTCTCCTTCTGTGATCTCTCTCACTTTTGCTCTCTCTCAAATAAATAAATAAAATCTTTAAAAAAAATAAAGTAAAATAAGAGCCTAAGAATCTTTCTTAGTAAAGTACATGTACCTTGTATATTTACTGAGGCTGTTCTGTAGTATTTCTCTTTCTGGTGTTTTGTTGAGTTTCAATGATTTCAGTTTGTTGGATAAATGACATCTGGATAAGTGAGATGTTCCGTTTCATTATGGTGAAATGGAGAATGGCGCATACATGATCTGAAGTTAACAAGAAGGAGATTGTTTTATCCCCATCAAGGCCAGCAAGCAGTTATATTATCACATTTACATGGTTGGCTTCCGTTCCCACTGGGCTTTGTCTTTCAAATGTCCACTTAAAACTCTCTTTGTCAGACTCATTTCCTCTTTTGTTTTCTGGATTTAGGCATATATAGTATTTCCCCCTTATCCACAGGGGATACGTTCCAAGACCTCCAGTGGATGCCTGAACCCATGGAGAGTACTGAACCCTATATATACTGTTTTTTCCTATACATACATACCTATGATAAAGTTTAATTTATAAAATAGGCACAGTAGGAGATTAACAACAATAACTAATAAAATGGAATAATTATAACAATACACTGTAATAAAAGTTATGTGAATATGGTCTCTCTCTCTCAAGCTACCTTGTTGTATCGTATTCACCCTTTTTCTTGTGACGATGTGAAATGATAAAATGCCTACGTGATCAAATAGCATGGGGTAAATGACATAAGTATTGTGATGTGACGTTAAGCTACCGTTGACCTTCCTGCTATTTGTCAGAGGAAGGATCATTTGCTTCTGAACTGTGGTTTCAGCTTTGTTGTCCAAGTTTCCAGTTATCTGTTTAGTTATCACAGTTCAGAAGCAGATGATCCTACTTCTGATTTATCGTGAGAAGGTTAACGGTAGGCTAACATTTTGTCACAATAACTATGTCATTTGCCTCATGTTATCTGGTCACGTATGCATTTTATCATCTCACATCTTCACAAGAAGAAGGGTGAGTACAGCAGAATAAGATGTTGAGAGAGACCACATTCGCCTAACTTTTATTACAGTATATTGTTCTTATTGTACTATTAGTTGTTCTTAATTTCTTGCTGTGTTTAATTTAGAAATTAAACTTTATCATAGGTATGTATGTAAAGAAAAAAACCAGTATTTATAGGGTTTGGTACTCTCCATGATCTCATGTACCCACTGGGGGTCTTGGAACGTGTCCCCCTGGTTAGGGGGACTATCGTATAAATTTGGGCATGCTCATGAGTATTTTCAGGTACTTTCAAATCTTCACTTTTCCTTTCTTCCTACATGGCCAACTCTTAGTAATGTTAGGGTTTTGAATTAGGAATTATTTTGAGGCAAAACCATAAGCTTAAACTTACTAGAGTGTGTGTGTGTGTGTGTGTGTGTGTGTGTGTGTGTGTGTGTGTGTGTGTGTGTGTGTCTAGGGGTTTCCAATTCAAGTTCAGTTAAGAAAAAATTTACATTGCCTTTTTGCTGTCTTTGTTATTGTCCCTGAAGCTTAAAATTCCATTTGGACCATCAGGAAAGGGGTAGCTCTGTTAGAATCTGGTATTCCCACATTTCAGTGGGGTCATGATGCCAACTTAATATCATCAAAACTCCACAGCAAACTAAATTAGACTGTTGTTGTTGTGGTTATTAAAAACAACAGAAACAAATCTGTGGTAGGCAGCTTTAAGATAGCCCCAACTGACTCCCACCTCCCAACATTCACACCTTGTGTGGTCCCTTCCTCTTGAGTGAAGGCTAAACAGTGACTTGCTTCTAATGAATGGAATGACAAAAGTAATGTGGATCACTTCTGAGATTAGGTCATAAAGGACTCTGACTTCCATCTGGCACTCTCCCACTCTCTCACTCGCTCACTCTGATGAAGCCAGTTGCCATGCTAAGAGCTGTCCTAAAGAGAGGCTCACATGGCAAGGAACCACAGCAGCCTCTGGCTGAGAGCCAGTGAGGAACAGAGGCCCTTAGTCCAGGAGCCTCCAAGGAACTAAATCCTGCCAACAACCACTAAATGAGCATGAAAGTGGATTCTGCCCCAGTTGATTCTTCGAGATGACATTAGCATTGCTGACACTTCGATTGCAGCCTCTGGAGATGCCCTCAGCTGGAGGACCCAGCTAAGCCATGCTTGGACTCCAGACCCATAGAAACTTTGAGCTAATATATGGTGCTCAAGCCAGCAAGTTTGGGGGAAATTTATCACTCAGCAATAGATAGCTAATATACATCCTAAATCTATCATGAAAAATTCTGTATTAGATTACATCTCTTTCAACTTTAGTTAAAAGCGAAGACTAAGAAGTCACTTGGCTTGTAAATTTGTTATCCAGTCATTAGAATCATTTACTTTCTCAGTTCCTGGGAATTCTACTCCAAAAGGCTCTGCCAAGACTTACCAAATAATTATCAGTAGTATATGCTGCTTTTTAAGTTAGAAGCTTCTTGTTTAATCCAATATACTAAAAAGGTGGGAAATTTAGAATGTTAATTTTATGCCTCTTTGCCAAAATAACATTTTTTAAAATTGAAGTATAGTTGACATGCAATATTATATTAGGTTTAAGTGTACAACATAGTGATTTGACAATTACATATACTACAAAATGCTCATCACGCTGTGTGTACTCACCATCTATCACCATACAAAGTTATTACAGTTTATTGAGTATATTCCCTGTGCTGTACTTATCATCCCTGTGACTTCTTTATTTTGTAACTGGAAGTTTGTACCTCTTAGTCCCCTTCACCTATTTAGCTCATTCTCCCCACCCCTGGCAACCACGAATTTATTCTCCATATTTATGAGTCTCTTTCTGTTTACTTTGTTCTCGTTTTATTTTTTAGATTCCACATGTAAGTGGAATTATATGGTATTTTCCTTTTTCTGTCTGACTTATTTTGTTTAACATATCTTCTAGGTCCACCCATTTTGTCACAAATGGTAGGATTTAATTCTTTTTTATGGATGAGCAATATTCCAGTGTGTGTGTGTGTGTGTGTGTGTGTGTGTGTGTGTGTGTGTGTGTGTGTATGATGTATCACATCTTTTTTTAATTTAAGTGAGAATGTTTATTTATTGTCTCTTTTATTGAAGTATAATTGACACACAGTGTTACATTAGTTATTGGTGTACAACATAGTGATTCAACAAGTTTATACATTATGCTATGCTCACCCACAAGTGTAGCTACCGTCTGTCACCATACAACTTTATAATAATACCATTGACTATATTCTGAATGCTGTACCTTTTACTCCCATGACTTATTCATTCCACGATTGGAAGCCTGTACCTTACATTCTCTTTCACCCATTTTGTCCATCCTCCCATCCCCCTCCCCCTGGCAACTATCAGTTTGTTCTCTGTATTTATAGGTCTGTTTCTGCTTTGTTTGTTTTGTTTTTTAGATTCCACATATAAGTGAAATCACATGGTATTTGTCTTTTTCTGACTGACTTACTTCACTTAGCATAATACCTTCTAGGTCCACCCATGTTGTTGCAAATGGCAAAATTTTATATATATATATATATATATATATATATTTTATATATATATAATTATCACATCATCTTTATCTGTTCATCTATCAATTGACACTTAGGTGGCTTCCACATCTTGGGTATTGTAAATACTGCTGCAATAAACATAGGGGTGCATATATATTTTTGAATTAGTGCTTTCATTTTCTTTGGGTAATTACCCAGTAGTGGAATTCTGGATCATATGTTATTTGTATTTTTAATTTTTAACCTCCATACTGTTTTCCACAGTGGCTGTACCAACTTACATTCCTACCAACAGTGCAGGAGCTTCCTTTTTCTCCACATCCTTGCCAACATTTGTTATTTCTTGTCTTTTTGATATTAGCCATTCTCATTGGTGGGGGGTTATCTCATTGTGGTGTTGACTTGAATTTTCCTGATGATTAATGAGGTTGAGCATCTTTTCACATGTCTATTGGCCATCTATATATCTTTGGAAAAATGCCTATTCGGGTTCTCTGCCCATTTTTTTAATTGGACTATTTGTCTTTTGGTGTTGAGTTGTATAAGTTCTTTATATATTTTGGATATTAACCCCTTATCAGTTATATCATTTGTAAATATCTTCTCCCATTCAGTATGTTGCCTTTTTGTTTTGTTGATGGTTTCCTTCACTGTGTAAAAGCTTTTTGTTTTCAAGTAGTCCCAACACTTTATCTTTGCTTTTATTTCCTTTGCCTGAGGAGACATGTCTAGAAAAATATTAACAAGGCTGATGTCCAAGAGATTACTGCCTATGTTTTCTTTTAAGAGTTTTATGGTTTTAGGACTTGAAAAAATACTCTAATCTCTTCACATTGCCTTAAATATATATTCCCCAAAATGTTGAAGTTGCAAATTTAGCTTATTTAATTTATAGAACATATTTGCCAAAATCTTAATTTGCAAAGTCATCTTTATGTTCAAATTAATTAACCAAACTGGATTTACTTTCTGTTGGAAAAAGCCTGACTTTATTTTAAAATTTTAAGCATGATAATGCACATTTTAAGAATATTATATAAAGTACTGAGAAATAAATTGTGGCGCACATCTTACAAGATCCTATTCAAGAAGAAACTAGAGAGTGCTGGGTTTCTTTTTGCCTCAAACAGCAAAAAGAGAGATGGATCTGTGATGGAAGAAGAAGAAAGTGTTTTTGCAGGCATTTACTTGGGAAAATGAGCTCGAGGAAGAATTTCTCAGTTGGGTAATAGAGACTATTAAGTTTCTTTTCTTATCACCCTGTCACAATGTATAACTTTTCATAGTGACAGTCAAATCTCTTTGACATTTCTGTCGTTGGGGAAAATAAAATTGTTGTGTAAAAAATAATGCCATTGGGGCGCCTGGGTGGTTCAGTCATTAAGCATCTGCCTTCAGCTCAGGTCATGATCCCAGGGTCCTGGGATCAAACCCCGCATCGGGCTCCCTGCTCCGCGGAAAGCCTGCTTCTCTCTCTCCCACTCCCCCTGCTTGCGTTCCCTCTCTCGCTGTGTCTCTCTCTATTAAATAAATAAAATCTTTAAAAAAAAGCCATTAATCTTATTCATAAAAATAAATTATTATACCTATTCTGTGGAGAAAGATATCCCTTATGGAATAGGAAGACATCCTCTAAAGAACATATATAATATTTTTTTCTCATTAGGTTGTATGAAATAGGTGGGATGCTCTATGTGAAAATGCCTAGTGTAAGTCCTAACACTTTGTAGGTACTAGTTTTTTTTATTAAGTTTTCAATTTATTTTAATTTGAATTTTAATCTAAATTTAATTTAATTTAATTTTTAAATTTAATTCCAGTATAGTTAACATATAGTGTTATATTAGTTCCAGGTGTACAATACAGTGATTCAACAATTCTCTACATTACTCCTTGTTCATCATGTAATGCACTCTTTAATCCCCATCACCTATTTAACACATCCCCCACCCACCTCCCCTCTGGTGACCATCAGTTTGTTCTCTGTAGTTAAGAGTCAGTTTCTTGCTTTGTCACTCTCTCTTTTTTCCTTTTCTCACTTGTTTTGTTTTTTAAATTCTATGTATGAGTGAAATCATGTAGTAGTTATCTTTCTCTGACTGACTTATTTCACTTAGCCTTATACCCTCTAGATCCATCAATGTTACAAATGGCACAATTTCATCTCTTTTATGGCTGAATAATATTCCATTGTATGCATATACTACATCTTCTTTATCCATTCGTCTGTTGATGGACACTTGGACTGCTCCCATAATTTAGCTATTGTAAATAATGTTGCAGTAAACATAGGGGTCTATGTATGCCTTTGAATTAGTACTTTTTAAAAATATCTGTGTCTCTATCTATCTATCTATCTGTCTCTAGTTCCTTGTTTCTTGGCACAGGAGCATCTTTTGTTCTATTTTTTTTAATTTTTAAAATTTAAATTCAATTAATTAACATGTAGTATATTATTAGTTTCAGAGGTAGAGTTCAGTGATTCATCAGTCTTATATAACACCCAGTGCTCATTCCATCCTGTACCCTCCTTAGTATCCGTCATCCAGGTACCCTCTCCCCCCACCATCCTCCCCCCCGAATTAGTGCTTTTGTATTTTTGGGGGGTAAATACCCAGTAGTGTGATTATGTTGTTTTGTTTTTTATGCATTGATTTAAGGCCATTAGTCTGTGTTCTACAGGTAAAGATGATGGAAGCAAGGGGTTAGAATGTCTGGGGACCAAAGGTTCTGAATGAAGCTTTGAGGTTTCTGAGGATATTTCAATCTCCATAGTTTATAACCAATATACATATGCTGTCCAAGAGCCTAAGCTTTTTTTCTCTAGAAAGAACAAAACACTGGCCCATAAGATAATGTGGGAGAGAAAACTGGCTGACCCAATGGACTGTTAAACTTTGGAGTGAGCTACTGAGGTTGTGAAATCCCATCCTCTGGCTGCCTACAGAAGTGGAGTATTTTCTCATCTGTCTGGTATGTTAAGACAGAGATGGGGTAAGGGTGTAGGACAATGGCAATGACCTCTCAAGGTCTGTCCAGTATGAAAAGTGACTAATTTTTGCAAAGGAATGAATAGTGTTGGGCAGTAGGGAAATAAAAACATCTATCTAGAAGACATGTTATGAATTAGAGTTTGTAATTCTTGGGGATTTTTTCAGTAACTGATCAGTAAAATATCTATAATATATCATTACCTTTATTTGTAATCTCAATTTTAAAATGGTAGTGCCTATTTTATACCTTGCACATGTTGTGTTTGTACATAATTTGTATAGTGCATCTTATTCCCATTAGTATATACACAGATCCCTTTTCTCTACTAGCCTCTGTGCACTTCTAGGAAGGCACCATGTCTTTATCTTTACATTCCTAGAATCTGACATAAATCCTGGTATGTAAGGGGCTGAACGAACTTTTGATGGACTGAACTGATCTCGTCAGACCTGTTCTGAGCTTACCCTATAACACTCTGTATCTTTTCTTGTAGCATTTATTTTACTCATTTGGTGGTCATTGTCATTTCTATTTACTTTATCTTCAACATTAAGTTTTGCTCTTCTTTCGTCTAAGAGAAACAGTATATTTTAGTGGCAAAGACACATACTCCACCAGACTAAAAATCTGCTTGGGTAATCTGCTGTGCAATTGTGCAAATTACTTAATCTCTCTATGCCTCAATATATTCATCTGCAAAATGGGGGTATTGACAGTACCCGTCTCATAGGGTTTTGTGGAGGCCTAATGTGATGAAGCATCTAACGAGTTTAGCACAAGACTTGGCAGATTGCAAGTGCTCAACAAATGGTACCTATTTTCAATTTACCCTGTAGGCTTACAAGCATCTAATTCCCTATGGATGAGAGGCATGTAATCCAGGTTGAATTCAAATAAATCAGAATTTGGAGGAGAAATACTCAATGGTTGCATTAGGTAGAGATTTGTAAGAAATGATTACTAAGTCAACATTTGACTTAGTGTTCAATATATTTTAATTAAATGTGTTTTAGTTATTATCATGATAATCATTACTTGTTTTAAAAGTTGCCCTTACCTAAACTATCAGTCTTTTCTATATTCTACAAGATATATACAACCACACTTCATCTCATGTGTTTCCATGTGAGCTTTCTGAAGTTAGTACCTTATGCTTTCATAGGCGATACATTCTCCCAGGCTATTATGGAATGCAAGATTTTCATTTCAGAGAAGCATAATTGCTATAACATATGGGTACATTTATTATGCTACATAAATTTTTAAAAATGCTGGGGTATATTTTCCCATGGCTGTACTCTGGGCGTAACTTTAAAACAGTTTTTATTTCTAAGATAAGAATACTTCATATATAAGAACTGCTGATTCATTCATTAATCTTTAAAACTTAAATTAAGCTTCATGTATCCCATTGCATTTTAATGTCCCAAAAAGCATTAAAAACAAAAACTAGGATGAAAAGTGAGATGACTTCTACCATAGAAGTGTTATCAACAGTGAGCTGCTCAGAGTGGCCTGTTTGTTCTAGATCCATTTTCCCTACTCCCTTCTACCCACTCTATTTTTTTTCCTTGCAGACACTTTCTGGCTAGTTTTGGCCAATGGAAGATACTGGTGGGAGATTGGAGGACAAGATGCCTGGGCATTTATACCTCCCTCATTTGCTTGGGATGGGGAGAATCCCCTCTGGCAGGGGTTGTGTCTCATCATGGTTACAGGCTTTTGTAGGATGGCCCTCCATCATTGTTCCAGCTAATCCTGGGCAGTCAGCTCATGAAACCAGCTCTTACCACATAGCTTGGCTTTTGGGATTGGTCCCCTCATCTCTCCTCTTCTAGTCCCGCTAGACCTCAAGGTGGTCACAGATTCCTTCTGTTACTAATTTCTGGGTTGTCTCAAGGACCCATCCTTGGTTTTTCAGCTCTTCCAAACACATTTACATCTTTCTGTTAGATTACTCGACGTAGACCTTGATCTTCACAGCAGGGTGTTTAGTGGTTTTAGCAATTTGTATAGATAAGCAGAGACGTTTGAGTTTTTATCTATATGTAGCAGATACATAGTAGGTACCTTAGCCCATTGGGGCTGCTGTAACAAATGTCACAGACTAGGAGGCTTATAAACAACAGAAATTTATTTCATGCAGTTCTAGAAAGCTAGGAAGTCCAAGTCAGAGTGCCTGTATGGTCATGTTCTGGTGACCTTATTCCTTGTTCATAGCTGATGGCTTCTTACTGTGTCCTCACATGTGGGAAAGGGCTAAGGAGCTCTATCAGGTTTCTTTAATAAAAGTGCTGATCCCATTCATGAGGGCCAGACCCTTATGACCTAAGCGCCTCTCAAAGGCCCACCCCAATACAGTCACATTGGGCATTAGGATTTCAACATGGATTTTGGGGTACACAAACATTTAGACCATAACAGTAGGCAATGCAGAAGTTTCTGGAATCTTATTGCTTTGAATGCAGGGAGTAAAACTTTGTTTCTTAGATCGCTTCTAAGGACTTGCATGCTTTAGACAAAGATTTATTAGGCTATAGCTCTTTCCTTATCAAAATTCCTGCAACTCCTTCTCTGTAGCTAAAATTTACACAACAATTTTTTTTCTTAGTTGATAAGCAAAAGGACAGAGGAAGAGAACATGGAGGTTCTGTACATCCCTTTTGTCAGCTCGGAAATTTTCCTTCAACTTCAGGCTCTTCTGCATGGATTTTTAACTTCATGGAATAAGGAACAACTCTTTTCAAAAAGTAGTAGGAGTGTTGGTGGACTGACTAACAGGTGCTGTTAGCTATAATAAATTTGAGGGAGGAGGTTCACCATAGGTATGAAAGATCTTTCTCCTCCTGCTCTGATCTTCTCTTTCACAAAGAGAAGTATTAAAAGTATTGATTTATGCCATGAGAATGTTATCAATAATGAGTTGTTCAAAGTGTTCTGTACGTGTACTAATCTTAAGCAGTGAAAGTGCCAGAAGGAATGTTCAAGAACACCAGGTTACTTCTTGGCCAAATAATTCCCTTATTTACTTTATTTGATAGCTGTAATCCCAGGGATTGAATTGAGAGCATTTGCTCCCAGGCTCTACTTTTGATTGCTTCTAATTTCTTTAGGCTCCTTTGAAATAGCACAAAATCGGTTAATTAGGCAATGGTGATTCCAAGCAGATGAGGATTAATTTCTTCCATTTAATAGCATCATTCTTGATAGAAGCGGATGCTATTTTGGAGATAAAGGGCCAGAGAAACAGCATCTGTTAATTTCCAAGATGCTCAAGATTCACAGCCCAGAACATAATTTCACAACTATGACAACACAATTCTCCTAAGTTTCAATGAGAAAATATTTCCGGCCAGTAACTTCATGACCCTTACATAACTTAAATTTATGGTTTGAGATAATTTTTTGAAGGGAAAAATAAATTGGTACTAAACTCTGGTATTGGCTCCATGTTTCTTGGACATACTCTGTAAACATTTTACAAAGATTTTTTGGAAATGTTCTTCACAACTTTATATACATATTTTTTACTAGTTTTATTGCCAAAATAAATTAGCCCAGGGTCAATAGCTGTCCTTCAGTCTCTGTCTTCTTTTTATTTTTTTTCAAACATTTGGGAAACTTATCTGGGGAAGTTACGCAGAAGACTAGAGGTGTTTTTATTGAATTAAAGACTTGGAAGCTAAAGTTTCAGCTCAGTAAACATTTGCTTATCATCTACTTTGTGTTAGGTATTTGGGATATGAGTAAAGCAAGTCCTTAGGACAAGAGGTTCTCAAATTTTAGCATTTATCAAAATCACATGGAGAGCTTGCTAGGCCCCAGCCCCAGAATTTTTGATTAAGCAGCTCTAAGGTGGGAATCCCAAATTCGCAAATCTAAAAAGTTTCCCAGTAATGCTGGTGCTGTTGGCCTACAACTCACAAAAAGAACATAACATGTGATTAAAATATGATTTGTATGCTTGAAAATTCACACGGATATAAAGTGGGATAAATGAAAGAATAATTAAATCCTTTGTAGATGGGGGATGTTGATCAGGAAAAGCTTCAGGAAAGTATGACACCTGAGCAGGATTTGGTTACATGAATGGGAATTCAGAGAGGAACAATGGAGGATAGAGAGGGAATTTTTTTAAGCACCAACATATAGAAATATGCAGAGGCATGCCAGAGCATGATTTATTCATTCATTTAACACATTTTAGTACTATTCGTTATATCTTGAGAATAAATAGTAAAAAATAATGTGTTTACAAAAATAATGATAGCTCACTTGGCTGAAGCATGAGTAGCTGAGTGGCTTGACAGGAGATGAGCCTGGAAAAATGGTCGAGGGCCATTAGGGATTCATGGATGACATGAACCATGCTAAGGAGCTTGGATTTCACCCTGTAGGTAGTAAGGTGTATTTTGGGAAGATTACTTTGGTAGCAGTGGAGAATGGATTGGAGGGAAACAGAACAAGACCAAAGTAAGAAATATCAATAGGAAGGTTATTGCAGTAATCTGATCAAGAGATTATGAAGGACCCAGCAGAGTTTTATTTCATTTTTAAGTCATATGACATATAAACGTAGTTTTTGCGCATTTTCTTTCACCATAAACTCATCACCTAGTTTCCTCTACCATTAGAATTTAAATTGTTTAGAGGCTAGGTGATGAGTTTTTTATTAAAGCCTACATGGTTACACATGGGTTCAATCAGTATAAAGGAAAGAGTATTCTTGTGTAACCACCTAAGCAAGTAATATGGAGTAGTTTAGACAATAAGGAAAATAAAGTTGACTAGGGATGTTTTTTGAAAACTACCTTTAAATAAGTTATTTCCTGTTAAGTTCTTGACCCTAAATTTAGCCAGTGGCCTATTGTCATTCTAAATTTAAAACTGTCTTCAGATTTATGGAATAGCTGAGGGCTTTGGTAAAATGCTATGTAGAGTACAGAACAGAGCCTGTCTTTCCTCCTGCTAACTCCAAAGAATATCCAATCAAGGTGATGAGAACCACACGGGAGAGTGTCCTCATACCCAATCCTTTTAGGTCAATTCATGTCTGATTATATTTTTGATTTTTGCCATGCCAAAACGTCCCATTTGATGAAAATGTAGCTTCGGTATTTGTGGTAAGCAGAATTTGTAAAATGACATTCCAAAGATGTCCTGCTCTAATTCCTGGAATCTGTGCATAGGAGTTGTCACTCTGATTATACTATGCTATGCGGCATAGTTGACCTTAAGTTAGGGAGAGTATCTTTTTGGACCTGATCTAATCACACAAACCCTTAAAAGCAGAGAGTTTTCTCCAGTTGATTGCAGTAGGAAAAGCCAGGGGAATTCAAGGTATGAGAAGTATTCAAGGACCCAATGCTGGTTTGAAGATGAAAAGAACTACATGAGAAGGAATATGGGTGGCTTTTAGGAGCAGAGAGTGGCCCCTTGTTGACAGCCACTAAGGAAAAGGGAGCCCCAGGCATACAAATACAAAGAACTGGAATCTACAGCAACCTGAATTAGCTTTGTTATGGCCTGAATTGTGTCCCCCAAGATTATATACTGAAGTCCTATCCCTTAGTGCCTCAGAATGTGACTGTATTTAGAGATAGGATCTTTAAAGAGGTGATTAAATTAAAATGAGATCATTAGGGTGGGCCCTAATCTGATATGGTATTCTTATAAAAGGAAATTGGGACACCAACATGCACATGGAGAAAACCAAATGAAAACAAGTAGAAACAATGGAATATTATGCAGCCATCAAAAGGAATGAGATCTTGCCATTTGCAACGACGTGGATGGAACTGGAGGGTGTTATGCTTAGTGAAATAAGTCAATCAGAGAAAGACATGTATCATATGACCTCACTGATATGAGGAATTCTTAATCTCAGGAACAAACTGAGGGTTGCTGGAGTGGTCGGGGGTGGGAGGGATGGGGTGGCTGGGTGATAGACATTGGGGAGGGTATGTGCTATGGTGAGCGCTGTGAATTGTGCAAGACTGTTGAATCACAGATCTGTACTTCTGAAACAAATAACGCAACATATTTTAAGAAAAAAGAAAAAGAAGAAGATAACAGGAGAGGAAGAATGAAGGGGAGTAAGTCAGAGGGGGAGACGAACCAGGAGAGATGATGGACTCTGAAAAACAAACTGAGGTTTCTAGAGGGGAGGAGGGTAGGGGGATGGGTTAGCCTGGTGATGGGTATTAAAGAGGGCACATTCTGCGTGGAGCACTGGGTGTTATGAACAAACAATGAATCATGGAACACTACACCAAAACAAATGATGTAATATATGGTGATTAACATAACAATAAAAATTAAAAAAAAAAAAAGAAAACAAGTAGAAGATGGCCATCTGTAAACCACCCCTGACAGCACTGTGATCTTCGACTTCTAGTTTCTAGAGCTATGAAGAAAATAAATTTCTGTTGTTTAAGCCACTCAGTCTGATGAATCTTTGTTATTGCAGCTTTACCAAACTTGGAAATGGATTTCTCCCCAGCCAGGCTGACACCATAATTTTGGTCTTGGGAGACCATGAGCAGAGAACATAAAAAAACCCATCTGGACTTCTGACCTATAGAACTGTGAGATGATAAAAGGATATTTTAAGCCACTAAATTTGTGGTAACCTGTTATACAGCAATAGAAGCCTAGTACAATATCCTAAATTATTAATTCATGAATATGCAATTTAAATATTTTAGAATTGTATTTTAAGATTTTTACATCTTGAAAATGTGAATAAAATGTATTATTTACTTTGGGTAGAAAATTAACTGACTTTAGAATTAGTAGACTTGTTCAAATTAAAAGTATGTTGACATTTTTCTCTGTGGTGAGAACAGAGGGAATTCCATAGTGATCTTTATTGCTGTAAAACAAGTTTATGCTCAGACTTCTTATGGAAGGTGGTGATGCCAAGACTGAATCCAGATTGAATTGAAGTAAGTCAGGATTTGAGGGAGAAAGAGTCAGTGGCTACAGTTGGTAGACATTGGTACTAGATGATTGCTAAATTAATGTTTAACTCTCTGTAATTCAACATATTTTAATTCTCATAATCTAATTATTACTTTTTAAAGATGTAACTCAGAAAATCACAAATTACTGGATAAATTAAAAACACATACTGGAGTATGTTTTACCGAGGCCCACAAATCCGAATCCCAGGACAAGTTCAGCAAAGTTATACCATGAAAGTGTATCACCTATGATCTGTAGCTTTCCAAGAATTTCCTTCTAAAACATATTACAGCCATGAAGATTGAATTGACCCTTCCTAAGTGGTTGACTGACCATACCAAGTTAAAGATAAATTTGTAGTTTTAGAAATAAAAACCAATGATCAAGGAGCACTTTTAATTCTGGTATAAATCACCACTACAGAGGAGATAGACGGTGTCAAGTACCAAATTTGTAGGACTGTGGGGAATATTTGAGTTTTTGTCACATACTGCAATTTCCTCTGAATAATTTTGGAGCCTGAGTAAGCAAGTCATAGACATTTATCAAAATAACATGTCTGTCTCATTTTTCCTAAAAGATGACTTATCTTTTGACTTATATTTAGGAGTAACTAATTTTCTCACTTCCTGATCATTATTCACTTACTCATAAAGTTGATGAATTTCAGTTAACTAGTCCCATATGTTTATCTACTTTGTGGATTATTATGCATAGTTGCTCATTTTTCATATTCTGTCTTTGAGTACTTTCCTAATCCTAAGCTTTTCTCACAAAATTTCAGGAAAGAATAAAAAAATGAAAGTGAGAAATATACCTGGCTGTTGTGAGGATTAATGACAACTCTAGAAGAGATCTGAGATAGAGGGTGATATCATTGGCTTACCTTTGTTTACTGATGAATTATTATCACCTAACATAGCACATAGAAGGCACATGGCATTTATTGCACCAATGAATGGGAATTCTGGGTTACTTATGGGCCTTATTTCATTATTGAGATTGAATTGTTTCTCAGATATATATTGGCTTATATGTATATTTTCTTTTTTGTGAATTTTCTATTCACATATTTTGTCATTTTACTGATTGATGTTTTTACCATTAACCTGTAAAACATTATATATGTATATATAAATAGTAAAACTGTACCACAAATGTTACAAATATTTCTTTTAGCTTAGTTTATGTCATTAGTTTTTTAAATTATAGAATTCTTTTATTCATGTAAGAAATTTTTACTTGACATCCAAGAAAGACCTTCCCTATTCAGAGATCAGATATTCACCTATATTTTTCTCATTTTAAATATATTATTTTTAAACAGTTAATCCATTCATCCATTTGGTATTTGGTGTATGCTTTGACATTAGGATCTAAATTGACCCTTTTTTGGTAAATCAGCTAATGTATTTAATTGCAGAGAAGCAATTTATTAAATGGCTATTGGGTAAATCACAGAATCACCAAGAGGTTTGGAGAACCAGCGTGGAAGCTGTGCAAATAGCAAAGTCCAATACTAAGCTTCAAGTCTTTCTAAGGGCCTACTGCTTCTCAGGCTGAGCACTGAAACCTGTAGGTCCCACAATTAAACCACGAGCATTGAACATTGGATATTCCAGTCACTTGCAGACTAGGACACTCAATCTTGCTGCAGAAGCCCTGCAACGAGAGAGAATTCTCTATGTTTTCTATTTCTTTGGTGTACTGATTCTCCGTTCAAAATCTAGGGCAAGCATGTGTATTATCTACCAGAGTCTAGGGCATAGCTCATACCCGAGCCCAAGGGAAATTAGTAAACGCCTGCATTTTCAATCACAATAGTGGAAGGTAGTTTTTTCCTGTCTCCAAAACTCATATGGTGGAGAGATTCAGGTGCTGAGATTATATACAGTTGACCCCAGAACAACATGGGTTTGACTGTGTGGATCCATTTTTACATGGATTTTTTTTTCAATACAGTACAGTACTGTAAATGCGTTTTCCTTATGTTTTTCTTAATAGCATTTTCTTTTCTCTAGCTTTATTGTAAGAATATGGTATAGAATACATATAACAAAATTGTGTCAATCAACTGTTTATGTTATCAGTAAGGATTCTGGCTAATGGTAGGCTATTAGTAATCAAGTTTTGGGGGAGTCCAAAGTTACACATGGATTTTTGACTGTACAGGGGTTGGCATCCCTAACCACTGTGTTGTTCAAGGGTCAACTGTAGTTTTCTTTCTTGAAACTATAGATAAGTACATCATAATATACATTAACCATACTTGCAAAACACTTTTTGAAAAAGATTTTATTTATTTATTTGAGAGAGAGCGAGAGAGCACAAGCAGGGGGGAGGGGCAGAGGGAGAGGGAGAACCAGACTGCCCGGATGAGTAGGGAGCCTGATGTGGGACTCGATCCCAGGACCCTGAAGTCATGACCTGAGCCAAAGGCAGATGCTTAACGGACTGAGCCACCCAGGCTCCCCTTCTTTTTTAGTTTGTGAGGAATACTGGGTTGTAGGGAAGGGGACCATGGATTTGAGTATATGCTACCCCTAGTGAAGAGTTGAAAATACGATCTTTGTGCTATAACTTCTGGCTTTGAATTCTGTCTCTGCCATATACTAGCTCTGTGATCTTAACCAAATTAATTAACATCTCTCTTAGCCTTAGTTTATCTGTTAACCACATATATCAATATCCACTATGTTGTGATGATTATAATTGAAATGAGGGTGAAGTGCATCATAGCACAGTGCCTGGCACAGAATATGTACTGAATGAATGTTATCATTATAAGTTACAATCATTATGGGTTCTGTTTCTTTCTGCTGCAGCTGGACTATTGTCTTTGGTCCTCTACTTCGGCCTATTAAAAATATCAATGAAAGATGCAATTCTTTTTTTTGAAGGGTGGGGAGGGGCAGTGGGAGAGGGAGAGAGAGAATCTTAAGCAGACTCTACACCCAGTGCAGAGGCTGATGCCAGGCTAAATCTCACAATCCTAAGATCATAACCTGAGCTGAAATCATGAGTTGGATGCTTAACCACCTGAGCCACCCAGGCGCCCTGAAAGATGCAAGTCTTATTGTGAGAAGCTGGTGACTATTCCAACAGATACCAGATTCAAAAATCACTTCTCTCATAGTGTTTTAAGGTCTGTGTAACCTTGTCATGCAATTATGGGGCCATATTTTGGGGTTTTAAGATATATAGGAATATAAGATGTATCCCAATTCTGCATGACAGTTATTTTTAATTAAAAAATTTTCAACTATACACAAAATTAGAAAAACTAGTACATTGAATCACTATTTTTCACCCAAATTTAATGACTACCAAGATTTTGCTATATTTGCTTTATCTAAGTTAAATTAATGTATTACATTTGATCAGAAGTTAGCTCTAGAAGTTTTCATAGATACATGTTTAATTTTTTTGGTAAGAATATTTCAGAAGTGGAACTGAATGCTTCATACTGTATCATGGCAGGAAGTATACATCTGGTTGTCTCACTTTTATAATGCTAAGATTGATCATTGATTTCAGGTGGTGACAGCCTGATGCCTCCATTATAAATCTTATGAACACTGTCATCTAATGGTTTAACACACTGATGACTTTTTCCTGACAAATAAAAGGTACAAAATGGTGATTTTTCTAATTCTTTGTTTTCTTGCACGTTTAATAGTTGGAATTTTCTTATCATTTAGAGCTATTTGGCTACTCTGACATACAGGAAAAAGGCAAGATAAATGCTCAGTATTTTATTTAATAGCTAATATTCAGATAGTTAAAATAAGGAGTTAGTATCCTAGTTGCTTTCACTGGTGTCCAGTATGGTGTTTGTTTGCTTGTTTGTTTATTTTTCAGTAAGTTATAGGAGAAATTTATTTGCCAGGCAAATAAACCATTCAATAAACTTTTATACTTTTTTTCCTGGTTTTTGTTTTGCTTTCCAATCATGTTTATTCATTTACATGTATACATCCTATGATTCTTTTTTTACTGAGATACATTTGACATATAACATTATATTAGTTTCAAGTGTATAACATAATGGTTCAATATTTGTATACATTGTGAAGTGATCACCACAATAAGTCTAGTTAACATCTGTCAACAGGCCTAGTTGCAAACATGTGTTTTTCTTGTGATGAAGACTTTAAAGTTCTACTCTTTTAACAGTTTCAAATAGGCAATACAGTATTATTAACTATAGTCACCATGCTGGACATACTGTCCCTAGGACTTATTTATTTTATAATTGGAAGTTTGTACCTTTTGATCACCTTTACACATTTTACCCACCCTCCACCTTGCCTACCAATACTGCAGCCTCTGTTCTCTGTGTCTATGTTTCTTGTTTGTTTTGTTCCGGTTTTCTTTTAGAGTTCACATATAAGTAAGATTATATAGTATTTGTCTTTCTCTGCTGACTTATTTCACTGAGCATAACGCCCTCCAGGTCCATCCATGTTGTTAACTGGCAGAATATGGCAGAGTAGTATTCCATTGTATGTATACCTACCTCTTCTTTATCCATTCATCCAGCTGTGGGTGCTCAGGTTGTTTCCATGTCTTAGCCATTGTAAATAGTGCTGCAATGAACATGAGGGTGTTCATTACTAATTGGTGATCTAACTAGTAATTTCTTTTTGAAGTAGTGCTTTTAGTCCCTTTGAATATATTCCCAGAAGTAAAATTGCTGGATGATATGGTAGTTCTATTTTTAGTTTTGCGGAGAGCCTCCATACTGTTTTCCGTAGCAACTATATCAGTTCACATTCCCACCAACGGTGCACAAGCGTTTTCTTTTTTTCACATCCATGCTAACACTTGCTATTTTGTGTCTTTTTGGTAAGAGTCATTTTAATAGGTATGAGGTAATATCTCATTGTGACTTTGATTTGCATTTCTTTGATGATTAGTGGTCTTGCATACCTTTTCATATATCCGTTGGCCATTTATATGTCTGCTTTGGAAAAATGTCTATTCAGACCCTCTGTGTATTTTTAAATTGGATTGTTTGTCTTTTTGCTATTGAGTTACATGTGTTTTTTTCAAAAAGTACATTTTGGATATTAACCCCTTATCAGATGTATGATTTGCAAATATTTTCTCCCATTCCATAGGTTGCCTTTTCATTCTGTTGATTGTTTCCTTTGCTGTGCAAAAGCTTTTTAGCTTGATATACTCCTATTTTATTTTTGCTTTTATTGCCTTTGCTTTTGGTATTAAGTCCAAAGAGTCATCATCAAGATCAAAGTCAAGGAGCTCACTGCCTATGTTTTCTTTTAGATAGTAGTTTTATGGTTTTATGCCTTCTTATATTTATATCTTTAATCCGTTTTGAGTTGATTTTTGTGTATGGTGTAAGACAGTGATGCAGTTTCATTCTTTTGCATATGACTGTCCAGTTTTCCCAACGCCATTTGTTGGAGAGACTATTCTTTCCCCATTGTGTATTCTTGGCTCCTTTGTCATAAATTAACTGACTATATATGGGTGGGTATATTTCTGGGCTCTCTATCCTGTTCTGTTAATCTATGCATCTGTTTTTATGCCAAAACCATACTGTTTTTCTACAGCTTTGTAATATAGTGTGAAATTAGGATGCTTCTAGCTTTGTTCTTCTTTCTCAAAATTGCTTGGCTATTCAGAGTCTTTTGTGATTCCATACAAATTTTAGGATTGCTTGTTCTACTTTTTTTATTTTTGGGGGGGTGGAGTAGCTTCCTCTCTTTTATATGAATTTTTATATAGTTGATGTGTTTTAGTCAATAACATTGAAAGTTTTTTTGATGCTCAGATTGTTCCATCTTTGGTTAATGGGAGCTGTTTCATATTGACTCCCGTGTTCTTTTGATATGGCCTATTAGAAATGAATTACATTGTACATTGTACAGTATACCAGAGTCTAGTAGTAAGTAATAAATTCTGAGTATACAGTAATTTTCAATAAATTAGACAAAAGTATAAAATCACATAGTTAAAAAGAAATATATTTGTAGTAACACATAACAGTCAATAAAATGTAACAGATTTTGTACTGTAACTGATAAATTGAGTTCCATGGCACACATAGTACACATTCTAACCCTTTATCTCAATGAATATTGGTGACTAAAAAGCAATCCACAAGATAAAATAAATGTGGACAAGTCTACATAGATTATGCAAGTAATGAAATATCTCAGTAAACTTTGTTACACATTAAATAGCAAAATAAAATACATTTATATGAATTCCTACACAGTCAGCAAAAGTATGTGAAAACAAATGATTATTCTTTGAAGATTTCTTTATTTTAGAAAGAGAGAGTGCATGCATGCATGTGCAAGTGTGGGGAGGGTTAGAAGGAGAGGGAAAGGAGACTCCTCACTGAGCTTAGAGCCCTATGTGGGGCTTGAACACATGACCCCAAGACCATGACCTGAGCCAAAACCAAAAGTTGGTTGCTCAACCTACCAAGTCACCCAGGCACCCCAGAAAACAAATTATTTGCTGAAATAACAGGTACAAAATATAACGCAAAAAATAATTTTGAAGGAATTACAGTGCCATTCTCATGCATACACTAAAGACAAATATTGCAAGATATATCAGAATATTTCATTGAATATTAGTATGAAGCCAAAAAAGGAAAAATGTAAGAATTCTAATGGAAATTTGTGTTCAGTAAAGATCATACTATGTAACAAACAGTAAACAATAAAGATTTTAATTATATTCAAAACCTAGAATACAATAATCTTTAAAACCATATATAATTCCAATCACAAAGCTAGATAATCCATCATCTCTGTAGAAATTCTGTCATCACTATCATCAAACTACTGTTTTGTAAGTATTCTCACTGTGTCCAATTGAAAAATCTATACCAATAAACCGGAATGTAATTTTATAGTGTATCTCATTACTTTTGAGAGCTGGATAATAGGGATGATAAATAATAAAGCTAAATATAGGGGGAAAATCCAAATCTAATTTCGATGAGTTGTTTGGTTTGTGGCTTGCTATTTTTGGTGAAAACAACAATACAAACTTATACTAAAGAATGTGAATTTCTTTCTTTGCTGTGATGTTTTCCATTGCTCTGTTCCTCTTTTAAATATTTTATTTATTTTAAAGAGAGAGAGAGAGTGCATGAGCAGGGGGAGGCACAGAGGGGAAGAGGGAGAGGGAGCCCACAAAGGGGGAAGTTTAAGGGGGGGGCAATGGGGCAGTGGGGGGGGTTCCAATCACAGAACCCTGAGATCATGATCTGAGCTGAAACCAAGAGTTGGGCACTTAACTGACTGAGCCACCCAGGCGCCCCATGATCTGCTCTCCTTTTAGAGGTAATATTATCACTGTGATTTTGGAATTAGTGGTTTAGTAGTCTTTGATGACCATCCCAGACCTATCAGCTGTGAATGGCCTTCCAACCATAATACGAGCTTTTCACATGCAGTTTTTGTACTTGTTGTTGAAAATACTGGTGGTATGCTGGAAGATAGAACTGTTTTCTTCAAAGTATCCAGATGTAGATCTTGTCAGGGATAATCATATATTCCCTAGTCTCATACAAATTAGCCCTGTATGCAGTAAGTTCCAAAGTCAGTGTTCCCCAGAACAGTATATAAGACACCCTCTTTAAACTTATGAAGAAGATTTTAAAAATATTATTACAAAAAATATTATTACATGATCAAGGCACAGATCAGACTCTTAGCTTTAAACAATTTCTGATACTCCAGTGAACCTTCTCATTTTGGTTTAAGATAGTGTATTAATAAGGGTTCTCCAGAGAAACAGAACCAATAGGATACACATACAAAGCGATTAATTATGGAGAATTGGCTCACAGGGTTATGGAGGCTAAGAAGTCCCATGATCTGCCATCTGGAAACCTAGGACAACTGGTGGTGTATTTCCGGCCTGGGTCTGAAGCCTTGAGACCCAGGAGGGCTGTTGGTGTAAGTCTCAGTCTGAGGGCAGGAAAAGATGGATGTCCCAGCTCATTCAGTCAGGCTGAGAGAGCAGATTCTCCCTTTCTCAACCTTTTTTGTCTTATTCAGGCCCTCAACTGATTGTATGATGCCCACCCATATTGAAGATGGCAATCTGATTTACTCAGTCTACCGTTCCGAACACTGATCTCATTCAGAAACACCTTCACAGATATACCCCAAAATAATGTTTAACTAAATATTTGGGTAGTTTATGACCAGTCAGGTTGACCTATAAAATTAATCATCACAATTAGGTTGATTAAGTTAAACATAGTAAGATGTATATGTACTCCTATGTTATTTTCCATGTCTAGATCATACTGAGAATTTTTAAGCTCTGGGATATTTGCTAACAAATTCTGAAACTGCAATGCATCCTATAAGTTCAGGGCTTCCTCGTTCTCTATGTATCTTTGCAAACATGGTATTCTAGGGAAATCCAGTGATTCATCAGCTTTGATGCAAATGGATTGTTCTCAAATTATCACTCTATATAGTGGGGGTAATTTGAGTGAGTATATGTTCATGTTCATGGGGGGATATCATGCAGAAATTGATGACTTCTGAGTGGAAAAGCACGCAAATCAATTCAAATTGCACAAATAAAACCAAAAGTGAATTTTCATTCTTAGTAGTACATTTCCAAAATAAGGATCCTCCATACTGTTTTCCAGAATGGCTGTAACCAACTTGCATTTCCAGCAACAGTGTAAGAGGGTTCTCCTTTCTCTGCATCCTCACCAACATCTGTCATTTCCTGACTTGTTAATTTCAGCCATTCCGACTGGTGTGAGGTGGTATCTCATTGTGGTTTTGATTTGTATTTCCCTGATGCCGAGTGATAGCAACACACGTGATTTTGATTTTTTGGTCCACAAATCAGCTCAACAATATATATGGCACATGTGTTAAAACAGTCTCTAATCATGATCTGATGCTTTTATCTGTCAATGTGATCAGTAACTTTGTAGGTTGCTTCGAAACAAACTTTGGGTGTTGGGGCAAATTGATGTTTCAGTAAAACAGTATTCTTTTCAAATTGAGTCTTCTTTTCATGGTAAATCCACTCAGCCCTTTGTACTTTCAGGATGGTGGTCATGGAGAATCATCTCTGCTTCTCTGGCTAAGTACCAGTACAACCTCCCAAATCTCCATAGCTCAACAATATACATTCATTTTTCTCCTTAACAGGTCTGCAGGTCAGCTGAGGCAGCTCTTTTGCAGACAGCAGAGTGGGTTTGGCTTTGCTCTACGTGTTCTTCATTCTGGGACCAGTAGCTCCCCAGAGCCTGATCTTTTTATGGCAGATGTCAGGGACACTACAGGCCAAGACAAACTATGAACGCCCTTTAAAGCCTCTGCTTGAGGCATGCTGGCTAACACTCCATGCATGACTTTACCTCTTAACATTTTCCCCTCCTCTTCGTTGTCTTAATTATTTTAATTAGTGAAGCTATATATTCAAGTCTTATCAAGTAATGTGATTCCTCCCACCTTATTCATTTTCAGAATGTTTGGGCTATTGTAGTTCCTTTACCTTTTCATATAAGCATTAAGATAAATTTTTGATAGAAATTGCATTGATCCTCTGGATCGTTTAGGGGAGTGACACATTTATTATGTATTAATGTGCTATGTATGAAATATCTAAGCTCTGACAAAGACCTCTGATTTCTTTCATCAGGGTTTTGTGATTTTCAGCCTACAGACTCTATTCTTGCTTAGTTAGGTTTATATCTAAGGATTTTGTTTTCTTTGGAGTGATTGTATATGGCATTGTTTTCAATTTTATTTCAGTTGCTTAGGAGCTTATTTCTCAAACTTTTGCTGTATACTATAGGGTTTATAAATATATATAATATATATATATAATGTGATCACACAATAAGGCCTATATAATTTTTACTCGTTTGAATTTAGCTAATTTTTCTGGCCCGGTACTTAATAGTTATGTATGTTCTCTGGATGTTTGCAAAGAAGGTATAATTCTGTTTATAGGATATAAAACTGAATCTGATCATTTTGAATCTGACTTTATCACTTAATAAACTTCTTTATGATCTTAAAATATGGTCTTATCTATTTTTAATCTATAAAACAGAGTGATAGGTTCAAGTACCTGATTAAAATTAGTTTTGTTTTATTTATAAATTTTATTTCACAAATCTAATGTCTTGCTTTCTGCATGGCTTCTTTTTCATATGGTAATAATACATGTATTTCAACCAGTGAGTATCATTTGGTTTGTGCCTATTTTTTATAAACACATGTATTTGTATCTTATTCTTGCTTTTCTCTCAAAGCCTATGTCATTTACCTACGAGTTTAAGCTCTTTTAGTTATTATATTTATAATCAAAATTTACAGGTTAAATTTTTTCCTCTTTGTACTTGATGTGTTTTGTTTTCTACATTGCCATTGATTGCCAACTTTCCATCTTTTTATGTAGGGACAACAGTTTGCTTCTTTATTTTTGAATGATATGAAAGATGTCTACTCATAGTTCTCTCTATGGTTACCATGAAGTTTTCCAAAAAATAGTTAAGCTTTCATTTTTCTAAAAAATAAAATAAAGAAATCCCTACAGGACAGGATATTTATTCACCCCATGTATCCCTCTTTCAGCTTTCTTTTTCCCCTCCGTTTCCTGGTCATTAAGATAATCAGTAAATATAAATCTAGATTTTGTTAATGATGTAATACTTTATTTTCTGCATATTATCTTTAAAAGTATACTATTTCACATTTTCATTCATTATGTAACCATTTTAACTATAATACACAACTACTTCAAGCTAATTTTATGACTAAGACTTTATTGTTCAGCACTCGCCCTTTGTGACCTGAATTCCCTATTTTTGAATTCCTCATTTTAATCCGTCCCTTGATTGACCGGAAGTACATTTCTGAGTAATTTAAGAGCGGTACATATCCGGCCCATTTATGAAAGTAAAAGGAATTTTTTTCTATTGTCTTCACATGATTGATTTCTTACCTGAGTATATCTTTTTGGCAGTTCTGCAAACACAACTTGGTTGTCTTCTGAAGTATTGATAAGGAGACATAGTGTTACATAGTCTAGGGTGCGATTAATTTTGTTGCCTTTTGCATTTGGCTGTCTGGATGGATATAAGAGAAAGACAGAAGAGCAGAGAGACAGACAGAGAGAGAGACAGAGAGAAGGGGAGGGAGAGGGAGAGGAAAAGTGGGGGGGAGAGAGATTTATTCTTGTATATTTTTATATAAATTATTTTGCTAGAATTTATCTAGGGATGGGTTACGTTTTGTCATCAGTTTTGACAAACAAATAGAGAGCATTTCTAATCTGGCCTCTTTTTCTTCTTAGAAAAGTTGTTTGTTTTTTTAACCTATAATAATAATTCTATTTCATTAATTTCTAGAGTCTTCTTTAGGATTCAGTAGTACCTCACAGGTTGGGTGTTTGTTCTCCTTTTCCCCTGTCTTTCATCTTCTCTCTCAGATTTTTCCCCTTTCCCTTTGTCTTCTCTGTGCTGGGAGAACTTTATAAGCTATACATTGACAGTACCTTTGACTTTTGGCACGTGTAATTTCTACTCTTCAGTCCCGTCATGAAGATTTCAATTACTGAGTGTACTTTTACCTCCTTGTGTAATTTCTTTGTGTCCTCCAACTTCTTTTTCATGTCTGTTTCTATCTTTGCTTCTGAGCCAATGGTCTCTTTTTCTCATCTTGATTTTTCCATATAAGAAATTCCTATTTTGGGGGAGGCATGCTTTCCTTTTCCTTAATTAAATATGAAGTGGTTCGTTTCTAAAAACTAATTTCTGAGTTTTTTAACAAATCAATTTCGAAAGTAATCTTTTTGCTCTGAACCTTCTTACCTTTTTTTCAACCCATGGTAGATTGTTTTCTGTAGACTCAGTTAATTGCCTGTGCATGAGGAAAGATTTACACAGACTCAGTATCTGTGAAGACTCAGTTTGTAGCTATTTCAAAATGGCCCACTCTCTGAATAATGCGCATAATTTCCATGCCATTTTTTTCCCCCATCAAGGATTCAACCTTTGCAGGTCTTCAGGACTGAGATGTGTAAGCTCTCTAATTCTCACTGTACAGTTCTCTGAATCTGTGAGTAGATGGAGTGTGTTGAATACCTCAGCCTGCAGCACACATTGCCCTAAGTACTCTTCTAGTCTATTCCTCAGGTCATGCTGGTTGTCTGTGAGGATTACAAACTGCAGAGTAGTAGCACCCACCATGCTCCTCCACCTCTGGCCAATAATGCCAGGAATGCATTTTCTGAATGTGTGTAAAAAGAGATTCCGAGAGCACATGGAAAGGAAAAGGAATATATCACTGAATGCCCCACCAGTGCAATTTTCATATGGTAAGGTAATGACTCTTCTTTTTTCTGTTTGGAACAGACCCAGCATCTGAGTTGTGATTAGATGGTGGAGGACCGGTGATGGTGGGGTTTAAGCAGACAGATGTGAGCTGATTAAAGCTTCCTTCAACCCAATTTTAGGATAGCTAGCTTCTACCCTTTGAGCCTATGAAGCATGCATAAACCTTTTATTGTGTTTCTCAACCTGGGTACACCAGCGTTATACTTAGAAATTCATCCCAACTTCTGGATTAATGTCTCTTCCCTTACATTTCACTGGGGCAGTGAATATATTTTTTACTGTATTATTTTAGGTATTTTACTGGAAATTTGAAATAGGGGCTATTAATGAAATGCCATTGTTCAGATGTCTTCAAAAGTTTAAAACATTTGCTCCATTTCTGAACTGAGATTTTTTTTCTCTAAAAGAAACCTCTAGGTTTAGTTCATCTGGATGGCATAGACTTACATAATTTTCTCCTAAAAAAATTTCCCCCTTGATTTATAGTGTAATTGAATTTAAATCGACTGATTCTGGGCTTACACAAAACTTTCATATCCGGTCAGCAGTTAACTGTTGCTTGTTCTTTCTCCGAAGCCATGGGACTGACTCCACAGTGGTTTGCCAGATTTTACCTTAGAATTAGCCCCCATTGGATGCTTCGTACTAGCTAATTCAACCATGCCTGACATCCCCGCTTCTCTTGCTCATTGTCGCAAATGTAGTCTCTTCTGTTAGCTCTTTTCTTCTCTTTGTTTCTCTTCATATTACCTTATGCTTTTTCTTCCCAAGTAGCTATTCCCCTAATTCTCACACAATTGTACATTCTGGAAGCACTATTTCTCAGTAGCAAATTCTCCTCTATTTGCAACCTTTTCCCTGAGTGCTAGAAAGAAGAAATTTCTTTTATTTTCTTGCTTTAATTATTTAGTAATCAGAAGGTTGTTTCAAACACATATCCTACACACACACACACACACACACACACACACACACACACACAAGCTTCATGTTAGCCATTTATGAACTCCTGGGATGGCTCATCCGCTCTAGTCATTTCTGTAATGAGTGAGCACTTATAATCAGAGAAATTGGCCTGTTTCTCAGCATAAAGAGATATTAAAGGGATACTCAGCAAAAGCAGGCCATATGATTCCTTCATACACTTCTGATTTGAATGCTACATTCTTACCTACTTTAGTGCTTTCTTATGGCATTAGTTAGTGTGCAGTGTAGCCTTGGCAACAGCCCTAACTTTCTCTGCTATATTAAGCATTGCTAAGGGCCCAAGTCCACCATTATTTATGTGTTAGCTAGCAATTACAAGAACGCTTGCTTGGATTGACCAAATAAAAAGTAGCCAGGGAACAGTTCTATAGATTACCACCCCCCAGTCCCCCAACATACATTGTGATTATAATTGGGACCTTATTCTCCTTATGTCATCTTACTTAAGGGCATCTGTGTGATCTTGTGATTTATAAGAAATATATATTTGGGCTTTGTCCTCATTTCTGGCACAGAGCTTCTAAAATCCTTAGAATTTCCTAAGCATTGAGAGCAATAAAGGTGTCTTTTGTTTTGTTAATGACGTGACTTTTGGAAAGAACCTAAGGGTGGGGGCTGGTTGTCAGAAGAGCCAATCCTGTAATTAGAGGGTTAGAAATTTCACTCCCACCTTCAACCTCTGTGTAGAAGAGAGGGGCTAGAGGCTGAATCAGTTGCCAATGGCCAACGATTTAATCAACTATGCCTACGTGCCCCTCCCCATACTTTGCCCTATGTACTTCTTCAATCAGGCTGTTCCTGAGTTGTGTCCTTTTATGATAAACGGTGATAAATAAAATGTTTCTCTGAGTTCTGTGAGCCACTCTAGCAAATTAATCAAACCTGAGGAGGGGGTTCCTGGGAACCTCTGATTTATAGCCAGTTATTCAGAAGTATGGCTATGTGACTGGCATCTGAGGACCAAGGAGGGGTCACTGGAACCTCCAGTCTATAGCTAGTCAGAAGCATAGGTGATAACCAGGCTTGTGATTGGCATATGAAGGGTAGGGGATGGGCTTGTAGGACCCAGCCCTTAACCTGTGGGGTCTTATGTTATCTTCAGGAAGATAGTGTCAGAACTGAATTAAACTCAACACCCAGCTGGTGTAGAAGCATTGCTTGCTTGGTGGTGTGATGGGAAACCCCATTCCATACAATGGAATTGGTGACCAGAACCTTTTAAATCTGCCTTTGTATTCTCTTCTTGGCTGAAATCCAGTGGCTGGGTGCTGGTTAGCTGACAACTTTCGTAAGGACCAACTTTTGTTTCACTCCCTGCACTTCTGCTTGGACATTTGTTGTCCTGACTGAAATGAAAATCTCTGTTAACTTGCTGGTTAATCACCCCTCCTTCTTGAAAATTGACTCTCTTGGTTTCCATGGTACTACACTCTAATGGTATACTACTCAACAGTAGGACTATTTTTTTCCAGGCATGTCTCCTTTCTTAAACATTGGTGGTTGTTGGGGTTTGGGGAGTGATAATCATGTCTCTTTCCAATGTGGCTTCTGAACCACTGGAGAGGTAGATACAGGACACAGATGAAGATCAACATACCAGTTTTATTCAGATAAGGCTGAATTGGCAAATGCAGCCTGAGACCACAATTGCATGACTCAGTCTTTTGACAGAATTGGATCGACCTTTTCACCCAGTTCTAGGCAGTGAAGCAGGAAACCCTCAGGCCTCCGTTTGCAAGGCAAAGCCTGTCTCTGCAGCTTCTGACAGGAGAAGTAAGAATCTGTACCCACGCGATACACCAATTAGTCTGAAGGTGAGGGAAGATAGGACCCTGGGCCATACTTGTGCAGTCAGATATTTTGTTTTCTCAATCTGATAAATCACTACTCCTTCCTTGATGACTTCTCTGAAAGTGAGTGAGAAATACATTTTTAACTTTGTAGGCTGTCCAGCCTGATAGGTAGATATCCTCCAAATATCTGATTGATTGATTCCGCTCCTTATTCCACAATAATAAGTCATGAATTCTTCATATACTCCCAATGATGGTGTCTGCCCCAACCCTAACTCATGTTTACATCTAAGCTTGATGATCATTCCTTTAGGTCTTTCATATTTATGTAGTTGTCATTCCAGATTTTATTCAGGTGTAATAATGAGGATGTTTTCTTGTGAAATTATGCAATACTTTCCTAGGGACCCTTGTGCTAGGGTTTCTAATGGAAATAGAATCTCATCAGGCCCCAGAATATTGGCATTGATGGAGCCTTGTATTTTACATGAATCTGAAGCTAAATTTGGGAGGAGTATTCTGAAAGATTTGTGATTCTGAGTAGAAAATGTGATATAACTAGGATATTTTTTAGTATTCCCGAATGAGTGTCAGCTGAGCTGGAGAAAAGATTCTGAATCACCTTTTTCTTAAACACTGAGACATTGAATTACATTTTAACCTTTTTGCTTATAAGGCTTTTTTTTTAGACCCCAAACCTGAGCACATCCATGCATGTGTAGGATTTGAGCAATTTCCTCCATGTTGGAAATGCCCTTCCCAGTGTGAGATCCTTTTCTTGACATGCAGTAGAGTAGAGACCTACTTTGTATGGGGCAAAAAGCAAGAGACAATGAGCACTTTATGGCAGTTCAGGCCTGGAAGGCAGGAAATTACTGAGTGGCTGAATCAACATTTAATGAGCTTCTCCTGTGTGCAGAGAATGATTCAAGCCCTGAGGGGAATATAGAATACTCCATTAGTTCATGTTCTCTTCTTGTCAAATGCCTATTTTCTGATTGAAAATTTACATAAAGAGAAATTCTTATAAGTCACTGTATTTATTACTCTGTCCAGTAATATTCTCAGATGTGGGTTAATGTACTAACTCCTGAAAAATATGTGCCATCTACCCAATCTGCAACACCACTCAACTTCTTGTAGTGTTCAGGGTTTCCCCCCTCTAGATTCATGGATGCTTTTTAGATGAGCCATAAGAACAAATAACCCATTTGAGTGTCTCTTATTCTCTTGGTTGGAAACATATCTACAATCATTAGGACTAAATTTGACTTGCCAGTGCCTGACCAAAACTCAAGGTCTGCCTTTCACTAAGTTGCTAGATACCATACTGGTTGTACAACACCTCTTTACCATTATTTTTCCGGGAAATCCATTCAAACATTGACATATATGCTGAACAATTTACTGATTTCTTCATTCATTCATTCAATAGTATTTATTGAGTATCTTTTGTGCCTGGGCACTATGGTTACCAAGATATTACTATATATGGCCCCTGACTTTGAGACACCATCTAGTGAGGGAAACAGACATAGAAACCAGCAGCAACAGGATGATTTGATGTGTAAGTTAACAAAGGTATGTACAAAGGTGAAGGAGTCAGCTGCGTTGGGATGAGAAGGGGAAATGGGATATTTTAATCTCATCTTAGAACACATATATGGAGTTTCCCAGGTGGAAAGAGGAACCTAAGGAAAGGAAAATGTGCCAAGGAATCGAGTAATTGTTGAGCCTGTCATAGTGTTGTTTCTTTGGCAATAAACAACAAGTGTTTAATTTACAAATTCATAAACACTGAATGACAGATTTTCTTCTCAGTAGAGTGAGATCTCTAGAGCGAAAGGGGAGAAGAATGGTTTTTATCCAGAGAAACATTGCAAAATCAAGTCAGCTAAAGACAGTTTCATATTTATGCATTTGGATACTTGTTTTGCACTTAAGTTTGTTTATCAAGTTCTAATTTAAAATTACTTCAAGGCCCAAATATTCCTCTGGTTGTGCATATATTATTGAACTGGGACAGCACGACCAGCATAATCTTGGTTTGACCATATCTTTGATTTTTCTTTCCTTCTTCCAGGATTATACACTGAGTATGAGCAGCCAGACCAAAACCTCTGATGTGGCCAAGAACAAGGACTGGGTGAGCCAAAAGTGAAGGGGCAAGATGTTCGATGACTCTGTGGTCAAGCCAACAGCATGTTTGGCCTCATTGCCATGAATGATTGCTGAATTCCTTAGAATAGGGGAACTCGGGTAAATGAGTGCTCTTGTACTCAATTGACCAGTCTGGAGGTTTGTGTGGCCACTAGCCCTCAGCTATCTTGGATAGACTGAGAAACCCAAAGAACGGAGGAAATGGGGACTTAGTACTGTTTGAGTTTTCTTTGTACAGTGAATTTGTTGTTGTTGTTTAAATTTGTTTTTAAAGATCTTTCCCAATCCTGAGATTTCTCTCTACTCTTCTACTGAAATGGAAATTCTCCACATAATTGTGTAGGTCATTGGATGTTGCTAAGGAGATAAGCAACATCCAATGTTTTGTAACAAAACTTAATGCTTGTTGTCATAAAATGTAATATAGTTATCATTTTGGGTGGTCAGTAAGGTAGATCAACTAACACACTTGCATATAAACATCTTCACTCTAAATGTATTAGTTGAGGTGGGAACGTAATATGTCACAGAATTCATAAGTTGCTTTTACTTCTGAAAAGATGCTGATGCATCTTTTGTACAATGTACATGTACAATGTACATGTACATTGGTGATATCAGCAAGAAAAATTTCTATGTGAAGTATTTTTCAGTCTTTCCATCCTCTTTATCTCTAAGCATATTTTTGTTTACCCTGCATGATTGTAATGAGACTCCATAACCTCCCTGTTTACATAAACCAGAGGTAAAAATTGCTTTCAGTAATCCATGGTACCTTTCATTTAATAAACAATAGATACATTCTGGCCATTCTTTCTCTCCTCTTTATTAGGACAGCCATCATTTCTATCCCCTAAGAAAAATTGTTAAAGAGAATGAGGAATCAGAATCAAGGCACCAAAGCGCTTTGCAAGACCTGCAGTGGAAATACACTTTTTAGTAAGCAGGATCAGATGACACACTCCTGGAAGAACTCTACATTTATTAATTCAATTCCTATAACAACCCTAACTCCCAATTTATAACTCCTAATTTTCAGATGAGGAAACTGAAGCCTGGAGATTTTAAGTAACTTTCTAAAGACAGAGTGGATTTGGGGAAGCTTGAACTCAGGCACTCTGGTCTGTCAACCATTATGCTACAAGTAGCTTTTGATTTTAGTGGAAAAAAAACCCACATTACTTTGCTTGATTGAGTTAACTGGTAAAAAAAATCATTACCTTTTAAAACTATTTTTATTTTAATTCTTCTGATTTTATAAAGAGGACTAATTTAAGTGTACTTACAGCTACTGTACTTAGTTTCAGAGATATGAAATCAGGTGGCTTGTACTCTATAGTGAACTAAGCAACTGTATTGAGGCTCAAATGACTAACACTTGGCTGGACCTCACATCTGGTCCTGGGCCACAGTAAACATGCCCCCCTGGCTGAACTCAGAGATTCAAAACATTCAATCTTTGCACATTAGCAGATTCTTGCTTCTTTCACACAAGTGGGGATTTTGCATAAAGTACAACACAAATATGCATGATATTTTTCAGAGAGAGATTGTATTCTAGGGATATTTATCTTCAGATTATATTAAATTGGACACTGTTAGGTATTTAGTTAGAACTAATGAGAACTTACATATACTGTGTAAGTTAGAAATTGTGCAAAACAATACAAGAGCAGCTATCACCACTCCCATAGAAAGAGAACATTAAATGGTGTATTATACACCATTTCTCTTGTATTAGGAAGTTAGTTACCCCAATACCCAGGTGGGAGATACAACTCCTATTTACTTGAACTTCTCAGAATTAATTTTGTATAAGCTGTGAATTTATAGCTCCTTGCCAGATTATAGGAAAACATCTGGAATGCAAATCCAATGTGATTATGTGTCATAATCACAAGGATATGATTGTATCCTTGGCTCAAAGTCCATCTGACACTCGCCGGCTATGTGATATTGACATCATTTAACCTCTGTGACTTAGTTTCTTCATGTGTAAAGTAAAGATTATGATAGCAACAATATCATGCAGTTATTGTGAAGATTAAACCAGGTAATATATAAAAAGCCTGAGCAGAGTTCCTGGTACATAGTAAGCCCTCGTTAACTATTAGCAATTGTTGCATTCTTGGGAATGTGTATCACAGATTGCTATTTGTCTTAGTTGAGCCATAAGTGACTTCAACCAATAAGAATTTATTCATGAGTCATTTTTTATACCAGCTATGAATACTCAGCCAATTAAACAGAGGTGATAGTTGATGGTCTATAGGTATGTTTACAGAGTAAATTACCATAGTGAGTGCTTATGATATAACTAAAAGGGCATATTCCCTCCCATAAAGTTCTATAACGAGGCCAGAAAAAAATTGAATTGGTATATGTGAAATGTGAAAGTAGGATAAGTTTGGGAAAATACAGTTTGTCTCATGTCAGATTTTTGCCCAAGGCTAGGCTGGTTGTAGAGTTGACTCCAGCTTTAATTATTTTAGTCTATATTTCACTGGACAGGGAGGCATTTTGAGCTCAAAGATATTTTGGCTTAGATGATGATAATAATTTATAGGTCTTAAAAGTGTTCTCTTAACCATCCCAAAAAAATATACTTCCAGTAGTGCTAGTATTTGTGAGCAATCTATGAGAAATGGAATAGGCTTGTTTGTCTGTTAAAACCCTTACTTAAAAGTGGATTAGAGGTGACTATACTAAAAAAGACTGCAATGTTCCATATTTTGTGCATTGGTAATCAGTCCACTTTAAAACTTCAGACTCCATTTTAAATGTTGCATATTTTATCTGCTATTCATTAACATTTGCCAATGGTTACTACATAAATAAATAAATGAATGAAAAGAACAAAAAGGGTTTCATATGCCACAAGTGTATTCCGAAAAAGTTGGCCAAGTCGCCTGAAAATTCAGACTACTAATAGAAAGTATTGAAAATAATAAACTTTTATAGAATTCTTGCTTTATTATACTTCTTTGAATTTTACTAAAATGCTTGCCACATGTAACTTATTAGAATCTTTGGATCTTGGTCAGCATACTGATTTTTCTCTTGTATTAGGAAGTTAGTTACCCCAATACCCAGGTGGGAGATACAACTCCTGTTTACTTGAACTTCTCAGAATTAATTTTGTATAAGCTGTGGATTTATAGCTCCTTGCCAGATTATAGGAAAACATCTGGAATGCAAAAGTTAAGTGATTTCTGTAACAAAATTGAGCCATATATTGAAGGTGAAAGTGGGCTGGTCCCTTACAGGACATACCAGACTTGGAATGTATTCTGCATGCCCTCCCAGAATGGCTTAAAGACTTCTTTTCCAGACCCCGCTATTGTTGTGTCTGTTCACATTTTAACTGTTGTCATTTTATGGGTGTGGGGCGCATTTGCTAATTTGGAGAAGAGAGAAACTAAGAAACAATTCACACCGTCTAAACCAATGTTCCATAAACAACATTATTCTTGAAAGGAGAGATGAGGACTAAGTTGTACCAAAAAGAATGTGTATGGAGAAAGGACCCTGCCAACCCAGTTGTTTGTGTGTGTTCTTTAGTAGACAGAACAGAAAAATGAAGACTTTTCTTTCAATACTGAACTACTTAATTGCATACGCAAACCTCTGTGTGAAAAATTGACAGCCTTAGTCTGAATAGACTCATCTACAAAGGGATGGAAGCCTAAAGTATGTGATTCAATACATGGAGAAATTGATTCAGGACTGTTGCTTATTCTCAGCAAGCCAGCAGGAATATTTTCCAGGTTTCTTTAGTAAAGCCATATGCTCTTGAAGGGAAATAGTATCTTTTTGTAGTCATGTAGCATTGTAATGCTATACATTACCACATACAGTTGTAGGGTCTCACTTTGTATACATACTACCAAAACAGGGTAATGATGATCTTATGGCGAAAAACCAAGGAAAGCAAAAAAAAAAAAAAAAAGAAAAGTCTAACAATCCTCTGCCTACTTTGTGTCACACACTGTGCTAAGTAAGTGCTTTTATCTTCTATTTTAGTATATCCTCAGTATAAAAGGCCTATTATATTTCTCACAAGTAGCTGATGTATTAGCATTATTGGATCTATTTTTTCAGTTTGGGAAATATTTGTGTGGGGTATAAATTATTGTCCTAGGCAGTAAAGACTACTGCTAATCACATTTTACAAATGAAGGCACTGAAGCTAAAAATAATTAAATTACTAGAGATAGCTAGTGTTTGATTCTGAGACTGGATGGACAATAGCCAGACTATATATAACAATTGAACTCTGACCCACAACTTGTAACAACCAGCCCAGGAAGCCAAATCACTCTCTGTAGGACTGCAGATTCATACAGATTTATTCTTAAATTCTCTTCTAAAGGTTTTATAGTTTTATTTTCTACATTTATATCTATGATACATTTTGAGTTAATTTTGTGTATGTTGTTAGAAAGGGTTCCAACTTTTTTTGAATGTACATATCTAGTTCTAGCAGCATTTGATGAGAAGACTATTTTTCCTCATTGAATTGTCTTGGTACCCTTGCTGAAAAAATCAGTTGATAGTAAATGTGAGCTTTTATTTCTGGATTCTCAATTTATTCTACTGATCTATATGTCTAACCTTGTTTTGGTACCACACTTGTTTGATTACTATAACTTGTGATAAGTTTTGAAATTGAGAAGTGTATGCTCTCCAAATTGTTTTTGTCATTCAAATAATTTTTTTTCTTCTCTTTGGCTATCCTGGGTCTCTTGAATTTTCCACATAAATTTTAGGATCAGCTTGTCAATTTCTGAAAAAAGAAAAAAAAGCTAGGTGAAATTTTGACAGATTGCATTGACTCTATAGACCGATTTGGTGAATATTGACAATATTAAGTCTGATCCATGAACATGGGATATCTTTCTATTTATTTTTGTTTTCATTAATTTCTATCAGCAGTACTTATAGTTTTCATAGCTAAATTTTGCACTTACATTGGTAAATTTATTCTAAAGAGTTTTGTTGTTTTGATGCTATTATAAATAAAATTATTTTCTTAATTTTACTGTAGGGTTATTAATTGCTAGATCTAGAAATCCAATTAATTTATGTATATTGATCCTTTACCTTACAACCCTGATGAACTTGTTAATTAGTTCTATTTTTTTTTTTTTGGTGGATTCCTTAGGATTTTTTAATATAAATGATCATGTCATTAGTAAATAGAGATAGCTTTATTTTTTCATTTCAAGTCTGGATGCTTTTTATTTCTTTTTCTTGCCTAATTGCGCTGGCTAGAACCAACAGTAGAATGTTGAATACAAGTAACAAGAGTAGACTTCCTTGTATTGTTCCTGAATGTAGAGTGAAACATTCAGTCTTTCACCATTAAGTTTGATATTAACTCTATATTTTTTATAAACATCCTTTATCAGGTTAAGAAACTTTCCTTCTTTTCCTGGTTGAGGTTTTTTTAAATCATGAGAGACAATTGGATTTTGTTAAATGCTTTTTCTGCATCTATGCAGATAATCATGTAATTTTTGTCCTTTATTCTACATATGTTTCATTATATTGGTTGATTTCTAGATATTAAGCAAACCTCACATTCCTGGAGTAATTTCCATTTGATCATAGTATATAATTATTTTTATATGCTGCTGGATTCAGTTTGCAGATATTTTGTCAGGGTTTTTTGTATCTATATTCATAAGAGATATTGATCTGTAGTTTTCTTTTCTTGAGATGTTTTTGTATCAGTGTAATACTGGATTTACAGAGGAAGTTGGGAATTGTTTTCTCCTATTGCATTTTTAGATGAGTTTGTGAAACATTGGTGTTAATTCTTCTTTAAGTTTTGGTAGAACTCATCAGTAAAGTCATATGGGCTTGGGATATCCTTGTAGAAAGTTTTTTCATTACTAATTCAATTTCTTTATTTGTTATAGGTCTACTCGGATTTTTTTTTCTTCCTAAGGAGTTTCAGTAACTTGTACCTTTCTCAGAATTTGTCTATTTCATCAGTTATTTAATTTGTTGACATATTTTTTTAGTATTCCATTACTTTTCTTCTTTCTTAAGGTTGGTGATGAACTTTTTATTCCGGAGTTTAGTAGTTTAAGTGTTTTATCTTTTTTTCTTGACTTACCTAAAAGTTTTTTATGTTGATTTTTTCAAAGAACCAAATTTTGGTTTTGCTAATTTTCTCCATTCCATTGATTTCTTACTTTTGTTTGCTTTAGGTTCAGTTTGCAATTTTTTCCAGTGTCTTTAAAAGTTATTGATTTGAGAGCTTTCTTCTTTTTAAAAAAATATAGTCATTTATAGCTATAAATTTCCTTCTAAACCCTGCTTTAAATATACTCCATAAGTTTTGGTATGTTGTGTCTTAATTTTTATTCATCTCAAAGTATTTTTCTAATTTCACTTGTGATTTCTTCTTTGACTTATTGCACTGGTTATTTAGGAGTGAGCTGTTTAATTTCCACATATTTATGAATTTCCTCAATTTCTCTTTACTGTTGATTCCTAATTTCATTTCATGTCAGTTGGAGAACATACTTGGAATTATTTCATCTTCTAAAATATACGAAATCTTGTTTTATTGCCTAGCATATACTCTATGCTAGAGAATGTTTCATGGGCACTTGAGAAAAATGTATATCCTGCTGTTGCAGGGTGGAGGCTGTTAGGTTGAATTGGTTTATACTGTTGTTCAAGGCTTCACTTTCATTGTTGATCTTCTGTCTTATTATTGTAGCTATTACTGACAGTGTGGTATTGAAGTCTTCAATTATTAATGTTTATATATTTTCCCCCTTCAATTCTGTCAGTTTTTGCTTCATGTATTTTGGGGCTCTGTTGTTAGGTAGCATATGGTTTGTAATGGTTATATCTTCCTGATGGTTTGACCCTGTTATCATTATAAAATGTCCTTCTTTATCTCTAGTGCCATTTTTTATTTTAAGTTTATTATTTCTGATAGTAATATAACTTCTTTTAATTATTGTCTGGGATTACTTGCCCTCAGAATAAAGAATTTGCTATAGTGTTTATTATAAGCAGAGTCTACTAGCATTGAATTTTCTGTTTTGGGAATGTCTTTATTTTACATTAATTTTGGAAAGGGTTTTACATGGTATAAGATTCTTAGTTTCTTGCTTCATAATCTTTTATGCTTTTCAACACTCTGAAAAATGCTATCCCATGGACTTCTGGCTTTCATTATTTCTGATGTGATGTCAGATGTTAATTTTATGGTGGTTTCCTTGTTTTGGTTTTTTCTCTTGCTGCTTTCAAGATTTTTTTTTTTTTTGGTCTTTAGCTTTCAACATTTTTATGATGACATGTCTGGGTATGGATCTCTTTGTTTTTATCCTATTTGGAGTTTAATAAGCTTCTTGGATATGTAGATTGTTTAAAAAATCAAATTGGGAAGTTTAAGCCATTATTCTTCAAATATATATGTCTCTCTATATATTATTTTGCTGCTTTCTCTCTCTCTCTCCTCTCCTTCTGGCACTCCCATTATGTGTATGCTGGTGTGCTTAATGGTATTTCACATTTCTCTGAAGCTCTTTATTTTCTTCATTTTCTTTTCTTTCTGTCCTTCAGATTGCATAATTTCTATTGATTGTCTTCAAGTTTGCTGATTATTTCTTCTGCTGGGCCAAAGCTACTGTTGAGCCCCTCTAATGAGTATTTCACTTCAGTTATTGAGTTTTCAACTCCAGAATTTCAACTTATTTTTTTAAATATAATTTCTTTATCTTAATTGATATTCCCAATTTAATGAGACAGTATCATCATTACCTCTTCCATTACCTCTTTACTTAATGATAGTTGCTTCAAAGCCTTTTTGCTACATCTGGGCTCTTCTCAAAGCACTTTCACTTGCCTGCTTCCTCTCCCTTGTGTATGGGTCATACTTTTCTGTTTGCTTATACATTTTCATTGGAAACCAAACATTTTAGATAATATATTATAACACCTCTGTATACAGATTATTTTTCTTCCCCTGCCCCCAACTCTATGGAGTTTGTTGTTGCTTCTTTATTTATTTAGTGACTTCTACAACTTTAGTGACTTTATTTATTTAGTGACTTAGATTATTGGAATATTTTAATATAGCATTTTTCTTCCCACACTGCACTATTTGTCTCTTTCCATTGCCTTTCTGTTAGCCTGTCTGCTATGTGGGTATCACACCTAGCAGTTAAGCTTCACTGATTATGTTCTTGTTTTTGACAATGCCCCGGGACATAAATTGCTTCACAATTTGATCCAATTAAATTTGGGCCCCTTGGAAGAGGAAGTTTTTGAGGTTAGTCTTTCAAGTTTGTTTTGATCCCAGGAAGGCTCTTCCTTGCTCTATTTTTCCCTGGTTTTCTCTGATTAACTTCTAGCTGACCTATGGTTTAACTTGTTGCTCTATGATGCTCCTAGCCTATTCTTAATTACTTACTCCCAGAATCCCCATCACTTTTGAGAGTACCCTCAGGTCTGAACTTCCCACTCCCTATTCCTAGTAAAGTCCGTTCCCTTAGGGAGCAATGTGGAACTGTTTGTTCTTATATCTTGTCTCTCTCCTGGGCAAAACCTCTGCACCACTGCTCCAGAATGGGGGGAGGAGATAATGGCTTGATTCTCTAGGAATGACACCCAAGATTTACAAGTGGCATGCAGTGCATGGGCTGTGCCTCTGGTTCTTCTCAGGCTACCTTCCTGGCTTGGCATCTTTGCCCTATGAGTGAACTGGAGCAATAATCTTGGTCTGCTGCACCTGAGGTAGAACTTCTGTCATATGAATAAATATTGGGTAGAGGAAGTGAACCTCACACCCTTCAACTATTCTCATCTATGATAGAGCTTTTGCAACATGGATTTGAGGGAGATGGGGATGAGAAATGCTAGTGGCCTGCTTTCCTGGGACATACTGTAGCCCTTGGCTGGGAGCTTGACAGGGAAGAGAGCCCTCTGTTCTTGGCTGCTCCCACCCAGAATGGATTTTCTTTCACAATGAGCAGGGAAGGAGGTAAGGATGGAACAGATTGTGGTTCAAATGCTACAGACTCTCATTGTTGTTACTGAGATTTAGTAGATTTTTTTTCCAATAAATATGTCTTCATTTGCTGTATGTCCTTAAAACAATTTCTATAGAGTTTAAGTGGTATTGATTTTTTTTCTTTTTGACAGTTATTATTGTTTTGCTGGGGGTTATGTCTATGGAAATCTTCATGCTGCCCTTCTAGATCTTATCTATCTCTAGTCCTTATTGATTTTTCTCTTTTCACTTTTTTGGCAGTCCCATTCTCATTGATTGTCCAGTCCTTGTCGGTGCAAGTTCATTGTAAAGTATATTCACTTGTCTTCTTCCAAGATAGTCCATCCACCTATTAATTGATATGTAGAAGATTTTATAAAGATTGAGAATAGGTAAACATTTAATAATTCAAATATCTTGTATTATGTGGTAATTTTCCTTTGAATAATTTGATGTTACTGGGGTTAATTAACTTGATTAAAGATACAGTTGAGTGGGGCACCTGGGTGGCTCAGTCGTTAAACATCTGCCTTTGGCTCAGGTCATGATCCCAGGGTCCTGGGATCGAGCCCTGTGTTGGGCTCCCTGCTCCGTGGGAAGCCTGCTTCTCCCTCTCCCACTCCCCCTGCTAGTGTTCCTGCTCTTGCTATCTCTCTCTCTGTCAAATAAATAAATAAATAAATAAATAAATAAATAAATAAATAAATAAATAAAAAATATTCCTTCTAAAGATACAGTTGAGTAAGAAAGTAGAAGAGATTTTAAAACCTCAAATAAAACTGGAACTCCCAGTCTAAGGAAATACTTCATATATTATTGAAACACTCCTATGGCTTGCAAGTTAACAAAATGATCAGAGGAGCATTCAAGTAGAAAGAAGAAATGACCAAAAAAAAAAAGTGTTGGAGGAATATATCAGTTTGGTGTTGCATAACAAGCTATGTCAAAACTTAAAACAGTAATTATTATTTTTTATGACTCTGCCAGTTACCTTATCCAGGCTGAGCTCAGTTGGACAGTTGGCTGGTCTTGGCTGGGTTCACTCTCATGTCTACAATTGGCTGGAGGCGGCTCTGCTCATGTATGTCTCTTTGTCCTCTTCCTGTGACCAACACATAGCCCCAAGATGCTTCTTTTTTTTTTTTAAGATTTTATTTATTTATCTGAGAGAGAGAGAATGAGAGATAGAGAGCATGAGAGGGAAGAGGGAGAAGCAGACTCCCTGCCGAGCAGGGAGCCCGATGTGGGACTCAATCCCAGGACTCCAGGATCATGACCCGAGCCAAAGGCAGTCGCCCAACCAACTGAGCCACCCAGGCGCCCCCAAGATGCTCCTTATAATGATGGAAGAGATGTAAGAGAGTAACTGGAAGCATGTAAGACGTCTTGAGGCTTAGGTTTGGAACTGGGCACCATGATTTCTACCTCATTCTTCTGGCCAAAGCAAGTCACATTGGGTATGGAAATATACTTTGCTTTAATGGAGGAGCTCCAAACTCACATAATAGAGAAAGTAAAGAATTAGTGTCAGCAGTACAATCAGTCTACCAAAAGGAATTAGGGAGGAAGTAAGAGTTTTTCCAGTTCAGTTATTTCTGTCAAATATAAGTTAAGAGTTCCATTTGTGTTAAATTAGAAAAGAAAGGAAGAGCCTTTTGCAAAATATACTAGTTCTGTCTTGTTGAGGGAATATGTACAATATAGGGAACTAGAGGAGCATGGAATGGAGCTCACCAACCATCATACAAGTGAGCAGACTGATTCTTACAACATGTGCCCTTTCATGATAACAGATGCTTATTTTGTGCTTTCTTATGTGGCCATCTTTTATATGGGCAAAGAGCAAGTTACTTTGGGAAGCAGCTAACTAAGCTTTTCTAATTCTTGGGAGGTTTAATCTTTACTTCTCCCAGGAATGTGCAGCATCAGCAGGTTTTGTTTGTCTTGAAAATGGGGAGGATTCTAGTGAAGCTGACTTGTTACTCCCCAAATAACTTAAAACTGTAGAACCTTCCCCCTGGAATTGTATGTGAATGGATTCCTACATTTTACAATGGAAAAGCATGAAATCATAGCCGGCTTGGCTACTACTATTATTCATTTAGCAGGTTTTATTCTTTTAACAGTTAAACTTCCATTATGTTTTACTATTTGTTACATACCATTTTTATGTGTTTCACGGTTTTATGCATTCCGCAGTTAACTATTTTAAGGATGGGTTCAGACCTTGAAAGCAAGAGCAATTTACCATTCTTGTGTTTTTGTCCTTACTAATGCTGTATTTTTAAAAAGGTAATGATAAATTTTGCTATCAAAACAAGTCTAAATGACACTTTATTTTATTTTTTGCTACCAACAACAAGTCCTAATGTTTTAAATATGGTGGCTGTGTGTTGGGAATGTATATATAACAACATACATACCTACAAATGTTAGATGCTGTATCAGCACAGGTCAGTCACAGCACAGACAGTCACAGGTGAAAAGGAACAGAAAGCTCTGTTAATCACTACACAGATCTTTAAAAACACACACATACACGCACAGACAAAAAGCTAAGTTGATAGTGGTATTCTATAATGCTAAGTATAGCAGAAAATAGATATAATTTTGAAGGAATTCTTATTTATTTATCAGAAGTTTATTTGTTATTCATAATTAAAGACAGAATGAAATTTTTAAAAAGATTTTATTTATTTATTTGACAGAGAGAGAGAGCATGCATAAGCAGGGGGAGCAGCAAGCAGAAGGAGAGGGAAAAGCAGGCTTCTCGCTGAGTGGGAAGCCCCATGTGGGGCTCAGTCCTAGGACCCTGGGATCATGACCTGAGCCGAAGGCAGATGCTTAACCAACTGAGCTACCCAGGTGCTCCATGAATTTTAAAAGCAGACTAATTCTGATATTAGAAAGAACTTGTTTATTTGGAGAATTCATATTTTCATGCATTAGTAACAATAATTTGTAAAATTGTAGAAAAGTGAAGGGCTACTTTCTTCTGTTAGCTTTCTTTTTATATGTTAATATATATAAGCTATGACCCTAAGGTAATGAGAATATTGTACTTGTTAAAAAGAATAAACATCCTATACTTCAAAGTATGTGTTGTCATCAGTCTATCAAAGGAACAAATCAAATCTTTTCTAAAAAAGAATTTTTAAATTTTCCATGAAGAATTAATTTGTGGGTTTCATAAGAAAATTGCTCTCATTTCCTTATTTACAGTCTCATTCATAAATTTTTTTTAAAGATTTTATTTATTTATTTGTCAGAGAGAGAGAGAGCACAAACAGGGGGGAGTGGCAGAGGGAGAGGGAGAAGCAGGCTCCTCGCTGAGCAGGAAGCCCGATGCGGGACCCGATTCCAGGACCCTGGGATCATGACCTGAGCCAAAGGCAGACGCTTAACCAACTGAGCCACCCGGGCATCCCCCCCCCACCTTTTTTTTTTAAAATATTTTATTTATTTATTTGACACACAGAGAGAGATAGCGAGAGCAGGAACACAAGCAAGGGGAGTGGGAGAGGGAGAAGCAGGCTTCCCGCTGAGCAGGGAGCCCAATGTGGGACTTGATCCCAGGACCCTGAGATCGTGACCTGAGCCGAAGGCAGATGCTTAACGACTGAGCCACCCAGGTGCCCTCACTCATAAATATTATTTAGCTTGCTTTCTTCACTTTATTCTTCAGACTTTATTTGTAAAAACAAAACAAAACCAACAAAACCCCCTTGATTTCATTCATAGTGAATACATTTACAAATGTTTGCTGTGTTTAAGAGAATCTGACACCTTAACTTTGTGATTTTGATCTTTAAAAAGTGTAAGAGAATGGGATGCCCGGGTGGTTCAGGTCATGATCCCAGAGTCCTGGGATTGAGTCCCACATTGGGCTCCCTGCTCAGTGGGGAGTCTGCTTCTCCCTCTGCCTGCCACTCCCCCTGCTTGTGCGCACTCTCTCTCTCTCTGACAAATAAATTAATAAAATCTTAAAAACAAAAAAACAAAAAAAAAGTGTAAGAGAATGAATATTTTAAAAAGTATTGGAATAGAAGCTATTTAATACAGTTAAGAATTTAATTTATTAATTTAAAAAGAGTTATCTGACTACTTTGGGAAGTTCTGATTGTTATAATTGTAAGTTTGTCCTGATACATTATAAAAGTGTCATGATGTGGGTTTATTTTTATCCACTGTCCTGGGAACTTTCTAAGTCATTTAAATCTAAAAACTTATACTCTTTTGCCTCTATTTTCTATTCTTTGTCTTTTTGATTTACTTTCTGGAAACCTTCCTCTACTTTACCCTCCAACTTCTCTATTGAGTTTTCAGTTATGCTATCATATTTTTAATTTCCAGGGTTTCTTTTTATATTTGGAATTTAAAGAATCATTATGTTCTTATTTCATGAATGCCAACTCTTCTCTTAGCTCTTTGGAGACATTAGTGGTAGAATTTGATTAGTTCATAGTCTGTATTTCCTTCAAGTCACTTATTTCTGTTAGTTCAGGCTTCTGTTTTACACATTAGAGACTTTCTTCAAATATCTATGCATATTGGCTGGCAGCCAAATCTTTGGCTGTTGTGTGAGGTATTCAAGTGCTAATTGGGACCTCTGTGCCTGTAGGTAGGTCTTGTTGATCTGGTTCCATTGTCAGGCGGTTGATCCACATCATTTCAAAGGAGAGCTTCAATGTCAGTACTTGTAGGCCTTTTTTTCTTGGGCAAGCAGGTTCTCCAAGGAAGATTCTCTTGAACCTTTGTCTGGAGATCAGAATCTTCACTGCCAACAACAAGGGTGTCCTGTGCCTGGTGTGGCCTGGCTTCATAGAATTTTCCAGAGAAAAAACCTTCAGTCTTGTGTGGAAGAGAATTGTCAAAAAGATCTGGTTGTTTAATTGCTTCTTATATCTTTAGCAATATTTAGTTCTACTTTCTCATCTAGCAGTATCTGTATGCCACAAAATTGTAGTATTTTAGGGGCCATGTTTTCTTTCTAGGGTCTACATTCTTGTGTCTGTTAAGGCAGTTGCCACTTTCTCTCTCTTTTTTGTTTCACCATAGACTCCTATTCTATTCTCTTGGTCCTTGTAGATTTTTGTTTTATCACTTTACTATCACTTTAGTGAAGTTTTATGACTGAGCATGAGTTTATCCATCATATTTTTTTTAAAGATTTTTTATTTATTTAACAGAGAGAGAAAGACAGCCAGGGAGAGAACCCAAGCTGGGGAACAGGAGAGGGAGAAGCAGGTTTCCTGCTGAGCAGGGAGCCCAACGCGGGGTTCGATCCCAGGACCCTGGGATCATGACCTGAGCCGAAGGCAGACGCTTAAGACTGAGCCACCCAGGCGCCCCTTATCCATCATATTTAATGGGAAGTTTCACAGTACTTTTCAGACATGCTCATATTTATGAATAAAGAGATTTCCTAGCTAGTTGTGATGACAGTTACTTCATTAACAACACCAATTATAAAGACTAATATTTATTGTTCTGCATTTTCTCAATGCTACTTGTATACTTGGCAGTAGCCCATATATCTGTGGACATGCACAATGTGTTAGACTTATGTGAATGGTCATGTCAACATGATTGATGGGCAGACACATTTAATATTTTCATCAGTCATTTGAGTCATGGCCAAATGTATGCAGTGCCCATGCATTAAATTCACTGACAGCATGGGTCATTGGATACTTGAACAGTAGTGTCAAGAAGCAGGAACAAACATATAACTAGTCAAAAAGAGAGTCAAAGGACAGAAGACTATAAAAAACAACAACAAAAAATTAATCCATATTCATTGGTTATTGGACATTGGTTGTATTTGAGAATAGAAGGAAAAGCTTGTAACTGATGACAAACTAAACATAAATCAACAATATATAAATTTTCACATATTTTTATAGATTAAAGCAAGTTACTGGTTTTTGTCATCAAGAAAACAGTTTGATTTAAAAAAAAAAAGCTCATTGGGTGCCTGGGTGGCTCAGATGGTTAAGCGTCTGCCTTGGGCTCAGGTCATGATCCCAGAGTCCCGGGATCGAGTCCTGCATCGGGATCCCTGCTCCTTGGGAGCCTGCTTCTCCCTCTGCCTCTCTCTCTCTCTCTCTGTCTCTCATGAATAAATAAATAAAATCTTTAAAAAAAAAGCTCATTAATTCTTCTAGAATCAACATTAGTCAGACCTTTAACACAATTTTGTTTAGGAGCCCACTATTTCAGAAAGTTGTGGAAACTTTAGAAAGACTTTGAAAGAAAGTTGTGAAAAGAATTTGTCTAGAACTACAGTTGAAGAGGAAAGCATAAATGATTTGTGGTCATTTAGTCTAGTAAGGGAAAGGCTGAGAAGGCATAGAACAACAGTATTTATATAAGTAAAAGAATTTGGTTTTAGGGATGCAAAGCATTATTTTCCCCCCACTTACATCATGGATTGGATAAGAGGGAAATTTCTAGCCTATAGTCTCCTAACTTTGTCTTGAAATAAGGGATGCATAGTTCTCTCAGAGCAATGAGTGTTTAATGAGTTATTGACTGAGTTGGGGTGGCTGGAGAGGTATGAAGCCATCAGATGCAAAGGACACTGAGCACGAGACTGAGGAGGCTCAGATCAATCGTCTTCTCAGGAGTTAACAAATTTCATGATCTTTCATGAACCACTTGGCCTTCCAGTGCCCGAGTTTTTTCTACTGCAAAGCAAGAAAACATCCCTACATCCCCATTTGTATACCATCATTGTGAGAGAAATGAGATGACAGCAACAGAATCCCATCTCTGTCACCTGCCAGAAATACAGAAATCCATCCCTTTTTTGGGACAGGCTCTGGACAGGCATCCCAACTCAATGGAGACTTTCCCAAACTAGGCAGTACAGTGAAGCATGTAGGCTCTGTGTGCTTAACTTATATATGTTCTACCTAGCTGTATCTATATATGTATCATCTATGTAGCATATCTATTCTATATATAAAATCATGTCATCTGCAAATGAGACAATTTTACTTCTTCCTTTCCAATTGTGATATCTTTTGTTTCTTTTTCTTGCCTGTTTTGTCTAGCTGGGACTTTTAATTGAATAGGAGCAGTGAGAGTGGACACCCTTGTCTTGTTTCTGATCATAGAGGAAAAGCTTTCAACCTTTCACCCTTGAGTATGATGTTAGCTGTGGGCTTGTCATATATGGCCTTTATTACATTGAGGTATGTTTATTCTATACCTAATTTGTTAAGAGTTTTTATTTTGTATGAATGTATTGTGTATGAATGTTGAATTTTATCAGTGCTTTTTCTGTATCTATTGAGGTAATACGGTTCTTTTCTTTTATTCTATTAACATGATGTATCACATTGATTGATATGCATATATTCAACCATTCTTGTGCCCCATGGATAAATATCACTTGATCATGTGCTGTTGAATTCAGTTTGCTAGTTTTTTACTGAGAATTTTTGCATCTATATTCATCAGTGATATTGACTTATAGTTTTCTTTATTAGTACTATCCCCTTTTCTGCTTTTGGTATCAATATAATGCTGGTCTCATAAAATGAGTTTGGGAATGTTCCCTCCTTTGCAATTATTTGGAAGAGTTTGAGGAAGATTGGTGTTGAATCTTTAAATGTTTGGTAAAATTCACCAGTGAAGCCATTTGTTCCTGGGATTTTCTTCATTGGGAGATCTCAGATTACTGTCTCAATCTTCTGACTAGTAATTGGTCTATTCAGATTTCCTGTCTCTTTCTGATTCAATCTTGTTAAGTTGTATATTTCTAAGAATGTTTCTATTTCTTCTAGATTGTCCAGTTTGTTGGCATATAGTTGTTCATAGTAGCTTTTTACAATCCTCTGAATTTGTGTGGTATCAGTTATATCTCTTTTTCATTTATAATTTTGTTGACTTGGATCCTTTCACTTTTCTTTCTTGGTTAGTCTAGCTAAGGATTTGTCAACATTTTTTATCTTTTCAGAGACCTCTTAGTTGGTTAATCTTTTCTATTGTTTTACTGTTTTCTATTTCATTTATTTCTACTCTAATTGCTATTATTTCCATTCTTCTGGTAGCCTTGGGCTCAGTTTCCTCTTTTATCTAGTTCCTTAAGGCATAGAGTTAAATTGTTAATATGAGGTCTTTTTTTTTTTTTGCTTCTTAATTATAGATGTTTATTGCTCTGAATTTCCCCCTTAGAACTACTTTTGCTACAGGGTGCCTGGGTGGCTCAGTTGGTTGGTTAAGCATCAGACTCCTGATTTTGGCTCAGGTCATGAGATCCAGTTCCGTGACAGGATCCACACTGGGCATGGAGTCTGCTTAAGATTCTCTCTCTCCCTCTCTGTCTCCCCCTCTCCTTCATGCGTGTGCACCCACACCTGCACAAGTTCTTTCTCTCTCTCTCTCAAAAAAAAAAAAATAACTGCTTTTGCTTCGTCCCACAAATTCTGCTTCTATTTGTATGTTGAGTCCATTTTCAGTTCTCTTAAGAAACTTTTTTATTTGCCTTTTAATTTCTTCTTTGGTTCTTTTATTGTTTAGGAGTGTGTTGTTAATTTCCATGTGTTTGTGAATTTTCCAGTTTTCCTGTTATTGATTTCTAGTTTCATGCCATTGTGGTTAGAGAAGATACTTGGTATGATTTCAGTCTTCTTGAATTTGCTAAGACTTGTTTTGTGGCCTAACATATGGTCCATCCTAGAAAATGTTACATGTGCACTTGAGAAGAATGTGTATTTTGCTATTGTTTGGATAGAATTTTCTATATATGTCTGTTAGGTTCATTTGGTCTATATTGTTATTCAAATCCACTGTTTCCTTATTGATTCTCTGTATGAATGATCTAGCCATTGTTGAGAGTGAGGTATTAAAGTCTCCCACTATTATTGTATTACTGTTTATTTCTTCTTTTAGCTCTGTTAGTATTGCTTTATATTTTTAGGTGTGCCAATATTGGGCACATAAATATTTTCATTTGTTATATCTTCTTGATGTATTAAAGGAGTTAATACCCCTTAGTATTAACTAAGAGGTTAAATTAAGTTAAAACTTAATTTAACCCCTTAATTTTTTTTTTAAACAAGCAAGTGTTTAATAGAAAATATAAGAGGAACTGGAAGAGCATCCACTGTGGCAAGACGTGGTGTGTGGTTTCCTGCCCTCTCCCCATGCTCAGCCCCCATCCGGCACAGTTTTCACCTCTGCAGGCCACGGGAGATGCTTAGCGCTGCCTCCAGGCAAGGGAGGCAGCCCAGGTGGTGCAGGAAGGGGTATTAACTCCTTTAATACATCAAGAAGATATAACAAATGAAAATATTTATGTGCCCGATATTGGCACACCTAAAAATATAAAGCAAAACTAAGTTTTAACTTAATTTAACCCCTAACTCCTTTATCATTATACAATAACTTTCTTTGTCTCTTTTTACCATTTTCAGTTTAAAGTCTATTTTTTTTCCGATATAAATATCACAACCCTCACTTTTTTGGGGGCAGGAGGAGGTTACCATTTGCTTGAAATATCTTTTCCATCCCTATATTCTCATTCGATGTGTGTCTTTAAGGCTAAAGTGAGTCTCTTGTAGGCCCTATATTGTGGATCTTGTCTTTTTTTAAATCCAATTTAATCTGGTTATGTTTAAAGTAATTATTGATAGGTAAGGAGTTACTATTGCTATTTTGATAATTGTTTTCAGGCTGTTTCTTGCAGATCCACTGTTGCTTGTTTTTTTATCTTGCTGTCTTTTTGTGTGTGTGTTTGATGTCTTTTGGTATCAGTATGCTTTGATTTATCATGTTCTTTTTGTGTAATTACTATAGGATTTTCCCTTACGGTTACCATGAGGCTAACATAAAATAACTTAAACTTATAGCACCCTATTTTAAACTGATAACAGCTTAACTTCAATAGAATTCATAAACTTTATACTTTTATTCCGCCCATCACATTTTAGGTTACTGCTGTTAGAATTTACATGTTTTTTAATATTGTATAACTCACAACAGATTATTGTAATCGTTATTTTTACTATGTTCCTTTTTTAGCTTTCAAAGTAGAGTTTTAAGTGAATTAAGTGAATTTTAAGTAAATTATGTAACACTATTAACGCACTACAAAATCTCAATGACAATATATTTACCATTACTCAAGTGAGATTTACACTCCCTTTTTATATTTTATGATGTTAATTAAATTTTTCTACTTCCACTCAAAGAACTTCCTTTAGCATTTCATGTAAGTCAGGTCTAGTGATCATGAACTCCCTCAGCTTTTGTTTAGAAAAGCTTCATCCATTTTTCATTTCTAAAGGACAGCTTCACCAGGTTTAGAGTTCTTGGCTGACAGTTATTTTCTTTCTGTATTTTGAACATGTCATCTCATTCTCTCCTCGCCCAAAAAGTTTCTGTTGAGAAATCTACCAATAGTTTTATGGGTGTTCTCTTGTATGTAACTTCTCTCTTTTCTCTTGCTGCTCTTCAAATTCTTTCTTTGTCTTTGAATTTTGACGATTAATTATAAGGTATCTCAATGTGCCCTATTTGAGTTCAACCCATTTGAGGTCTTTTGGGCCTCATGGATCTTCCCAGGTTTGGGAAGCTTGCAGCCATTATTGGAGCTTTCTTAGTTTATAGTGGTGTCATATTTATTTGATTTTTTGTGATTCTTGATTTCTTACGTTGGTATCTGTTCACTTGAGTAAACAGGCTCTTCCAGACCTTACAGTGTGATTTGACAGAGAAATTTTTCATCAGTCAGCTCAGTTTGGGTTTCTGGGTGTGTCTGCTGTTAATATTCTTGGTCAGGTGGGGTCTACTATTAAGGTCTATTTTGGGGTGAGGCAGCTGCTCAAGCTCTGAGGATAGGGATGGGGGTTGTGCTGCTAGCTGAGAACAGGTGAATAGGACTGCTCGTTTGGTTCCCTACCCAAGTAAGGCTGTAGGATGGGTTCTGTGGTTGTCTGGATTCTCTGGTCAGGTTTATTAATTACTTGGGCCTGGGTACTGTATTCAGTAGCTGGGGTTATGAATTAGCTTTCCTGTCCTATCAGGGCAGCAGGACAAAACCCAGGGCCTCTATAGCTCATTCTTTGGGCACCCAAATCAGTCCAGAGTGTGCACTGAAATCTCGGGTCAGATGAGGCCACCAGCTTTGGTCTACAGATGAGGGAAGCCACAGGCTGTGCTCTCTGTTAAGTGCCACCGTACATAGTACTGTTGAATAGGCGATGAAGCTTCCCATGTGCTCTGGTTAGGTTCCCTGGTTGGAGAGGCTGAAGTCTATTCAGGGATGAGCCAGGCTCTGAATTAGATTCCCTGCCTGGGCACAGCAGGGGAAGCAGCTCTAAAACCAGTAAAGCTCTTTGTTTCTTATTTTAATTTAAGCCAATTTGCACTCCAAGATCCCTGACCACACAGGGCCAATGGCTTTGCTTGGCCCATCTCTTGCTCAAGAGCTGCTGGGCCACACACCCTCCAGGAGTTGTTTCTAGCCTTTCTGGTCAGATGGGGTTGGAAGACACTCTCCACAGTGGGTGGGGCTGTGATTCAGCTCCTTGCCTGGGTGTGGGCAAACTGGGCTCTAGGGCTGCCAAAAGTCCTTGTTTGAAGATTTGAATTAGGCAGATCTGAGCCCTGCCACATTCCCTGGAGAGAGTGTACCACTGATTTGGTTCTGGAGAGGAGCAAAGCGTCTAGTTGGGATTACTACTTGGGCACTGCAGATATGAATTTGGTCTGCCAAGATTCATGTGCTGATTGTTGCAAGCCCCTCCCCACTTCTCTGTCACAGTCAGATTCCCAGTGATTGAGCTCTGTGGATTCTGTTGCAATTCCTCTGGTGTGAGATCAGAGTAGGGGCTCCTGTAAAACCCCTAAAATGCCCCTACAATGCTGTTTGGTAGCTGGTTGCCCTCACAGGTTCTTTTGTCCAACTGAAGGAACTGGAGGCTCTGGGGAGACTTCTCTGTGTGGTGCGGCACTGGCCTACAGGAGGGTGGTACAGTCAACATGGGGCCACTTCTCTTACTGTTCTAATGCAGTCTGTCTTAGTCTGTGTGGTGCACAGTGGGTGCTTCAGTCTCACCAGCCTATTCTAGGATTCTCTCATTGGTGTCTTATTCTTGAATAGTTGTTAGTTGTTCTTCTTGTTGGCGGGGGGGACTCCAATCAGAAACAACCTATGTCATCATTTTGGTGATATCACTTCTCAAAGTACTTTAAGGACATGTGAAAGTGCTGCTGAAAGGAATTTCACTTGCTGGAGGAAAGCACCCCCTGAATGCCAAGTATGACATCAGAAGGTGGTCACAGATTTGTGTCAAGTGCCACTTTTACTTAATACTTCAGTGCTTGCTATTTACGTAGCAGCCATTTTATTTTAATTAATTAATTAATTAATTTTTTTCACAGCAGCCATTTTATTTTATTATGAGAAAGTTTAGCAGGAGAAAGAAAACACATGTAGTTTCAGTGATGAGTTTATTCATATATTAGGAACTTGAGGTAGATATTTATTCCTGCCAGTGTAATTGTGGCCTTAAAAAAATTTTAAATTTAAAAGAAATTTTTAATTGTTTGGTCCTTATGTTACTTTCCTTCTCTGTTGTTTTAAATTATTATAATTTGTGGAACCGCCATTTTGCCTAAATTTTTTTAAACTGTCAGAAAAACTGGAATTTGTGAGGAAAAGCAATAAATATTTCATTTGCAGTTATTTTATAAAAGTTGACATTCTAGTTGTGAAAGGAATGCAAAATCTTTGTTAACTCCAAAGGGAAGGGGAGGACACATTTAGATCTGAGTGTAATTTAAGGCAGAATACTAGAAGCAAAATAAGCCATGTACAAGGAGACTGGTATATTCGGAAGTAGTTCATTTTCTGTATCCTTTTTGGTTCCTGAGACCTGAAGTAAATTTGTCCTCTGACTTGGAGGTGGGGCAGGAAATAAAAGGTGTGAGAGTGCTTTCTCCCTCTCCAGCCATCACTAGAGCAGTCTGTGCACCGACCTTGTGGAAACCACACTGCCAGTGGTCTGGAGAAATCAGCTGGAGCCTCACAAACAGCACATCTGAAAAAAAAGATAAGGAAGATGTTGGCAATGATTGAAGTTGGGTGATGGCTCATGAGGGGTCTCTATGCTACCCTTCTTTACTTTTGTGTATGTTTGAAGGTTTCCATAATGGAGGAAAAAAAAGGGGGGGCAGCCTCAGGGAACCTGGGTACTTGCTATGAGAGAGCACATTTTCTCTTAACTTCTATACCAGGCTCAAAGGTACTTATGGGGGAGAATGATGTTTGCTTCCTTTCCCCGCATAAAGCCCCAGACCATGGCAGCATGACCCTCTGAGAGCCAATGACAGCCCTCTCTTGCCCTGTAGTTATGAGATTGGCTGGTTGATACTTTGTTAATGGAGTTTACATCTTATCTGTAGAGTCTGTGATGCAGCAGGTAAAGCACGACATTGGGAACTGGAAGACTTGGCTTCCAAGCCCTGTTCTGCCACTTGTCAGCAAATTTTGGAGGACATGAAACAGAGTTTACTGTGTGCTCCCTCTGGGCCAGAGGCTGTTCTCTAGAAAATGGTCATATATTACCTTGTATGTGACATTTGTAGATTAGAGATCACCTCTACTTACATCAATGGATTGTTTTGTGGCACAAGCAAGATAATACATGTACATGATTAGAGAATTTATACACCTCACAGCTTATAAATATATGATATAAAGATTAACATTAACATGTATTATTTATTAAAAGTTGAATATTTTAAAATAGCCTAAAAATAGAAACTTGCCAGTAAATAGTTCTTCAAAATAACTAATGTCACATCCTGAAGTTTCCACATGGTCTTATTGAAAGGGTTTACTTTTCAAGTCGCAAACCAGTAGGTATGAATGATGACTAATTAAGCTCTTATATATTTTAATGAAAGCATCATTACATATATGGGTGGTAAAATGGACTTAACTAAGAATTATCTAAGGATTTATTTCACAAAATTGTAGAGCATGCTTGATTTGCATGTAATACGTTATTCTTGTCCCAGAGACCTTGGCAGAAGCTTCATCTCACTGGTGTTGCTCAGTGATTTTTCTTTAGTTGAAAGGAAAAGGAGGAAACCAGCTGCAGCTTTGACACTTATAATTGCACCCCATGTAATAGCAATAGTTATGTATGGGCTGTTTAATTTGAAAGCAACATCCATCAGTCATGCAAATTTCACATCAATTGAAAAAGGAGAAAAATTCTGTCAAAGACCAAAAGAGTTAAATTACCAGGATTAAGTGAAAGGAAATTATTTCTAATATTCTGTGAAAGTATAGCTAGCAAGTAATGCAAAATAAAAAATTAAAAAGTGTTTTGATATAAAGTTAAAATGATACCTAATTACTAAATTGGGCTCATTTCCATTTAGCAATTCAGAAAAATCTGGTAACTCTGGCTGGTGTGTGCAGCATTTCTCAGTGAAAAATTTAATCCCTGTTTGGAAAAATACCAGTTGTTATGATGTTTCTCCTTAACATAAGTTGGCTGTGGACCATAAGATTCAGAAGCCAGCTAAACCCACATTGATGTAAGGGTGATGATTTGGAGACATTCTATTGAGCTCTGGGGGTTGGAGAGTGATGGTAGCATGAATCTGTGAATCACGTGTATGCATCTTGGTATACAATCTTTTGTTTCCTTGCTTAGAAAAGTTACTGTATTTTTCATTTTGTAAGTGTATCTAGTTGGGCTGAAAATATTACATGTGTCTGTAATTTAAAAGAAATTTTCTTAATCTTACAGGAAATCAGATAATAATAAAAATGAAATCTGCAAACCATGGAGAAACCAAACCTAGTGCAGGTACATGGCTCACTCAAGGTCATCCAGCTCATTAGTACTAAAGCTGGGCCTCAGAATGAGAGGGTTGGACTGTAGCCTGGCCAGGCCTCACTTCTCTTCACTGCTATGTGAATACTGAGGTCCTTTCTTGTATTAGAGTACTATAGCCCACAGTGTAAAGCTCTCTCTTTTTACTGCTCGCTCGCTTTCTTTCTTCCTTCCTTTCTTTCTTTCTTGCTTGCTTTCTTTCCTTCCTTCCCTCCTTTCTTCCTTCCTTCTTTCTTTCTCTTTCTCTTTTTTCTTTTTCTTTTTTTTAATGTGGAGCCCAGTGCAGGGCTTGAACTCACAACCCTGAGATCAAGACCTGAGCTGAGATCGAGAGTTGGACACTCAACTGACTGAGCCACCCAGGCATCCCCTGCTTTAGTTTCATTTTTAAAAGAATGTATTTTGAAAGAAATTATACTTAGATTGTACTTACTATAAAATAATGCCTTCTTTTATAACTCAGGGAGAGAGATGGAGAGACTGGTCCTCACCTTTGGAGGATAGAATGTGCAACAAATCCGTGTCTTCTGTATTTAGAATACAATAGCAAATCAGATAATTCAGCTTAAACAAGGAAATTACTTGGGTGGTGCTACCAAATATCTAGGTGATGCTAGATTGAAGAAAACTCTGAACAGTTTATCATAGATGCACAGTGGTTTAGGATTTATCATCCTGGGGTCTATAGACAAAAACTTTGTTTCTTTTGAAAATCATTTAAACTGTTAGAGATTCTGTTTCCTCATTTGTAAAATGAGGGTCTCAAATTAGTTGACTTTAACATTTCTTCCAGGTCTGTGATTTGGGAGTTTTGGGATTCATATCAAATCAGAACACTGTAGTATAATGATATTTATTACGGATATTTATTTTTCATTTATTTTTTTAACTTAATTATTGACACCTTTATCTTTAAAAGTGACAACAGGGGCGCCTGGGTGTTTCAGTCGGTTAAGCGTCTGCCTTCAGCTCAGATCATGATCCCAGGGTCTTGGGATCAAGTCCCGCATAGGACTCCCTGCTCGGCAGGAGCCTGCTTCTCCCTCTCCCTCTCCCTCTGCTGCTCCCCCTGCTTGTGCTCTCTCTCTCTCTCTCTGTCAAGTAAATAAACAAAATCTTTTAAAAATAAAAAAAAATTAAAAAAAATAAAAGTGACAACAGAATATTTTTAAAAGTGACTTCAGGGTATAGTTGAAAGGACTCCTTCCACATATGTGTTGTCAGAGCCTCATGCACTCTTCTTTCTCCATGAATCTATGGGACGGAGAGGTGCCTCTTGAGCCCTAAGGGACTCCCTTTTGAAATCGGGAACAATGGTAGATATCCAGTACAAGCTTCCATGTTATAGAAGATTCTTTAATTAGAATAAAATAGAGTTTTACATATCTTATGTTGGGCACGATGAAGCAAGTCAAATTTCAGAAGCTTTGAGTTTGAATTAGAAACAGGAGGCTAAATAGAAGTGAAGGCTGAAATAATCCGGATGCTTACAAGACCAGAAGAGGAAGACTCAGACCCAGATACCCAAGTGCACACACGTACACACAGACCCCACCTGCAAAATAATAAAAAAAGGGCAAAAACTTACTCTAGCATTTGCCCCAGGATAGACACAGAAGGGTAACTCTCACAGCCTGCCTGGAGTCCAGGGAATTAGGATGTCCCACAGGGAAGGGTGAAGGCTGGTGTCTGTGAGCATGCCCCAAGCAAGCGTCACATATTGACTGCCATCTACTCTGATCATTAGTACTCTTGCTGTGCTCGTCTTCTTTGTTCATATCACCTCCTGGTCCAGGGGAAGAATTCCCTCGCCTCCAGTGGTAAGCTATATTCACTATCAAGTTGTCTTTATTGCTCCTCTCTTACAATCATCAGGGACTGGCTAGAGTAACCAGATGGATTATCTGGGTGAATAAGATTCTCAAACACCATGAAGAGTAAACAACTGAGAACTGCAAACAATTGAAGGGATACTAGTATCACAAGAGCTTGCCAGATTCACAAGTGGAGAAGCTAACATTGAGGAAAGGGAGATAATAGAAGAGTAAAGAAACCTTAATAATAAGCACAATTAATATTCTTAGATTTGAATGGATAATGCATCCATAAAGGACAAATTGTCCCCTAAAGGGGGGAGGACCAGTTAGAGTTCTTGCAAATAAAAGCAATTATCACCAAAACACAACATTTTCATTGATAGGTTAAATAGCTGAAAGGACAGAGCTGAAAACCAAATACAACAGTAGGGTATGAAACAAGTATTCCTGTAGAATGCAATGCAGAGTAACAGAGGGTTAATTAGAAAGTGATTTAGTTTCCTATTCCTGGTGTAACAAAGGGCCACAAACTTTGTGGCTTAAAATAGACCAAATGTATTATCTTACAGTTCTGGGGGCTGCATTCCTTCCAGGGGCTCTAGGAGATAGTCTTTCCCAGCTTTTAGAGGGCACCTGCATTCCTTGCCTTGTGGTCCCTTCCTCTGTCTTCAAAGCCAGCAACATAGCATCTTCAAATCTCTCTCTCTCCTTTTGTCTCTGATCTCTGCCTCCATTGTCACATCTCTGGCTCTGGTACTACTGCCTCCTTCTTTGAAGAACTCTTAGGAGTATATTGAATCTACCCACATGATCGTGGACAATCTTCCCATTTCAAAATATTTAACTTAATCACAACTGCAGAGTCCCATTTTCCATGTAAGGGCACATATTTATAGATCCTGGATAGCACTTTGGTAGGGCCGTCGGGGACCTTATTTTGTCTATAGAAACTATGAGAAAAACATTGAAAGGAATAGAATATAGATCTTGAATACCCATATCCATGTAATAGCAATGCCCAGGAAGGTGAGGAGAGAACAGATGGGAGAAAAGTATCAATTAAATAAGAGGAGAAAATTTTCCAGACCTGGAGAAAACAATAAGACTTTAGATCAAAAGGACGATGCAATACCAAACAGGTTGTATAAGAAGAGACCTACAACTAGACACTAGTGAAATGTTAGATCTCCAAGGATAAGAGATCTCTCAAAGCTTTCACAAACAGAAGCTTAAACACAAGTAAGTGAAAATCAGATTGTCACCAGGCTTTTATTAAGCAATACTGGGTATAGTAAACAAAGAAATAAGGTCTTCAAAATTCTGAGACAAAATTATTTTAAACTTAGAATTCTATTCCCAAAGTAGCATTCATGAGTGAAGGCTGAGAATATTTTTGGACATGCTTAGAAAATTTTCCACCCACAGATTCCATTTGAAAGAATTACTTGAGGCTGTATTCTAGTAAAAACAAAAGGAAGTAAAAGAAAGAAAAAGACAAGGGATGCAAATAACACTGGAGAGCAAAGGTACCCGCAAATCTTATAAAGTCTAAAAGTTTGGTGCATATGACAAAAATAATAACAATCTGTAATTTAAGCCACAGATGATTCTAACATGGATGCTGGCAGAACTGGTAGGGGCAGGATAGGAGGGAAGTGAAATAAAGTCAAGTTATTTTTTGTCTTGCTGGGGGTGAAAAAATATCTTAATATAGTTTATTTTTGCATTTCCTTGATTAAAATTTTAAAAATTAAATTAAAAAGATTGGATTGATATTGTTTTAGTATATTTTGAAAGAGATATTCTCATATGCTGTTGAAAGGTGTATATTTTGTTAGTTTTTTAGGAGGGAAATTTGGTAGTTTCTTTCAAAATTTAAAATGAAGATATACTTTGCTCTAGCACTTTAATCTCTAAGAATTTTTCCTGTAGGAGTGTTTTTATATCTCTGAAAAGATTTGCAAGAATCTGTATATGGCATTGTTCATGACTGTAAAAAAATGGACAGTTATCTAAACCTATATGGACTAATTATGGACAACTATGTTCTGATTTTAAATATCAAATAGTTTTGTGGTGCCTGGATGGCTCGGTCATTAAGCATCTGCCTTCTGCTCAGGTCATGATCCCAGGGTCCTGGGATCGAGCCCCACATCAGGGTCCCTGCTCTGTGGGAAGCCTGCTTCTCCCTCTCCCCCTGCTTGTGTTCCCTCTCTCGCTGTGTCTCTCTCTGTCAAATAAATAAATAAAATCTTAAAAAAAATCCAATAGTTTTGAGTGTTTGCAGACATAGAAATATCTTCAGGTCATATATTTTTAAAAAATTTATTTATTTATTCTTAGAGCGAAAGAGTGAGAGAGAGTGCGAACGGGGGTGAGGGGGAGAGGGAGAGAGAGAGAGAGAGTGAGAGAATCCTCAAACAGACTCCCTGGTGAGCCCAGAGGCTGACGCAGGACTCGATCCCACAATTCCTGAGATCATGACCTGAGCTGAAACCAAGTCAGACGCTCAAGCTCGACCGACTGAGCTACCCAGATGGCCCCAAGTCATATTTCTGAAAAAAAGCTACAGAATTACTGCTATAATTCTATTTATTGCATATGATCATATATATATATATATATTCCCATGTGTATGCAATTATAGAGTTGTGTCTAGAAGAATCCAAACCAAAATGTTAACAATTATTATCTTTGGGGAAGAGAGTTATTTGGGAGAAGATTTGCTTTTAATTTCCACTTCCTTTTTTTTATAATAAGAATATTTATGCATTATGCATACTACTCCTATAACATTTTAAAATTTCAAAAAGAAAATACCAAGATTCCTTGAAATCCCACACCCAAGGACAATTACTGTGAACAGTTTGGTGAGCATACATCCAGACTGCTTGATTACACATACGAGTATGCAGATATATTTAATTTTCCATAATTGGAAGCATACATAATACATTCTAAAGCCATTTTTAGTTGAGCTTTTAAATTTTGACGTAATTGTAGATTCACATGCAGTTGAGAAAAGTACTATAGAGATATCCTTTGTACATTTTACCTTGTTTATCTCAATGGCAGCATACTGTAAATTGTTACAATATTACAACCATGATATCAACATTGCTGTTGATATAGAGAACATTTCCATATCCAGGAGGATACCTCATATTGCCCTTTTATAGTTACACCCACTTCCTCCCACCCTCCACTTCCTATTTAACCCCTGGCAATCACTAACATGTTCTCCATTTCTATAATTTTGTCAATGTTACATAAATGGAATCATACAGTATGTAGCCTTTTGAGGTGGGCTGTTTCATTCATAATAATTCTGTAGAGATTTACCCAGTTTGTTGCATGTAGCAATGTTTATTCCTTTTTATCACTAAGTAGTATTCCACCATATGGATGTGACCATTTGTTTAATTAATCGCTTGTTGAAAGTTGTCTTGATTGTTTCCGGTTCTTGCCTATTACAAATAAAGCTGTCATAAACATTGGTATACAGGTTCATTTTTTCTTTTAACATAAATCTCCATTTTTCTGGAATAAATACCCAGGATTGCAACTGCTGGGTCATATGGTAGTTATGTGTTCAGTTTTTAAAGAAATTGCTAAACTGTTTTCCAGAGTGACTGTACTATTTTACATTATTTCTTCCTTTCCAATCTGCATACCTTTTATTTCTTTCTCTTGTTTTATTGCACTGACAAGAACTTCCAGAACTATGTTGAATGAGAGTACTGGGAGCAGACATCCTTGCCTTTGTCCTGGTTTCAGAGGTAAAGCATTCAGTCTTTCACCATTGAGTATCATGTTAGCAGTAGAATTTTTGTGAATATTCTTTATCAAGTTTAGGAAGTTACTCTATTAGTTTTCTGAGATTTTTAAAAAAATCATGAATTGGTGTTAAATTTTGTCAAATGCTTCTGCTGAATCAACTAATATATATGATTTTCTTTCTTTTTTTTAAGATTTTATTTATTTATTTGACAGAGAGAGACATAGCGAAAGAGGGAACACAAGCAGGGGGAGTGGAAGAGGAAGAGGCAGGCTTCCTGCACAGCAGGGAGCCCGATGCAGGGCTCAATCCCAGGACCCCAAGGTCATGACCAGAGCCTAAGGCAGATGCCCAACGACTGAGCCACCCAGGCATCCCTATGATTTTCTTTCTTTAGTCTGCTAATATTAGAGATTATATTGATTGATTTTCAACTATTGAACCAGACTTGCATCACTGGAATATACTCTTTTTTAACTTAGTGTATAGTCCTTTAATATATATTATATATAATAATAATACTAGAATATCACTTAATTCTGTTTGCTAACATTTTATTAGGGATCATCTACATTGATAAGAGCTACTGGTCTATAGTTTCCCTTTTTTTTTGTATTGTTTTTGTCAAATATTGGTATGAGCTTCATGAAATGAATTAGGAAGTCCTTGCTCCCTCCTGTTCTGTTTTTGGAGAGTTTGTTTTTCTTTTAAATTGGTTTTACTTCTTTAAATGTTTGGTAGAATTCTCTAGTGAAAACATCTGAGCCTGGAAATGGTTATTTGGGGGAAGTTTTTAAATTATGATTTAAAAGTATCTATTTAAATTGTGATTTAAATTATGATTTCAAAGTATCTATTTCACATTGGTTAGGTTGTATTTTTTGAGGAAGTGGCCCATTGTGTCTAAGTCAAATTTAGATTTGTAGAGTTTTTTTGTAGTATTTACTTATTATCATCTTGATGTTTGCAAGGTCTGTGGTGATAATTCCGTTACATTGATAATATCCATGATTTGTATCTTCTCCTTTTTTATTTGTCAGTCTTGCTGGAGGTTTGCAATTTTACTGTTTCTGTTTGGTTGGTTGTTTTTGGAAGAAACAGCTTTGTTTCACTGATTATTTTCTATGGTCTTTTTATTTTCCATTTATTGATTCTACTCTTATTATTTTCTTTCATTTGCTGACTTTGTGTTAATTTTGCTCTTTTTGTACTTTCTTGTGGTGGGAGCATAGATTGTTGATTTGAAACTTTTCTTCTTTTATAATGTATGCATTTAGTTCTAAAAATTTATTCCTCAGCACTGCTTTAGCTATGTCTCACATATTTTGACATGTTGTATTTTCATTTTCATTCAGTTCTGTCTTCTTTAAATTTACTTTGAGACTTCCTCTTTGATTATGGTTTATTTAGAGATATGTTGTTTAGTTTTCAAGTGTTTGGTGATCCTCCTGTTACCTTTTTGTTCCTTAATTTCTAGTTTGAAAAAAATAATGATAATTTATAGTTTGATTCTATTGTGATCAGAGAACATAGTATGCATGATTTCAATTTTTCTAAATTTGTTGAGGATTGTATTATCACCCGGGATATGAATTTGTCTTGGTTTATATTCCAAGGGCTCTTGAAAAGAATATACATTTTGTTGTTGTTTACTTATAAATGACTTTATAACCTGTTTGTTGATGGTGTTGTTGTTTTTCTCTGTCCTTTCTGGTTTTCTGTCTAATTGTCCTATCAGTTTTTGAGAGGGGCGTTAAGGTTTCCAACTATAATGTGCATCTGTCTATTCTTCCTTTCAGTTCCACCAGTTTTTTGCTTCATAAATTTTACAACTTTGTATTTGGTGCATTCACATTTAGGAATGATATGTCTTCTTGGTGAACTGACCCTTTTATCATGATATAATATTCCCCTCTGCCTCTGGTAATGTTTTTCTCTGGAGTCTACTTTAGTATTAATATAACCATTTTTTAAATTTCCTTTGATGTTTGCATAATTTATTTTTCCCAGCCTTTGACTTTAAACCTGCCTATATCATTATATTTTAAGTAACTTATATGTAGATAGCATTTAATCTACTTCACTAATCTTTGTCATTTAATTACAATATGCAGAGCATCTACATTTAATGTAATTATTATGTTAAGGCTTAATTCTGCTATTTTGCTTTTCTTTCCTGTTTGTTCTCTCTGTTTTTCATTTTTCTGATTTTTTTTTTCCTGCTCACTGTGTTACTGGAACATTTAGTTCAATTCAATTTTGATTTATTTAAAATGCTTTCAAGTGTATCTCTTTATATAGCTTTTTTTTTAGTGATTGCTTCCCCTCTCCTCAGTCTACTGGTCTTGTTATTTTACCAATTTTAATGAAGTATAGTGGCCTTACCTCCATTTATGTCCATTTACCTTCGCCCATTTATAATTACCTTAAATATTTCCTGTTCATATATTTAGAAATACATCAGATAGTGTTATAATTTTTGCTTCAGCCATCAAGTATTAAAAAAATGCTAGAGAAGGAAAGTTTATTGTGTTTACCCACATTTTTGCTTACTATGTTCTTTCTGCTTTTCTGATATTCCAAGGTTCTTCTTTTATCATTTCCTTTTTGTTTAGAGAACTCCCTTCAGCCTTCCTTTTAGGGTAGGTCTGATGGTAACCAAATTCTCTTCTCTTTCATCCGAGAATGTGTTGATTTCTGCATTTCTGAAGGATGTTTTTACTGGACGTAAGATTCTAGGTTGCCAATTCTTTTCTTTCAGCAAGTAAAAAATATTACAGAACTTCATTCTGACCTCCAAGGTTTCTGATGAAAAATCTGCTGTCATTCTAATTTTTTCCCCCTGAGAGCTCATCTCTTTTTCACTACTTTCAAGATTTTTTCTTTGTATTTAGTTTTTAGAAGGTTGATTATAATATGTCTTGGCATGGATTTTCTTTGGTTTTTACTATCTGGGATTTGCTCATCTTCTTTAATCTCTACATTTACATTTCTGGCTAAATTTTGGAATTTTTAACCATTACTTTTTCAGCCCTGCTTTCTTTCCTCTCTTTGTTAGATAATTGTAACATCTTTGTTGTGTCAGTATTGGCATCTGATTGATTGTCTTTTTCATTTAGTGTGAGATTTTCTTGGTTGTTGGTATTATGAGTAAGTTTTTACAAGAACCCTGGTCATTTTCATATTATGTTTTGAATACTGTGTTTTGTATGCTGTGTCTTATTTAAACTTTCTGTTTTAACTAGCTTTTTTGGATACTGCTTCAGTGGGGGAAGGGTGACTACACTTCATTACAGCCTCATGCCAGGTGGAGGTAGAAGCTCAAGTTCCCCATTTGGTCTATGTTGATACCCAACAGTGATGCTACTCTTCCTTACTACTGGGCAGGGGTAGAAATTCTGGCTTTTCTGTGGTCTCCACCGACTCCTTGGTAGGGGTGGCCTTGTTACTGCTGAGGGAGTGACAGTGAAAGTCCTGAGTCTCTCCTAGGCCTCCTAGAGAGAGGTAAGGGGTGACTCATTAATGTTAGAGGGGAGATGGAGGTAGGTTCCCCACATGATACCTACTGTCATCACAGTGAGTGGGCCTCATTATCAACCAGCAAGGGCAAAGGTCCTTACCTGACCTTCTTTAATACTTGGTGAGGTATTGGGGAGATTCATTATAGTCTCCTGAATCTAGAAGTCTAGAGTCCTCATTCCACTTTTACTGCCATGCGTAGTGGTGGGATCAGAAGTTTTCTGTTGTGTATGACTGGAGGAGAGCAGTATTTGTCTAAAAGTTTTGCTCTTGATTGGCTGCCCCTTTCCTGGTTATTTGGCTAGAGAGAATAGGTATTTGTTGAGGTTATTTTTGTGTGCAGCCATTGACATTATTGGATTGCTGAGTTTTTCTGCCCCAAATCTGAGATGAGGCAAAAAGAAAATTCAGGGACCTCACCATTGTGTCCTTTCTGGGTCCTGGTATCCTCAGATTGTCTGACTTCTTTCCATTTTTCAGAATCTTATTATGTTTGTTTTATTTATAATGTACAGTGTTTTTCATTTTATTTAGTAGGAGGAATAGGGAAAAGTATGTCTACTCCATCATCCTAGAAGTAAATATCCTGGTAATAAATCCTGATAAAGCAAAATCCATTTTGCAACCAAGTTTTCACTCAAAAATATGTTGTGAAGATCTTTTTATTCCAATGACTACTGGTAGACATTTCAGTAGATAAATATTCCATAGTTTCCTTTTAACTAATCCAGTAGTAATATACATTTAGTGACATAATAAAAAGTGCAGTGATGGACATATCTTAATATTGAGGCCACATTCTCTAGTCTATATTTCTGAAATCCAAAAAGCTATGTAAACAGAAATATTTTACAATGTTTGGTGCAAATTTATTTTGTACAAAATCTGACTAGAATTCACATAACGCTGTTTACCATCTTAATTCATCCAACTTGCTTCAATACTTTATGGTTGCTAAAAAATATTAAGTTGTTTGATTATGGTTTGCTCTCCAGACTGCTGGGGTTGTCAAGAAACATGTGATCTATGTATCTTATTACTTTCTAAGATGCAAATATTTTAAATCTAACACATGTCTTTCAAACTGTCTTAGGATAATATCCCAGGAAAGTGCTTTTTAAATTTTGGGCCATACTGTCAAATTGTACCCTAAAATGTTGTAATATGTGTTCTTAACAGAACATAAGAGTACCCATCATTTCTTCATGTTTTTGACAACACTGGATATTGTCATACATAGTTTAAACTTAACTTTATTGTTTGCGGGATTATAAATAAAATCTATAAATGTGCATTTCAGAAAAATCTAGAAAATACAGAGCAGTATAAGATGAAAATTGAAAGCACTTTAAAACATTTCATTTGGGAGGTAATAGCTTTTAATATTTTGGCTTATTTTCATTGTATCTACTCTTAAAATACAAAATTGAAATTATATGCAGTTTACTTTTATCTTTTCACTAGTGTTGTATTGTGAACAATTTCCTCTTTCTCTAAATATTTTTATAAAGTATAATTTAAATGATTGCATAGCTTTATTGAATAGATATACCATAATTCATGTAACTGATTCCTTATTGTTGGGCAAATGGATTGTTTCCAGATTTTCCCCATGTAATTACATTGTAATAAATGTGGTTATATACATTCCAAAGCATGAGAGTTAAAAGAATGAGGCTTGGCCTCTTAAAACTGAAATTCTATCTTTTCCAAAGATGTTCCAGTTCACTCTGATTATGGTACTGTTATTTTCATATGTAACCCAGAGTGCAAATTGAAAGAAATTAGTTTTAGTTTCTTTCTCTCTCATTCCCTTCCTTCTTTCCCCTTTCTCTCGATCTGTCCCTCCTTCCAGAAATGTTTAAATACAAGTAACTGATTTCTTTTGTCAAAAAGCTAAACAAAGAAAAGAAGAGGAGATAGACTTTTGGTTCTCACAATAACTCATCTTGGAACTGGGGGAAATTACTCGAATTTCTTCACATTCTTCAACTATAAAGTGAAAAAGTTGAGTTAGTAGCTATCTAAGGTTATCCCCAGCTCCTACACCCTCATGTTTGTCCTTTTGTTAGGCCATCATAATGTCACTGAGGTGATATCTCCATCATTTTTCCAGTTTTTTCTGTTCATTTGTATGATTGTTGGGGGGATTATTGTTTTTTCTTTTCTTTACTACTAGTTTTCAGTTTTCTGGCAGGATTGTTTTGTGTGTGAGGAATATAAGCAGAATATTCCTCAGTTACCATGTGAAGAATTTTCTATATTTTATTTCATCTATCCTGGGATTTGGTGGGAGAGTCAATTACCACCCCGAATTTTCCAATATACCATGTATATACTGCCTTACAGAGTATGGAATATGAACCAGCTCTCTCCTTTTGTAGAGATTCAGTCTATCTGGGCTTCAGTTTCCTTATTGGTAAAACAGAGAAAATTATCTTGCTCACAGCTTTCCTTTAAAAAGTAAATGAGGCACTGAGTGGGAAAACCACCCTTCATGAAAAGAAGTGGAGACTAGAGCACGAGCTGAGTAACAGGCTAGAGGGACTTCTCACCACTAGATGGCAGAGTGGAGGCATCAAGTTTGTTCATCCTGCATTGAACCAGGTTGACCTTAGCTATTCCATACTCAGACCAGCATCTCTTTCTTTTCCCACCTTCATTAATCCGGCCCTCTGATTCTACCTCCTTAGCTCCCAAGACCTCCAGACTGGTATTTTGAAGTTCTCCTCCTATTAAGCTGTCAAAGGAAGAATTTTTAGTCACGTGTTTGCAATTGTCTATCCCTACTCCCCAGATACTTTGTTGGCTCACTAGCCTTGACTACTCAGGGAGGAGGCCAAGCATCTCAAGCCAGAAGGACTTGCTGCCATTCCTGCCAAGTTAAGGGCCAATGCCATAAAACTTTCTCACATATGCCCATGTGGCTCTTGGCATTTTTTTGGCGGTCTGACATCAAGGATAGCCCTGAGGGACAGAGTGTCAAGGTAAAGAACACTCTACTCCCAGCACCTGGGAAGTCAGTTCGCATTCAACCTGATCTCATTGGAGTGTGGGTGGTTTAGTACTTTATAACAGATTCCAAAACCTTCTGTAGTTTATGTGTAATTAGGACAGTTGCAGACAGAGTTTTCCACTGTTTGTTTTTTAGATAAACTTCTCATTGGAAATCAATACAATTAAAGCATAAATGGAGGAATACAGTTGCTTTTTTATTCACTCTGGTTAGAAGACATGTAGATATTCAGTGGTAACTGTTAGTCCTGGATCAGGGCTGAACACTGACAAAGGTGCTCCAAACCAAGGGCTGTCTGTCCAAAAAGGCAGAGTAGATGGTCCCCCAAAGATATGACCTACAAAAGAAGTGCTAAAAATTTCATTTCTAAAAATGTCTTCCTCATAGTAGAGCTGGGATACTCAAATTTCCACTATTTGGGTTTAAGGCATTATTTCTGTTTGTGTGCCCCATAAAAGTGCATAGCTCTTGGGGTTATGTTTTCATATGAATTTTTTTTCTAGATTTACTATGTTAGCATGAGGAACTGAATCCATGGATCTAGTAAGCTAAATAAATTAAGCTAAGTAATAGCTAAGCTCAAGTTAAGGTCTTGTAAACACAGTTAAAAACTGTGTTTTGACGGGGGAAGAGCACAGAATATTTCAGAGGAAGAAGAGAAATCAGAGCACCAGATGGTATCCAACAACACTGAGTGTCTACAAGGAAACAGAGTAGTGTAGGCTTAACGGTTATCAGCAAGTTAAATAAGATAATGTATATGAAATCTTTAGCCTGGAACCTGACACAAGGTACATCCTCAATAAATGTTATTGTTACAACGATGTGTCCTGTACATTGATGCTAGGGTGACAACAGAGCACAGTACAGACTTGGTTCTAGCCCTCAGGAAGCTAAAGTTGAGTAGATGAGCAACTAACTAAATATTATAGTGGAGTGAATGGTAAATACCCCTCCAAAGGAAGGTCAGAGTGGAGTGCTTGAGGAGCATGGAACAAGGCACACAATTCAGTATTCTGATGAGGAGGGCTTTCCACAGCAGCTGATTTTCTATTCTGTGAACTCAGTTAGGAATGAGTGATATGGGGAAGGGAAGAGAGGAGAGTTTCAAACACAGAGAACACGCACATGAAAATCCAGAACTGAGACCAAGCAAGGCATGTGTTGAGAGCTGAAAGGCGTTTAGTTGTATTCAATACAATGGGTCATTGTACTGAATGAGGCTGAAGAGGTTGGCAGCAGAAGGGAGAGTGGAAAGCAGCAGACATAAAGGACATACCTATAGTTGGTGGAAACTGGAATTGACTGCTCCAAAGTGAGAAAAACCTTAGTCACCAGCACAAATCTGCTAATTGTTTCTGGAACTTTGATGCGGCGATCAACTTTTATTGAATTTGGGAGAAAACTGTGTATTCTGATTACCACTTTTATGCTCTGAATTATGTGCCACAATTGGAATGTTGGTGCTTTCCCCTTGCAAATCTTCCTTTTCTCCTCTCCTCAGAAGGGTGAGAGTGATACAAAGGTCACTTCACTTGAATTTCTCAGTGTCCACCATGTGTGGAACTACAGAGAAGAACAAGCAAGTGTAGAGAAGACACAGCTGTGGGGTACCTGGGGGTGCTGTTGGTTGGGCATCTGACTCTTCATTTTGGCTCAGGTCGTGATCTTAGGGTCATGAGAAAGTAAATAATATAAATCATCTCACCTTCACTCTTATCCTCTTGCTGAATAAAGCAGTGTGACTAGATTGGTGTGTATCCTTTTATACCTTTCTCCAAGACCAAATACATATAAAACTGTGCATATAGAGGGGTGCCTGGGTGGCTCAGTCGGTTAAGCACCTGCCTTCGGCTCAGGTCATGATCCCAGGGTCCTGGGGTCGAGCCCCACGTCGGGCTCCCTGCTCGGCGGGAAGCCTGCTTCTTCCTCTCCCACTCCGCCTGCTTGTGTTCTCTCTCTATCAAATAAATAAATAAATAATTTAAAAAATAAAACTATACATATATAGAGAGCTATTTCCCTGTTTTTAAAAGGGGCTAAACTTCACACACTATTTTGAAACTTGCATTCTCATTTAATAATACATCATGGATAACATTCCAGTTTTGGACACAAAGATTTATTCCAATCTTTTTAATGCTGCATACTATTTTATAGTATAATGTGCTATAATTTAATTAACCACTCCACTCCTGGTAGACCTTCAGATTTTTCTCAGGTCATGCTATAAAAATGCTGTAATAGGGGCATCTGGGTGGCTCAGTCGTTAAGTGTCTGCCTTCGGCTCAGGTCATGATCCCAGGGTTCTGGGATCGAGTCCCACATTGGGCTCCCTGCTCTGCAGGAAGCCTGCTTCTCCCTCTCCCACTCCCCCTGCTTGTGTTCTCTCTCTCTGTGTGTCTCTCTCTGTCAAATAAATAAATAAAATCTTAAAAAAGAAATAAAAATAAAAATGCTTTAATAGTGGGTATATTTATAAATTCTTAGTTTTTGGATGGGTTGTCATAGTGGGTGCCAAAAAGTGGGTTGAATGAGTCAATGTGTGTATAGGAACTCCATATTTTCTCTTTTGAAGGTGCCAAGTGCTTTTCTTTCTTCCGAATCTTTAGGAGCAGCCAATACTTCAGTTTCGGGTGGAAAGTAGTGATTTTCAGCTTTCACTCTATTCAAGGCATCCTATAAGCCAGCAGCACCCAAACTTGGTCTCAGGACCCTTATGCTCTCAAAAATTAATGGGAACACTAAAGAGCTTTTTTTGTTAATAGGAGTAATATCTATCAATATTTACCATACTAGAAATTAAAACTGAGAAATTTTAAAATATTTATGATTTTCTTTAAAAATAACAATAATAAATACATTACATATTAACATAAATAATATATTTTTATGAAAAGAAGTTATGATTTAGTTAGATTTCCAAAATAAAACAAAGCAAAAAGAATGGCATTTTTTTCTTTGCACATTTCTTTTAATATTTAGCTTAATAAAACACAGCTGGATTCTGATATCTGCTTCTGCATTTTGTTAAGTTGTTTTGGTTGAATGATATTAAGAAAATTGGGCTCACACAAATATGTAGCAGGAAAAGAGGAGTACTCTAATAGAATTTTCAGATTATTGTGGATATTATTCTTTGATACTACATCAAAACTTGACAAACGGTAGTTTTATAAAAGTTATATACAATGTGGAATCTGAAACCATATCAATAAATGTATACTCTGTTACATTAAGATTCATTGTTCTATTTTGCTTTTTGAATGAATCTCTTACTCATACATTGGTCATTTAAAAAAATATTGGTTCCCTGAGTTATTTAGGGCTTTCAAATGCAGTTGTCAAGCTCACCACCAATCTTATCAGAAAAGTCTTACAGTAGTTGGAAGATGTCAAGATCCTTGCAGTAAATACTAGTTTTCTAAAATCCTAATTTCCTGGGGCGCCTGGGTGGCTCAGTTGGTTAAGCGACTGCCTTCGGCTCAGGTCATGATCCTGGAGTCCCGGGATCGAGTCCCGCATCGGGCTCCCTGCTCGGCAGGGAGTCTGCTTCTCCCTCTGACCCTCCCCCCTCTCATGCTCTCTCTCTCTCTCTCTCTCTCTCATTCTCTCTCTCAAATAAATAAATAAAATCTTTAAAAAAAAATAAATAAAATAAAATAAAATCCTAATTTCCACTTTAAATCTCAAAGGTTAAATCTCAAAAGTTATTGGAAACATATACTGTTAATTATTTTCCTTGAAGCTACAGACTTTATTCATTTTGAATAAAATATTTGCCAAATACCCAATTATGAATAACCACAGTTTGTCTATCATTGGTTCTTTCAAACAAATGATGCTCCACAGGAAAGAGGCTAGTTTAGCTTATAACTCAAACAATGTCATGAGTGATTTTTCTTCAATCTTTATACTTCCATGCTTTAAGCATACTTGTTTATTTCTTCCCACAGAATATGAAAAAGATGTCTATTCAGTGGTCAAGATTTAAGAAAATCTGTATGTTTTCCTGCATCATAAAGAACATTCTTAAATGTAACTGGGTTTTGTTTTTGTTTTCTTCCTGAAAGGGTGTAACAGTGAAGAAATTAATGATTACTTTAGTGGGCTGGTGCCAGTGCCTTGATTCATGCTAAGGCTTCAAAAGTTTTATATTCCATTGCTTTTATACCATCAGTGCAAATGCCAATAGAGTGAAAACGGCAATGAATGGACTTTGGCCTTATTTTGAAAATATTTTGACTTCATTAACCCCCTGAAAAGATTTAAGGCTTCCTCAAGGGTGCATCCAGTGTTGAAAACCACTCTTTTAGATCAGTGCTTCTCAAATATTAATGCACACACAAATTGCTTGGGGATCTTATTAAAATAGAGATTTGAGGAGTGCCTGGGTGGCTCAGTCAGTTAAGCCTCTGACTCTTGATTTCGGTTCAGGTCATGAACTCAGGGCTATGAGATGGAGCCTTGCATCGGGCTCCACACTGGTCATGGAGCCTGCTTAAGATTCTCTCTCTCGGGCGCTGGGTGGCTCAGTCGTTAAGCATCTGCCTTCAGCTCAGTTCATGATACCAGGATCAAGCCAGGGCTCGATGGGCTCCCTGCTCAGTGGGAAGCCTGCTTCAACCTCTCCCACTCCCCCTGCTTGTGTTCCCTCTCTCGCTGTGTCTCTCTCTGTCAAATAAATTAATAAAATCTTAAAAAAAAAATTCTCTCTCTCTCCCTCTGCCATGCCCTCCCCCATAATACAGATTTGAATTCAGTAGTCTTGAAGTGGGACCTGAAAGTTGCATTTGTGACAAGTTCCCAGGTGAAGATGATACTTCCTATAGATGGCACACTTTGAGTGGCAAGAACCTAGACCTGCACAGTTTTAAAGTAATTAAAATAAAATAAAATATTCAGTTAATCTGTCATATTAGGCACATTTTTAGCACTCCAAGCCACGTGAGGCTAGTGGCTATCATATTGGCCAGAATAGAGAATATTTCCATCATCACAGAAAGTCGTTGGATGGTTCTGCTCTAGATTGTTTACATGGAATTAATAATGACAGGCTCATGTAACTGAGTTCATTCAAATATTAATCAGAAGCTAGTCTTCAAAACATATGTGGGGGTAACTTCAGTATTTTTCTGATCAATGCAACAGAGGCAAATAATTTACAATTTTAAAAAATGGTTTAAACTCAATAGCTTCAATTTGCCTGATGACTTTCTTACAAACTCCCTCGTGCCATGCCATGTTCTTTATGAGCTGTGTAAACTGATATTGCCAAGACTGGTGCATGATATTCCACGTTTGTGGAAGAAAGGAATCTATTTAAAAGATAAAATGATCAAGAGTAACTGATATGGAGATAGAAAAATCCTTACTCCCTGTAAATGATTTTCGTAATAAAAACATGGTCCTCCATACAACTCTAAAGCAACAATTTCAATGAAAAAAAGCTCCACTGGGGAGAATAAAAGGTTATGCCTCAGAGGTTAGTGGGCGGGATAGTGTTTCTCCTGGGCAAACGCCAGTGCAGACAGCGTGCTGAGAGGCATTTCTTGGAGTTCACTTGGGCAGCTCTTGATCTGATGAAAGCTGGCCAAACTCTGCATACCCCACCTGCCTCAAGGAAACATTCCAAGGTAGGCTTTCCAGAAGCATTCCTTGTCTGCAAAGTTCGCAAGCTGAGACGAGCCTAGTTGGAGGGAAGAGCAAGTAAAAGCTAACAAAAATAAGAAGAGGGAAGTCAGGGAGGCCGTTCTGACTGCACCATGGGCTCTTCTCTAGGTTATTTTCTGTTACATCTATATCCATAAGTACAGTTTACTATAGACTCGTAAGGAGTGAGTTGCGAACGTAACACGCCTGAACTGTAGCTGGTTATTTGGGGCAATAAGAACATCCCAACAGCAAAGCAAGAAGGCTTTTGTCAAACATTCCAGTTTTAAAAAAGTGAATATGGTGCTGGATGTCCTGGGAGAAATGAAAATTCCTACCCTGCTATTGGTCTCTCTTTATGTACCTAACATACTTCCATTAAATTCTTCAGTGAGAACTAAGAGGAGGAAAAGAGTGTTCCATCCATCTTGGTACTGATTTGCCGATGTCCAGAAGCACGAGATTAGTAGCTCTTGTAATTTCATCCTCCAGGGTAGGTGCAGGTGCTGTTCTTGTCAGTTCAGTTCTCATTTGGGTAGATGTGTCTTGGCTTCGAAACTTTTCAGACTTCAGTAAAATACCCCCACGAGGAACTGACTGATGAACTCCGCTGGAATTTACGTCTAGGAAACATGTTTTTCTGCTGCCGCATTAGCTGTCACTCTGTGGTTTTGAGAGTCTGGTACCACCATTCCCTCACTCTCTTGGCTCCCACATTCACAACTTCAGAGCCAAGACTTAACTCTGGGCTCTGTCTTGGACCCTGGAGTCAAATCTCAGTGGTCACCATGAATGTGAGAGACCGGGTTGGGGGCACTGTTTTTATTTACTTGAGACAAAAATAGGGACATTTTAGGTAAAAAGCAGGATTTCCTTTTGCTCTCTGGTCTGGAGATGGGGGACGATGGGAGACCGGTGGGCTGGCATTTTTACAGACAACCAGCTGGAGGAGCTCTGCGCACAGTGCCTGCCCCCCTCAGGCAGGTGTGGCCCCTGGTTCCCCCTAGTTCCCATCTGGGCCACTTGCCTCAGTTACTCTCTCTGCCTGGGCCCCACATTTGCTTGTGTGATTCCTGCGTTAGTGAAGCACCAAATCTCTCGTCAGTTTCATAATCTAATCTGCCTCTGGCTCTCAGAGTGACAGCTGTTCAGCAGTGACATGGTAAGAAAGGCCAGTTTGTAAAGACAAGGAATTGGTGGCCAAGTTCTCCTCTGCAATTTCTCAATGAACAATTGGGATTTACTAAGAACCTACTATGAGCCAGGCCATGAGTTAGGTGTCAGCAGACCTTTCAAACTTATTTGTCAAAAGAAAGAAAAAAAATTAAAGGGCTATCTTGTGGAATTTTTACAGCAACCAAATCCATGAATGTGAATTAGGACCAGAAAGGCTTAATGTTAAATATAGTGAAAAATAAACCCTGAAGGCAAGCAGGAACATTTTTAGAACCCTCCACCTTTTTCTTTTTAAAGACAAAATGGTTTGAGAGTTCACATGTCGCGTACAGAATTTTCTTTTGTTTCTTGTTGGTTCAGCATCATTATCTTAAACTTTAATGTGCTTAAAAATATTGTATAGAATAGTGTATAAAACCATGGATTCTCAGACTTTATAGTCTACTTAAGGGATTATGCAAGGGTAATTTTCTCCCTAACCAAGTTTTGCCTTAAAAGCTAATTTTCATTTCTACCCTTGAGTAAGGTGCTATTGCACTATATTTATGAAAGATTCTAGGCATTAGCATTCCTTTAAAACTGTATTTGAAGAGATTAGACAAGAGTCTTGGAATAGGTGAAATTTTAATCCTAAGTAGTTTGAAATGAGACTGTTAGTCCTCCCCTTTCCAAAGTTTACATCACTCAGTACAATTATTAGATAAATATGCTTGTTTTCCAGCTGAAACCAAAAAACCATAAGCGTTCTCTACACTTGCAAATGGGTTTAATTTTTTTTCAGTTAGGAACAAATGCCATGAACTACTTCTGTTCAGAAAGAGCAGCTCATCATCAGCTATAGAAAAACACAGATGACAGACATTTGTGAATGTGTTAAGTGATTGTTCTAATATATTCCTACCATAAAAGCAATTTATTCAACTACTTTAGAGTGTGTTTTGCAACCATTTCAGTCTTCAAAGATGAAGTTTTACCTAAATCTGGTAGATCTCCAGGAGGCACTCCTGAGGTCATTTTGGCCAATGCAGTTGATTGGTAGTGGAAGCTCTTAAAATGTTCTAGGAGAAAAATCATCCCTTCCAGTTTCAACCAAATCCTTGTCTACTGCTCACTCCACTCTAAGAGCTCATTTCTTAGTTACAGCCATGTGTAGTAGGTTGAAATTAAACTGGTTCTACCTGAAGGAGAACTTACAGGTCACCTTCAGGGGCCAACGAAGGTGTGCTAGGAGGACTTCACATTTAGACTTTTGATGTCATCTTTAAATAATGTTGCACATCATTTAAAGGAAAATGAATGAAGGTGTGTGTCATTTATGTCCTTTGACTAGACAACATTGCCTAAGGTGATATTAACCTATTCTCTTGAAACTTGCAATTCACTAGTTAATAGCACAATTATATTGCATTGAGTTTTTCTGTGTTAGAGATATTAGTTTGTCTACCATAAAGACTTGAAATATATCATAGTTTTTGAACCATATTTTGGTATTTTTTTATTATTAAATATGAATGACCTCAAAAAATAGAAATGCCCTGAGCCCCTCTAAACCTCTATGTAGCCCTGCTTGCGATCTAAAGCAGGCAAAGTTATTTTTATTTTGTATTTTTATTTATTTATTTATTTATTTATTTATTTATTTATTATTATTATTATTTTTAAATTTAATTTAATTTTATTATGTTACATTAGTCACCATACAATACATCATTAGTTTTTTTTAAATTTTATTAAGTTATGTTAATCATCATACATTACATCATTAGTTTTTGATGTAGTGTTCCATGATTCATTGTTTTCGTATAACACCCAGTGCTCCATGCAGTACGTGCCCTCCTTAAAACCCATCACCAGGCTAACCCATCCCCCCACCCCCCTCCCCTCTAGAACCCTCAGTTTGTTTCTTGGAGTCCATAGTCTCTCATGGTTCGTCTCCCCCTCTGATTTTTTTTTTAAGATTTTATTAATTTATTTGACAGAGAGAGACACAGCGAGAGAGGGAACACAAGCAGGGAGAGTGGGAGAGGGAGAAGCAGGCTTCCTGGTGAGCAAGGAGCCCGATGTGGGGCTCGGTCCCAGGACCCTGGGGTCATGACCTGAACTAAAGGCAGATGCTTAACGTCTGAGCCACCCAGGCGCCACTCCGCCTCCCATTTCTCCCCCTTCATTTTTCCCTTCCTTCTCCTAATGTCCTCCATGTTATTCCTTATGTTCCACAAATAAGTGAAACCATATGATAATTGACTTTCTCTGCTTGACTTATTTCACTTAGCATAACCTCCTCCAGTCCCATCCATGTTGATGTAAAAGTTGGGTATTCATCCTTTCTGATGGCTGAGTAATATTCCATTGTATATATGGACCACATCTTCTTTATCCATTCATCTGTTGAAGGGCATCTTGGCTCCTTCCACAGTCCGGCTGTTGTGGACGTTGCTGCTATGAACATTGGGGTACATGTGGCCCTTCTTTTCACTACATCTGTATCTTTGGGGGTAAATACCCAGTAGTGCAATTGCTGGGTCAGAGGGTAGCTCTATTTTTAATTATTTGAGGAACCTCCATACTGGTTTCCAAAGTGGCTGTACCAACTTTCATTCCCACCAACAGTGTAAGCCGGTTCCTCTTTCTCCCCATCCTCTCCAACATTTGTTGTTTCCTGCCTTGTTAATTTTTGCCATTCTAACTGGTATAAGGTGATATCTCAATGTGGTTTTGATTTGAATTTCCCTGATCGCTAATGATGATGAACATTTTTTCATGTGTCTGTTAGCCATTTGTATGTCTTCTTTGGAGAAGTGTCTGTTCATGTCTTCTGCCCATTTTTTGACTTGATTATTTGTTTTTTGGGTGTTGAGTTTGAGAAGTTCTTTATAGATTTTGGATATCAGCCCTTTGTCTATAGTGTTATTTGCAAAAATCTTCTCTCATTCTGTGGGTTGCCTCTGTTTTGTTGACTTTTTCCTTTGGGCTGTGCAGAAGCTTTTTATCTTGATGACGTCCCAAAAGTTCATTCTTGCTTTTGTTTCACTAGCCTTTGGAGATGTATCTTGAAAGAAGTTGCTGTGGCCAATGTCAAAGAGGTGACTGCCTATGTTCTCCTCTAGGATTTTGATGGATTCTTGTCTCACATTGAGGTCTTTCATTCATTTTGAGTTTATCTTTGTGTATGGTGTTAGAGAGTGGTCGAGTTTCCTTCTTCTATATATAGCTGTCCAATTTTCCCAGCACCATTTATTGAAGAGACTGTCTTTTTTCCATTGCATATTTTTTCCTGCTTTGTCGAAGATTATTTGACCATTGAGTTGAGGGTCCATATCTGGGCTCTCTATTCTGTTCCATTAGTCTATATGTCTGTTTTTGTGCCGGTACCATGCTGCCTTGGTGATCACTGCTTTGTAATATAGCTTGAGGTTTTATGGTGAAAAAATTTATATTTTTATTTATTTATTTATTAGATTTATTTATTTATTTAGATTTATTTAGATTTAGCCAGCTGGACTCAGTTTAGATGATCCCAATTTTGTTGGCAACATCCAAAGCATCATAGTCAGGAGCCAGTCGCATATATGCCTTCTTCTCTCCATCAGGGCTGATCAAGGTGTTGACCTTGGCCACATCAATGATGTAGAGCTTCTTCACAGCCTGTTTGGTCTTGGTGCTTTTTGGCCTTGACATCCACAATGAAAACAAGCATGTTGTTGTCTTCTATTTTCTTCATGGCTGACTCAGTAGTCAGAGAAACAAGCATAGTGATCTAGCTTGTTTCTCCTGGGGGCGCTCTTTCGAAGATATTTGGGCTGCCTTCAGAGACACAGTGTCTTGGGTTGTCGGAACGTAGGTGATGGGCAGGTCTTTTTTATTTGTGACTGTGTACACCTTTCAGCACCACTTTCTTGGCCTTCAAAGCCTTTGCTTTGGCTTCTGCTTTGGGAGGGGCAGGGGCTTCCTTCTTAGCCTTTGGTTCCATCTTTATGAAAGGGATCCAGGCAAAGTTATTTTTAATTGACAACTTAGAATATTAGTGTCTAAGGTACATTTAAATAATTTAGCCACAAATTAATTACCATATATTTCTTGCCAGAAGCTCTTTTAGAAGCAGCCTAATGAACATGTTAACTCTCTCCAACTTTGTTCTTTAGCTTTGTCCCTAAGCTACCTGAGTAACAGTGATGTCAGCCAGTCTACGTTATTCCTGAAGAATTGTGTTAAGATTTCTTGGCTCTCAGGGGTGCCTGGGTGGCTCAGTCGTTAAGCGCCTGCCTTCAGCTCAGGTCATGATCCCAGGGTCCTGGGATCGAGCCCCACATCGGGCTCCCTGCTCTGTGGGAAGCCTGCTTCTCCCTCTCCCACTCCCCTTGCTTGTGTTCCCTCTCGCTGTCTCTCTCTCTGTCAAATAAATAAATAAATTCTTTAAAAGAAAATTTCTTGGCTCTCAGCTTTTGTAGGATGCTAGAGACTCATAGATATCATTTATTCCAGTTCCTACATTTTAGAAATAAAGATATTGATGTCCAGAGATGTGAAATAACCTGTTCAAAAATCACAAAGGTAGTAAGTGGCAGAATCAATACTAAAAATTCATCTTCCTTTTCCTTTATGTAGCAACCCGTTGGAAATGGCAGGCTCTCTTGCTCTCCTCCACTGTGTTTCCTTCCTCCTCCATGCACCTTATCTGTAGCTTCTGGTTTTGAACACCTTGAGTTAGCAGTGATGAGTAGAAAACATTCATTCTGCTAAATATTTAGGAAATTCTTTAGGATGTTCCACATATCCTTGTTCATTCATTACAAGGATAATTACAAGGATTCATTACCAACAGTTACTTCCAAAGGAATCTACACTCCACACATTAAGGGAAACTTTTGACTGGAGAGTCTGTGTTGGGCCAGGTACTATGCAATACGTTTCTTTGATTGATTTTGAAATTAGTAAAAATTAAATAGAGCATAAAATTTACTATCACCATTGCCTCTATAATGAAATCATTCTAATATAAGCAGTACGACCAGACTATGTGGCTTCAAATATATTCTATCACATTAGGCTTGGGACCCTGAGTAAGTTACTTAACTTCTCTGTGACTCAGTTTCCTTTCATAAAGTGGGGCTATTAATAGTTTTTATCTAATAGAATTGACATAAAGAGTAGAGTAAATATTACATGCAAAGCTTTTGGAATAGTGCCTGGCACCTAGCCATTATTGGTATTTTTATAGTCCAATACAGGTTTTCTTACTGCAAGGCATGCATAATGAGAATTTTGGAGTATGCATCTCAAATCAATATTTATATTTATAGCATTGTATTTTTATGTGTCTTATATAAACTACAAAAATAGCACTTAAAATTGGTGAGATAAAAATTAAATCTTTTTGGATGACTGTTTTGCATATCCATTCCTACTGGAAACTCTGGACACCAGTGGTATATTCTCATACCTTTTGTTTTATGTTATTGCTTGCTTCAACTTTATTTCACAGTCTACCATCAACCACAAAAAGTCTTTCCCAAAGCAATCATGCCTATGATAATATTGTTAACTTTAATCAAATTTAGTGGTTTAAAGTGCTGATAACCTTACAACATATATCTTCAGTAATTAAGGATTTTCTCTCCATCTGGTACTAGTGGAATTATTCTGTGGTGATTAGTCATAGGCTGTAACAAATTACATTGTATGCTTAGTGGTTAGGGGTTTTTTTATTGCTTAAATATGAAGGCTATAATAGTTTTTTTCAGTGTCTTTGTTTTTTTTCTACAATGTTTTGTTTATAGATGGAAATACATCAAAATTTTTCTCTCTCTTTTTTTTCATATGTTAGTTTGTCAGTGGAGGATTGTGCATATGGTCCTAGTTACCATAGAGAACCAGAGACATTCTACTGAGGTCGTGGATGTTCCATATGTCAGAGTCCCAAATGGGCTGCAGATGACACTAAAATGAAGGTTGTCTTTGCATATCTTTCTACTAAGACATCTCAAACACAAATTGTAGGATGATTAATGTTACAGGGGTTATTTTTCTAATTTTTATGTGGTTATGGAAGTTGTTGGTGTATCGCCAAGATGATAAGCAATTAAAAAATTCAAATCCATTTTTTATTTAAAGATTTAAGTTGAATGCTCATTTTCATTTTGGAGGAAGAAAAAACACTCTCCACTTAATAATGATATAGTAAGTATGAATGTGTTATTGGGATTGTTAGAAAGTTTATTTCACAACTTGTCTTAGCCACAGTTTTAAAAAACAATTATTCCATTCTATTTTATAATTACCCTATACTAGGATTATCCTAGATTTTATGTATATTATTTCATAAATAATATTCTACCTCATGTTACTTTAAGATAAAAAAGTTTTTAGTTAGCTAAGATTAATTCAATTATTGCAATGATAAATACTTTTTGGGAATTCTATGGAGTTTACAAAGAATGTAGAAGATGGGGCACCTGGGTGGCTCAGTCATTAGGCATCTGCCTTCGGCTCAGGTCATGATCCCAGGGTCCTGGGATCAAGCCCCACATCGGGCTCCCTGCTCTGTGGGAAGCCTGCTCTCCCTCTCCCTCTGCTGCTCCCCCTCCTTGTGCTCTCTCTCTCTCTGTGTCAAATAAATAAATAAAAATCTTAAAAAAAAAAGAATGTAGAAGACATAGTACACAACCTCATGTAGAGTAAAAATTATATACAGAGATAAAATGCTTAGAAATACAAATAAACAGAATCTAAAAACATACATAATTACATGTAATGATGATTATCTAAGTGCAGTAAGTAGAAAGGTGGTTGGTTCAAAGACAGTGAATTGAGAATATAGTTAACGGAAACATTTGAATACAGCTATGATTAAACTAGAATGACTTTATGACTGAAGAGGATTTTTAATACATATATTTATGGTTTAGAGGAGAAGAAGAAACAAATACCTCTGCCCTTAGAGAGTTCATATAATCTAGTGTGGCCCAGGACTTAAATTTGTGCAGACCTCATATGTTGGCTATGATTTGGTGTCAGTCTTGCATAGGAAGGCAAGAGTAGGCTCCATCACAAATGTTGATATTTGCATGAAACTATATTCTCTGTTTAGTTATCTAGGCACCATATTACAAAAAATTATGGTGTTGCTAAGCATTCATAAGTAATCATAAATGGTGATCCAACTTTGTTGGAGAAGATCAATGTAAGCCTCGGTCTCATTTTAAGGGTAGTTTATGTGGTGATTAGTTTTACACGTCAGCTTGGCTAGACTATGGTACTGAGTTGTTTGATCAAAATAAGTCTAGATGTTTCTGTGAAGGTACATTTTAGATGTGATTAATATTCAAATCAGTAGACTTTGAGCAAAACAGATTATTCTCCATGATATGGATGGTTCTATCCAATCAGTTGAAGGCCTTAAGAGAAAAGATAGATCCCATGAGGAAGAAAGAATTCTGCATCCATACTGCCTTCACACTTGACACTGCAATATCACCTCTTCTCTGGGTCTCAAGCCTGCCCTGCAGATTTTGGGTTTGCTACCTTCCACAATTGCATGAACCAATTTCTTCAACTGAATCAATCACTCTTTCTCTCTTTTTCTGTATATATATCCTATTGGTTCTGTTTCTCTGAACATTTGCTATTACTCATGGTGATTGGTCTTTCCCCCAAAGCACAGTAAGATTTTATCTTTTAGTGATCATACTACCTCCATCTATTCAAGAAACAATGTCGAAAAAGCAATCACTCAGTGACCTCAGTGACCTCTAAAAGTATATATTTCTTAGTTATAATTTAATATTTATTTGTAGCATGCTCCATAAAAATGTATTCCTTGAAATTAAAAAATATTTGATATCGTCTATTTGTGCTTTTATTACTTTTCAACTTAAGTCACATAGAGTAGAAGCATTATGTATTCACATTTTATTTAATTGTACATGGAACTATAGTTATATTTTTCCTTCCTTCCCTCTCCTCTCCTCTTCTGCCTGCCTGCCTTCCTCCCTCCCTTCCTTCCTTCCTTCCTTCCTTCCTTCCCTTCATCAGTTCTGTAATAATATTCTGAGGTCTGTTTATCATTTTTTAATATATGAACATTTTATTTGCCATTAATAGAATACAACATATTTTAATCACAACTTAATTTCCTGATTTTAGGTCTTATTTAAGAAATAATTTACTGGAAAAGTATGGAATCATAGATGATCAAGTTTCAAAAATTTTACTCTACCAATAATACACAAGTCCCCTGATTTGTTACTTTGGATTTTATCCTCAAATTTACTATGTTAAACCATATGAAATTGCTGATATTTAACCACTTATTATCTACAATTTTTTATTACAAAAAATGTGGGTTTTTTTGTAATAAAAAATTGGTAGTAATAAATTCCAAATATTTGCTTTGGGATGGTTATTTATTTATGTTTCTTTTTTAATTAATTAATTAATTTTTTATTATGTTATGTTAATCACCATACATTACATCATTAATTTTTGATATTTATTATTTTTCTTTACTAATTATTGTCTTCCTCAACTTAAATCGCATTATTAGTCCACACACAAAAAGAATGTTCTAAAAAAGATAAATAGGGTGGGAGTGAAATAAGAAAAAGATGATGATTATGGTACAATGTAATACAGTGGAAGTTTCCTTTTGGGGTCAGATAGGGTGCTGCTCTGAAAATATGTGGGTGAGCTATAATATTTGTGTTAAAATAATGCTCTTAATTTTGCTGTACTAAAACTCATCATGTAACATGTGGTTCACTGAGGGTCAATTCCCTCGAGTACATGATGTGCTGTGTGAAGTTTGAAACTAGTAATCTTAATGGTACATAAAATGGTAGGATTGAAATGTGGTCTGGACAAGATGCCACAAGATGAAATACCAGAAGGAAAGATGTTACCACAGTGCTGTTTGCCTTGTAATCATCCCTGTATCCATTTACTTTAGTTTTTTGTTTGTTTGTTTGTTTTTAACTCAAGTATAACCTAAATATTTGAGTTAATCTAGTAGATTCTTAAAGCCATCTGCTTATTTGATTTTTGCCATATAAAAAATCAGAGCATAATTGTAAAATGTTTACATTAGCCAAGAAAATATAGATTAAAAAAAGAAAATTAGGAGAGATATCCTAAATATCTTTAAATTCTGGATCCTCCAAGGGAAGATGGAGAAGGCTTTTTTATGATGCTTTAGACTAGAAGTTTATCAACCAACAGTCTTCCAGTTTTGATGTAGCCATACAGGGTTTTTTAAATGGAGACATTTCCCATAAAAATCTGTTCTTCAAGCTTCTCTTGAAAACTGAGAACACTTTGGCAACATTCAGTCTGCTTCCTTTCATGGCAACAATCATCAGTTTTGGAATGGTAGTGACCTGCTTTAGACTAGGCAAGTGCTCTCTTGTTTGCCCCAATGCCACCACCCCTGGCCAACTTCACGTAACTATTATTTAACTGATTTCTGTAGATATGTGAGTTTGTGACTCAGAAAAGAGGCATATTTTAGTTTAGCATGACAACTTTATTTTTTGAGGCATAATTGACATATAACATTATATTAGTTTCAAGTATACAACATAATGATTTGATATTTACATATATTGTGAAATAATCATCATAGTAAGTTCCATCACCATCTGTAGTTACAGAATTTTTTTTCTTGTGATGAGAACTTTTAAGTTCTACTCTAGTAGCAACTTTCAAATATGCAATACAGTATTATTAATTATAGTCACCACAGGTTGATGACTTTAGCCTTCTAACAGTGAGACAGACTGCCTTATGAGGTAGTGGGTGCCCCTGCTCTAAAGTGTTAAAGAGGTCTGGTATAGCGGGAATCAAGAAGTAAGTGTGAGTGGGGTGCCTGGGTGGCTCAGTTGGTTGAGCGACTGCCTTCGGCTCAGGTCATGATCCTGTAGTCCCAGGATCGAGTCCCACATCGGGCTCCCTGCTCAGCAGGGAGTCTGCTTCTCCCTCTGACCCTCCCTCCTCTCATGCTGTCTCTCTCTCTCATTCTCTCTCTCAAAATAAATTAAAAAAAAAAAAAGAAGTGTGAGATTTGATAGATGGCCTCTTAAAATTCTTTTCATCTCTAAACTCCTTTAATTCACTTCATTAGTGTAGCATCATTTTCTGAGAAGTGTTAGTCTTTACAAATTTCTTGTCATTTATTTAATACTTTTTTCAAGGAAGATAGTAATTTTATATGTAAGAAATCAAAACATACGACTAGCATGTTTTATTTTATGTTTTGAAGATTTTATTTATTTATTTGACAGACAGAGACACAGTGAGAGAGGAAACACAAGCAGGGGGAGTGGGAGAGGGAGAAGCAGGCTTCCCGCTGAGCAGGGAGCCCGATGCGGGGCTCGATCCCGGGACTCCAGGATCATGACCTGAGCTGAAGGCAGACGCTTAACGACTGAGCCACCCAGGCAGCCCTAGCATATGTTTTAGATAATGAATAGAAAGTGTCTATCCATGAACCCAGGACCTATTGTCCCACATACATATTTGTTCATTTGGCATTTATTCATTGAGCACCTTATATGTGTTCAGGATCCTGCGGATGTAGGGCTACAGTGAATAGACAAAGTATATGCTTTTATGGGAGTTCATATTTGGGCATGAGAAATAGAAAACAAATGAGTATATAATTTCAGAGAATAGTAGGTGCTATGAAGAAAATAAAACAGAGTGAGGCAATCTGTGTGCTCCTTTAGAAAAGGTGGTCAGAAATGCCCCCAAGGAAGTAACATTTGCTCTGTGAATGAATGATTAGAAAGGGTTAGCTATGCAAGGATATGGGATTAAGGAACAAGAATGAGTTGACTTCAATTCACAACAGGAAAGCTGTCATAGATGTTCCCTAGTGAACAAGGGAAAAAGGGGAAGAAATGAAGCCAAACTGTAGGGAATGTTCGAGTACAATGGGAAGACTTTAGAGGACTTTAATCTGGGGAATGATGTGATTTGATTAGCATTTGAAGGATTACTTTGGCTGACCTATAAAGAATAAACTGCCAGGGACAAAAGAGGATACAGGGAGACCAACTAGGAAACTGTTCCTGTAATCTAGGATGGGTGGTAATGGTGAAGTGGTGAGAAATGATGGTACAAGATTTACACTGAATATGGAACCAACAGGAATTGATCGAGGATGAACTGGGAAGAGAAAGAGAAAGAAAAGAATCAGGAATGACTCCTATATTTTTGGATTGAGCAACTGGATGAATGATTGCTAGTAAGTGAAATAGTGAAGATTAAGAGAAGCAAGTTCTCCCAGCAAAAACCAAGGAACACACTAAATCTTTCCTGGAAATGGCAGGACATAAATACACAAGAGAAATATATTGGGTACTAAACACAAATACACAGCAAGAATATGGCACAGTCCCTGGGCCTGGAGGGCTCACAGTCTAGTAGAGGAAATACATGTCAAAAAAAGTCAATAAAAGTTTATATCCAGGGATGCCTGGGTGGCTCAGTCGGTTAAGCGTCTACCTTCGGCTCAGGTCATGATCTTAGGGTCCTGGGATCGAGTCCCACATGGGATTCCTTGCTCAGCAGGGAGCCTGCTTCTCCTTCTGTCTGCTGCTCCCCCTGTTTGTGCTCTCTTGCTCACTCTCTCTCTGACAAATAAAGTCTTTAAAAAAATTATATCATATGACAGAGATGTGAACAAAGTGGAAGAGGAAGGAGCTTTCAGGATTCTCATTTCCTTATGATAAAAGAGGTAAGCAGGCAGTTCTAACAATGAGCTCGATTGGATGTCTCAGAAACGGCTAGCAGACAACTTGAGAACTTTCAAACATTATTAATCACTGTTAACCTATTCTTTTATGGAGAAAAGATTGGATTTTATTTAGTCTTTTACCAGAGGCCTTATTTTCTTACACATCAATTATCCCAGTAATTCTCTGATTATCCCTTTACATCACATCATGGAAAGAATATGAAACATTAAAAAAAAATTATTTCAGTCTGTTTCTTTCCTCTACAAATTCTAATCGTGTTTCCACTCCCCTATCTCTTTTCTGTCTCAACAGCAACCAAAGCCTACCAAGTGTTTCTTAAGAGTCCATTATGAGCTAACTACTTGTTTCTTTCCACATTCTCTTTACTTTCTGGCACTTTAAACTTTGAGTATGCTAAAATTTCCAGCTGTTATTTTAAAAGCATTCTTAGACTTCCTCTCTTCCTGACTTGAAGTTCTATTTTCCTCACCATCTCCTATATGTTTCTTTTATCTTGTTCTTCATTTCCCTCTTTTGGCTTAAGTCACCAATAACCTGATAGTCAGCCATGGTTTTGCTTCCTGTGATTTAGCCCACTCCTTTCCCCCTGCCCCATGCTCATCTTTCCCATTTCTTATTCTTCAGTTGGAGCTTCCATATACTCCTTAGTTACCATTTCTTTTTATTTTTCTAGGTTATTCCCTGTCCATATCACTTAATTCTGTTTTCTCTAACATGCTCTCTGCCAACCATTTCTTCAGTAAATCCATAATAAAAAAATTAATACATGAACTTTTCATGCAACTTAAAACAATTTGATACATCGATTAAAGATGTTATGAACATTATCATGAATGGTTAATAATGCCAAACAGCAATGCCTACATGTTTTCCTTCTTGCTCACTGGGGTTTCCACTGATGTATTTTCTTAAAAAAAAAAAAAATCTTACAAACAACTGATCTACTTGTCTACTTGTCTGGTTTTAGTTGGGCAGGGGCTGAGTACAGACTGTAATTAAGTGTGATCCAATCGTACCCAAAAAAAATCCAAATAAAAGGTTAACAAAATTAGATTTAGAGAATATAAAATGACATAAATGAAGACACACATGAAGAAAAAAAGAAAGCAAAGAGTGAAGTACATTTCCAAGGTCCTTACTTTTTTTAAATTTAATTTTATTATGTTATGTTAGTCACCATACATTACATCATTAGTTTTTGATGTAGTGTTCCATGATTCATTGTTTGTGCATAACACCCAGTGCTCCACGCAGAATGTGCCCTCTTTAATACCCATCACCAGGCTAACCCATCCCCCCACCCCCTCCCCTCTAGAACCCTCAGTTTGTTTTTCAGAGTCCATCGTCTCTCATGGTTCGTCTCCCCCTCCGATTTCCCCCCTTCATTCTTCCCCTCCTGCTATCTTCTTCTTCTTTTTCTTTTTTAACATATAATGTATTATTTGTTTCAGAGGTACAGGGTCCTTACTTTTTAATGGATATTTAAGAGAGCCCTTTACTGGAAATTTCTGTAGATTCAGGAAGAATTGTATTTCTTTGTAACTGAAGAGTTTTCCTCTTTTCCTATGCACTGCTATAAAGACTAAAGTCAAATTAGTGGTTCAAATTATCTATTTATGTTTCCACTATCCTGAAGACATTTTAAGCCTAAATAACTTTGGGGGGTTTTCTTTCTCAGTTTACTTATTTTTAGTTGTTTTTTTTTTTTTAACTTTAGTTGACACACCATGTTACATTTATTTCAGGTGTACAATGTAGTGATGCAACCTCTCTCTGTGTTAGCTGCTATCTGCCCCCATACTATAGCACCATTGACTATACTCCCTATGCTGTGCCTTTTATTCCCTTGAATGCCATTAGGGCCCAAAGCACTTTGTTTCCTTATCTATCGCCTACTTTTAATTTGTTATCTTGTTGCATAATATTTATCTCTGTAAGCCCCCCGCCCCCAATCGTTTCTGATGAGAGATGGGATATAAACACCCTTTCTTCATAAACACCCTTTTCTAACCATTTGGTGTCACTGTTCACCCTGTTTCTACTTTAGTCTGAACTGACTAGAATATGAGCCATTTGGTTAGAAAATCTGTCACATTTGGAAAGCAGGAGCCAGTCAGAGAGAAATTAAATTGTTTTTCTTTGTCTGCCTACTGTTCCAAGTTTCTGCTGGTGTTGCCAATCATTTGGAGAGAGAAGTGTGGAGCTTGTTCAGCTGTCAGTGAGTGTGAAGGAGGTTGGGTGGAAGCATGCCAACCTCCACTTTTTGCCATGGAGTCAATAGCTGAAGGCTGGGGAGGCTCTCAGGAGGCTCCACCAGGTCATTCTTGAAGAAAGCAGCTGATGCTTTCTGAGGGAAGAATGCTTTGTCACTATTGTGAAACTGATGGCGTTGGTCTGCTAGGCAAAGCTCCTATTTTCCACTTTCATATCTCTGCCTTTGAAAGTCTTTGTGGACAAAACAACCCTAAGGAAGACTATTCACTGAAGCTGAGTTTGCCATACGGTTAGTTCAGTCATCCAACATTGAGGAGATGCTGAAATAGTAAGAATTTCTTTGTGTGAGTCAGTCCCTTAAGATGGCCCTAGAGCCTTAGGTCAGATCCCTTTGTATTTATGTGAGGAGAATGTGGCAGATATTAGAGGTATAGCTCTCACATGTGAGATGGGAATGAGAAAGGCATGGATGGAGTGAATACATACTGGATTGAGAGAAGTTATTGAGGAAAATCTAGTCCTGTGGAGAATCGTGAAAAATATATGAACAATGGAGCTCACTAAAAAATATAGAAAGCTAATACGTGATATTTAAATTCAGAGACCAGTTTGTCAGACATTCAGTGTTAATGTATATTTATTTTCAGATCTGTAGCAGCAATCAGTGACTCAACTGCTGGGAAATTAGTCTTGTTGGCTTTAGGACCGTGACTCTTCCTACAGGTGAAACATGTGTTGGAAAACCGTAGGGAGAAATTTCTCTTCCCCTTCCTTTTTTTTTTTTAAGATTTTATTTATTTATTTGAGAGAGAGAATGAGATAGAGAGAGGGAGCATGAGAGGGGGGAGGGTCAGAGGGAGAAGCAGACTCCCTGCTGAGCAGGGAACCCGATGCGGTCCTCGATCCTGGGACTCCAGGATCATGACCGGAGTCGAAGGCATTTGCCTAACCAGCTGAGCCATCCAGGCGCCCCTCTCCCCCTTCCTTTTGATGGTTATTTAGTGATTATCTGTATTATAATTCTAAGAGCTTTGGGTGCATTATATCATTTAATACTTAGAGAAAGTTTAAGAAATCAACTCTGCTATTGCCTCCATTTTCTGAATGAAGAAATTGAAGCTGCACAAGTTACTGAAGGACCTTGCCTAAGGTTACAGCTGGAAAATGGCAGAGCCAGGTTCAAACCCAGACAGCACTCAGGTTGTTAACCATTGTGCTATATACGTTTCCTTCATGATATAGGTGCAAAAATGAAGGTAGAAAGTTAATCTTACCCCTAAATCTGTTAGTCATATATAAACTAACATTTGAAAGGGATCGTTGAGACATTGATACATTGCTAAGGAACTGATGAGACACAGAGGAAAATGCCCTCAGCATAGAACTTTGCAAGACAATGTCAAACATGACTGCAAGATAAAACAGTTTTCAGGCAGATGTTGGAGCTTGGCAAGGTATCATATACAACATTTATTAAGACCTACTCATGTACTAGGCTTATCTGCATCAGTTTTCATGGTTTTGAAAATGGATTCTATCACTTATTAGCTGTGTGACCTTTTTCAGTTTACTTCATTTCTCTGGATTTTATTTTTCTCATTTATAAAATAAGGATAGTAACTAGACAATGCTTTAGAAGATTGTTGTGATGATTAAATGAGTTCGTATATGGTCTGATGCCTGGCAGGTTCTCAAATGTTAGCTACCATCATTGTTAACATCATCATCATCATCTCACTTAATTCCTTTTAATTCTCACAACGTTACTTACTACATGACAGGCAGCATTCTAAGCACTTCTCATTTATTAACTCAGTTCATGCCTGTGACCTATGTGGTGGGCGTTGTTATCATGTCCATTTTATAAGTAAGAATACTGAGGCAGCGCTTCAAGATGTTTGGCTCTGGAGTCAGGTATTTTAACCACCACCTAAGGCTCCTAGATACTATCAGCAGTCATTCCAACGTCAGATGGCTAGAAAGGGTCAGAACTGGAAATGGACTAGTATTTTCCCACTATAAAAGTCTAGACTCTGCAGCATTTTGCTATAATTTGGAGACCGATCAGAGTTGAAGAATTAAAAGCAAGATTCTCCCTAACAATCAGAGATGTACTAACATTGAATTCCAACACATGGTACCTTCCAGCATGCCCAAATCAGGTTGTCTGGAAAAGAGAAATTAAATACACAGAAAAAATTAGCAAATAAAATACTGAAAACAAACAAGAAGATAAATTGTATTAATGAAACAACATAAACTAACAAGATGGATCAAAGGAATCTAAACAGATTCCCAAATCTAAACCCTAAAAGCTCATTTGAACATGGCAAACCAAAGCAGAAGTAAAATAATTATATCTGTTTGTTTGCTTTTTTAAAAAAATTTAATTCCAGTAAACATACAGTGTTATATTAGTTTCAGGTGTACTATATAGTGACAATTCAACAATTCTATACATTGCTCAGTGCTCATAATGATAGGTGTACTCTTAATCCCCTTCACCGATTTCACCCATCCCTCCACTGAACTCCCCTCTGTAGGTATCTGGCAATCACCAGCTTATTCTCCACAGTTAAGGGTCTATTATTTGGTTTGTCTCTTTTTTCTTTGTCCATTTGTTTAGTTTCTTAAATTTCACATGTGAGTGAAATCATATGGTATTTGTCTTTCTCTGACTTATTTCACTTAGCATTATACCCTCTAGATCCATCCATGTTGTTGCAAATGGCAAGATCTCATTCTTTTTTATGGCTGAGTATATTCCATTATATATTTCAATATAATATACCACATCTTCTTTATCCGTTCATCTATCAATGGATACTTGGTTGTTTCCATAATTTGGCTATTATAAATAACGCTGCAATAAACATAGGGGTGCATTCATCTCTTTTAATTTGTGTTTTTGTAGTCTTTGGGTAAATATCCTGTTTGTTTGCTATTACATTTTGTTTTTCGGTTGATACTGAGTAAGAATATTTATCAAGTTGTAACAGTCTTACGGAGACACAAAATAATTCAATTCTTAGATCAGTTTTTGTAACAGTTCAAATTCATTGAAAATGCCTTCCCTCTACCTTTGTGAAGATTAGAATTAGAAATTTCTTAATGTTCTCTTTAGACCAGTTGGTACTTACTGAGTGTTCAGAAGACTACCAAAATTTCTCCAAGTATAGTGCCTACCAAAACCAATGTATAAATAAGATGAATTATTCTTTTACTCCAGATTTCTGCCTCCCTATTCTGTCTTTGACTCCACTCTGCAAAACCAGGAAAGATCATTCTTTAGACATTTTCTTTTGTGTTGTTATAGATGCTGGGGATCCAGTGATAAAAAAGACAAAGACAAACCAAGTCCCTACTCTCCTAAAATGAAGGAGAAAAATAAAGCACCGAAAAAAATGTCTAAATGCAAGACAACAGTAATAAAAATGCAGGCAGTAATCTTTTTAATGCTGCAACTACTGAAAATAAGAGTAATAAGATATATCTATAAGAATAATGGTATTAATAATAATAATAAATGATGGGTAACATTTATTGAGGACTTAGCCCTGCAAAGTACTGCTAAGCATTTTATATACATTATGTCTTTGAATACTCACAATTCATTCATTTAGTAAATACCTGTTGAGAGCCTGCTTTATGCCAAGAACTCTTCTAGAACCTCAGCCTTCCTCAGTGAACAAAAGAAAGACTGTGCTCTGCTGAAGTTTATATTCTGGGACTAATAAGTAGTAAAAATGTTTTTTTAAAAAGATCTTATGATAAGTGTTCTTATTACACACACAAAAATAATAAAAGAGGAAACTTTGGGAGGTAATGGGTTATGTCTACAGCCTTGACGATGGTGATGGTTTTATGGGTGTACACTTATCCCCAAACTCATCGAGTTATGTATATTAAATATGCACAAATTTTTACAGGTCCCTCATACTTCAGTAAAGTGGTTTGAAAAAAGATGTTTTGTGAGTTGGCAAGCTGAACTAATGGTAAAATCAAGGAGAGAAGTGGAGTGCTGGGGAAGGAGAGTTAATCTGGAGAAAAGATGAGGAGGTCAGTTTCTAATAGGTTGATGGTTGAATTTGAGATTATAGCAGGTCATACAAATGGAAATGCCCTGTGGCTGTTTGTAAGGAGGGGCTGGTGGGAAAATAAATGTTGATGAAGACTTGGGGATTATCTTCTCAGGAGATAGTTGATGGTGTTATAAACTCACTGGGTAAACTCAGTATGAGAGAAAAGTAGGGAGAGCAAAGGACAAACCCTTGAGAAAGGAGAAACAGCAGGATTGAGGAGCGGAGGACTATCTAAGAAGAGAGAAACAGAGCAGTCATCAGAGAAAGAGGAAGAAATCAAGAGAGTTCTGAATGCAGCAGGAAACTTAAGAGTAGAGAAGATAGGGGAATATCATTATTTTTTGGCTAGAAAATGGCTGCTGGTAATATCAAAAGAGCACTTTATGTTGAAGGGAAGCAGAGGAGTGCAGGAACCGAATGCCAGGAATGGAACGGGGTGGGCAGGCAGGAAATGGAGGCAGCCAGTACCAGGAAGCAGAGATAGGATAATAGCTAGAAAGGGTAGAAGGACCCATGCCAAGAACAAAGTGGCACCATTCTCTTTACATCTAGTTTCTGGGTACATAATGCGATTGAGACAGAAATTGGTATTAACTCAATGAACACAATTCCTAATGAAATATTGAAAAATCCTTTTCTTTTTTCTGTATAGCGCTTGGCTATAATAAAATACAGCCAAACCCCCAGAAGAGACCTAGGTATCAGTTCTTGAATATGAATTGGAAATCTGTGCCCTCCAGTGTGAAAGCTTTATTTTCCCATCTCCCTTCGCATAGAGATTTATTTTTGCTGTCAGTCAGAAGGGAAAATTGTCCTCTGGTAGCTAGCAGGGTTTGAAATAAGGGAGAAAATGAAACATACTCTGTCACAAGGTTGCATTTGTATTAGGAAAATATCATTTTGGCAGGAGAGACAGTGTAATTTGTCAAGCAGATTAATCTCAGGAATGGAAAGTCCTGATCAAATGGCAGAGACTTTAATAGATCCCTTGGATGGATAGATTGGCCACAGCTCTGTACCTGCTATGGTAGTGAAAAGAGACTATCTGTAAGACTCTAATGGGTGGAAATCATGATAAATTTGGAGAATCTATATAATTAGATTTGTTCAGTGTTGGTCCGTTTCCACTTTCAGCAAGGCAGTAGAGCGTGTAGAAAATGCTCATTTAGAGCATGGCCTATGTATAAAACATTTGCATTCCTTCGATCTATCTATAGGTAGGTTCTTAATGGCTAGAAAAGTAGAGAAATAATCAGAATAATTTTTTCTCTTTCACCCTTAGTTATATTTGTTATATTTTTACAATAAGCAAAAACTAACTGATGGAGAAAATTCAAAACAGCACACAGTGCTAATTTTTTCTCTCAAACATTTTAGTGCTATTCCAACCGAAACTACACATTATTGGCAAATTGATACCAATTTTACCCCCTAATCGTTGTCTCATCAGGAGGTCTTTCAGGAAATATTTGTTTACTGATAGATGCCCAAAAGCTATGCTTCATATGCGGGCACTTCTCCTCTTTTTAATTACTAAAATGGTGGTAGAGGTAGAGGTAAGTGGCTCTAGACCACTGAGGTACTTGGCTTTGTCAGTTTCGTTTCATCTCCTCAAGGTTAGTGCCAACTTCTGTGCATCTTCATGGTAGTTAGCAGAGTACTTTATGGGTAGTAAATAGTCATAAAGCATAGTTCAGTGTATTATCACAAAGAACGCTGTCACATTTTCAACTGTAATAAAAATAGTTTAAAAATCCCATAAAGAAGCCAAGTGGACAGAATTTGAGAGCTCAATATGTATTGCTAATTATAACATAATCATTATCCAATTCCTAGTTATTGCTGATTTGGGGATATTAAATTACAATTTGAATACAGACAGATTATATCCAGTGTTTCCAGCTCACTGCAGACAGAAATGTGACACTATTTGAGGGATGGAGCCTCTGGGGGGCAGGGGGCAGTCTATGGGAACACAATACATTCACTGGGTGTTGCCTTAATGTCCAGGAACCGCCACTACTTTATCAAATTGTAATATCTCTCCTTTCAAAATCTTAGACAGCTTGTGCATACCATCTGCTCTTTGTCTGTATTCCTTCTGTGCTTTTCTTCATCTAGAAGAATGGTTCTTGAAATTCTTACAGGACTCTTTAAAACGTTTGCCACATATTTTGAGAAGCATCTGGTTGGAAGAAGTCCTGCTTTCTGTATTTGTTCCCAGTTGTCTGGTGTGTGCCATGTTTCTTGTGAATCTAGTTTTGTTAACTTTGGGGGTAAATGCTTTTGCATCTGCTTCAGCACATATTTACGGTGAGACTAATAGCCCAAAGCAAGTTGCTAACGGTTGTATAAGTGAAAGACTCAGTGTCAGGAAAACTTGATTAATTTACCTGCCATCTAATTTGCACAAGGTTACCTGGAAATTGGTGTTTGTTTCTTTTGCTTGATGATTTCAAGATGGACCTTGTCCCTTTAAGGGATCCTGGATACCCTGAATACTTTCTCAAACATCTGCTCTGGTTTCATCAGGGAGACTTTGGGAGAGCTATAATTCACATAGCTTTCCTTCAGCAAACAAGGCAACTTACCTGTCAGTAAGACAAATTTTCCAAGGAGCTAAAAAATGGAGAGCATTATAAATGAACTCTGAATCTTAATAGGACAGAACTTTCAGTTAAAGTAGAGTGGAAGGATGTCTGTTGCTGGTTACTTTTTATTATTTTCAAAGTGGTTTTTTTTTAAGATTTTATTTATTTGAGATAGAGAGAGAGAGAGAGAGAGGGTGAGGATGAGCGGGGGTGGGGGGCTCAGAGGGAAAGGGAGAAGCAGGCTCTCCGCTGAGCAGGGAGCCAAATGTGAAGCTCGATCCCAGGACTCTGGGTTCATGACCTGAGCTGAAGGCAGACTCTTAACTGACTGAGCCACCCAGGTGCCCCTATTTTCATAGTTTTATTTTTTATTAAATCATTAAATTAACATATACATATTCAAAATTTGGAAATTTCAAAATATGTAATGAGGAAAATTAAAATAATATGTATTGCCTAAAAATAATCATCACTATAGGATGATAGCTAGCACTTATATGGTATTACCATGTAACAAGCACTGTTCTAAATTCTTATATTAATTCTTTTAACTCTCATGATGATTTTAATGAGATAGATACTATCATTGACCTCATTATAAAGATGAGGACATGGAAGCACAGGTTAAGTTACTTGCCCAGTGCTCATTTGGTTAATCAGAAGCGTGATCAGGATTCATACGTAGGCAGCCTAATTCTCAGGTCTCATGCTTAACTGCTATGCTGTGCCATCGACCCTTATTTATCACTATTCACACTTAGGTGAAATTCCTTCCAGACTGCTTTCAATCAAGTTTTTAAAATAAGGCTGAAATCAGAGACCATGTTTAATTATTTGTCTTAATTTTGTTTGTTTAATCTTATAACAGGTTTTCCCGTATGCTATCTACAAACTTTTGGTAAGCATCTTTGTAATAAAGATATTTTAATTCAGTAAGGCTGCTGAGACCCCCTTCTTCACATATCACTTATTTACAAAAGTTTGCTTTTCCTACTGAGCAGTAACAGCACAGATGAAAAAGTGCCACAAGCCAAGTCAGTGCAGGGCCAGCTGAGTGAATGACCTTTGGTCAATCCCTCAGTCTCGTTAAGTCTCAGTTTTCTCATCTTAAAATGGGGCAGTGATATTGATAACCTGGATAACCTCAGTTGTCATGGCAACTGAGATATACCTGAGAAGTGTGTTTAGGAAAGTGTATAGCCATTTACAAATGTCAGTGATTACTTTTAATAAAAATGAACTTTTGCTGTGTCTCTCTCTGTCAAATAAATAAATAAAATCTTCAAAAAGAAATGAACATGTTGAACCATAGCTGGCAATTTCTAGAGGAAATTCTTAGGCAAAGGAGGTAAGAGAGGTTTATTAAAGAAATGAACATAAAACATTGTCAGAAACAACTGTAAAATACTTCAATAATGATGATGGAAGCACTGAAAAGAAAAATCACCAGCATAAATAAGATTTCGAAGTATTTCTTTCCAGCCTTTTTTCTATCAACTTATAAAATTTTTTAATTAAAAATTTTTTATTCAAGTATAGTTAACATACAGTGTTATATTAGTTTGAGGTGTACAATATCATGATTCAACAATTCTATACATTTCTCAGTGCTCATCAAGGTAAGTGTACTCTTATTTCCCTTCACTCATTTCCCTTCACTCATTTCACCCAACCCCCACCCACCTCCCTTCTGGTAACCACCAGTTCGTTCTCTGTATTTGAGTCTGTTTTTTTGTTTGTCTCTTCTTCCTTGCTGTTCATTTGTTTTGTTTCTTAAATTCTACATATGAGTGAAATTATATGGTATTTGTCTTTCTCTGACTTATTTCACTTCACATTATATCTTCTAGATCCATCTATATTGTTGCAAATGGCAAGGTTTCATTCTTTTTTATGGCTGAGTAATATTCTATTGTGTGTATATACCACATCTTCTTTATCCATTCATCTATCAATGGACACTTGGATTGCTTCCATATCTTGGCTATTGTAAACATGAAATAAATACAGGGGTGCATATATATTTTTGAATTAGTGTTTTTGTTTTCTTTGGGTAAATACCTAGTAGTGGAATTACTGGACATATAGTAATTCTACTTTTAATTTTTAAAGGAACCTCCATACTGTTTTCCACAGTGACTGCCCCAATTTGCATTCCCACTAAAAGTGCTCGAGAGTCCCCTTTCTCCACATTCTTGCCAACACTTGTTATTTTTTGTGTTTTTGACTTAAGCCATTCTGACAGGTGTAAAGTGATACCTCGTTGTGGTTTTGATTTGCATTTCCCTGATGATTAGTGATGTTGAACATCTTTTCATGTGTCTGTTGGCCATCTGTCTGTCTTCTTCAGAAAAAACATCTGTTTAGGTCCTCTCACCATATTTTTAAAAGATTTTATTTATTTATTTGAGAGAGAGAGAGAGAGGGAAACCGAGAGAATGAGCAGGGGGGAGAGGCAGAAGGAGAGGGAGAAGCAGACTACCCACAGACTCCTCGCTGAACAGGGAGCCCAATGTGGGACTCAATCCCAGGACCCCAAGATCATGACCTGAGCCAAAGGCAGACGCTTAACTGACTGAGCCACACAGGCACACCCCTGACCATTTTTTAATAGAATTGTTTTTGGGGGGTGTTGAGTTGTATACATTCTTCATATATTTTGGATAGTAACCCCTTATTGGATGTATCATTTGCAAATACCTTCTCCCAGTCAGTAGATTTCTTCTTCGCTTTGTTGATAGTTTCCTTTCCTGTGCAAAAGCTTTTTATTTTGGTGTACCCCAAAAGCTTAATTTTGCTTTTGTTTCCCTTGTGAGAGGAGGCATATTTAAAAAATGTTGCTGTGGCTGATATCAAGAAAAATAAAATAAAAATAAAATTATGGCCTATGTTTTCTCCTAGGAATTTTATGATTTCAGGTCTCGCATTAGGTCTTTAATCCATGTGAGTTTATTTTTCTTTATGATGTAAGAATGTGTTTCAGTTTCATTCTTTTGGTGTAACTTTCCAGTTTCCCCAACACCCTTTATTGAAGAGACTATCTTTTCCCCATTGTATATTCTTGCCTCCTTTGTCATAAATTGATTGACCATATAAGCATGGGTTTATTTCTGGACTCTATTTTGTTCCACTGATCTACATGTCTCTTTTTGTGCCAGTGGTATATTATTTTGATTACTACAGCTTTGATTATTATAGCTACTGTATTTTGAAATCTGGGATTATGATACTCCAGCTTCATTCTTCTTTTTCAAGACTGCTTTGACTATCTGGGGTCTTTTGTAGTTCCATACAAATTTTAAGATTATTTGTTTTAGTTCTGTGAAAAATGCTGTCAATATTTTGATAGGGATTGCATTGAGTCTGTAGATTGCTTTGGGTAGATGGACATTTTATTAATATTGGTTCTCCCAATCCGTGAGTATGGAATATCCTTCTGTTCATTTGTGTCATCTTCAATTTCTTTCATCAATGTTTTATAGTTTTCAAAGTATAGGTCTTTTATCTCCTTGGTTAAGTTTATTCCTAGGTATTTTATTCTTTTTGGTGCAAAAAAAATGAGATTGTTTTCTTAATTTCTCTTTCTTCTACTTCATTGTTAGTTTATAGAAATCAATAGATTTCTGTATATTGATTGTATCCTGTGACCTAACTGAATTCATTTTTCAGTTCTGGTAGTTTTTTGGTGGAGTCTTCAGGGTTTTCTATATATAGTATCATGTCATCTGCAAATAGAGACAGTTTTACTTCTTCTTTACCAATTTAGGTGGCTTTTATTTCTTTTTCTTGTCTGATTGCTGTGGCTAGGACTTCCAGTACTATGTTGAATAAAAGTGGCAAGAATGGACATCCTTACCTTCTAGCAACATTTTTTTCAACTTGTTATTTGGCTCCTTTCAACTATATGGTCAATAAATTGCTGAATCAACTGCTTTCATTTTCCTCCCTTTTAAATTTGCTACTGGCCTTTTAATTTCTCCCATTTCTCCCTTTTTAAATTTGTTCCTTGCTTACCTAATTTCTCCCTTTTCTTTTCTTCCCTACCCTTCCCAGCATCATCAGTGTACGAAGTGCTTCTGTTTGTAGGCAAACCAGGTTAAGACCTGCAGTTTTGTCATTGACCTTTGAGAGGCGCTTGTCCATTCCTCTTCTCTGCCTTTGCACAGGACCACACCCAAGTGGTTTCAGACACAAAAGGCTGGACGCTTGTTATTGAGCCCTCTGGGGAAGGAGGCCTGACTCTGCTCCCGAAGTACAGCAGCAGCAAGCAACCTATAACCACGAGAATCAACTTGATTTGTAACTGACCTGGCTTACCAACTTAAGGAGATAATATCCAAAATGCTAATAAAATAATGAAGAGGATGGATTGTTTTTAACTTCCAGTTTCTTCTAAAATTGGTTGAAAATAACTATAAAAATTGCAGTAAGGACATTTATGTGAAACATTCTGTTCTAATTCTCCAGCTTTTGCCATCTTTGGATATTGTTGGTAGTAGCTTAGCACATATGAACATGCTTTTATATTTTCTTTTAATTTGGGGCTTGACACTTGCCTTAGATATACTAGCAAAACTCGGGCACCTGGGTGGCTCAGTTGGTTAAGCAACTGCCTTCGGCTCAGGTCATGATCCTGGAGTCCCGGGATCGAGTCCCGCATTGGGCTCCCTGCTCAGTGAGGAGCCTGCTTCTCCCTCCAACCCTCCCCCCTCTCATGTACTTTCTCTCTCTCTCTCTCATTCTCACTCTCTCAAAATAAATAAATAAATCTTAAAAAAAAAAAGAAATACTAGCAAAACTCAATGGCAGATCCAACTGAGGTGGAATACCTGTTTTATAAACTTGTTATGGAGATATGCTTGAGGATATGTGAAAAGAGAACCTACCTTCTGGGATGATACCATCAGTGCCTGCCCACTGCCTTAGATCCCTGTTGCCCTGTCCGAAGAATGTACCATAGAAAATTTTGCAGTGGGTAAGTCTAGACAAAATGTTTTTGGATGCTTTGAGTATATCCCTCCAGATTAAACACTGTTGCCAAAGGGTTAATTGGATTCAAAGATCCCTCCCATGAGGTTTGAGAATCTGTGATATAAATTCCATCTGTTTCTTGAAGCAGTTTATGGGTTTGACAATATGATGTGTTGGCCTGACAATTGTTTAAAAAATCCTTTTTAGCCCAATACAGGTGTAGTTTTTTTTTTTAAATAGTATCCAGATTTATTTTCTTCAACATCTAATTTTAAATTAGAAACCACTCCAGCTCTGTATCTGGGATACAAAATTTGTTCTGAATGTGAGTACTACATAGCCATCTCTTGACCAAAGAGGTGTTAACTTTCATACTGTAGTGTAGGAGTAGAACAATCTTTCTCCAACTTTAATGCTATGAGAATTGGAATATTATAAACAGTGAAAGTCAGTCCTGAAATATTTCTTGACTATACTTTCTTTGCTACAAGGGATTATCTACAAGTTGTCTTCAGTTGAATATGGGATCTGAGATGACCTCTAGGCTTATGTAGACTATGTGTGCTCATTTTTCATGAGTAACTTTCAAATAAGTAAAGCCATGTTTAAACAAATAAGTAAAGCCAGATTTAAAAACAAAACAAGCAAACTCAACCTTAAAGGGTTAAAACTGGGAAAAGTCAGCCTGAGAGAGGGTGAATGTTGGAAGAGGAAAGAGATGGTTTCATCTCTTTGCCTTAGTCATGGAAGGGATCTACTTCCCTTTTGCCCCTTCATCACCTATAATGTTGGCTTTGAATTTACATAATGAGCTACCTTGGATATATTAATTCTTGGATAGGGAATTCCTTTAGGTCTGTCTGCTTCACCTTCTTCATGTTCTATGAAACACTGAGCTTTTTCTCATGCCTCCTCTCCTCTTATACAGACCTATTTAGGCACATGATCAGAGTATAAACCTTTGTTTTGACTTGACTTCCCCTTAAACTGTAATTCTAATCAAATTATCTTTCCCTGGCTCCACATACCTCCACTGCTGGCAAGGGGTTCTGTTCCTTCAATCTTCAGCAACCACTCAGGAAGTTTGCTGTCTGGACTGATATCAACCCTTAGGCTTCATTTATATGAAGAAGAAGATTAGAGAACATTCACTAATTGCTGTTCAGTTCTCAGAGAGACAGGGTCCCTGGGTTTTGAGAACAGTGTACCAACTTCTTTAACTGCTTACCCTACCAACAAAAGGTAAGAAGCCTTAGGTCTCCCTCTGTACCACAGGATGTATCATGTTCCATTATTTAGAACTAGGGGTAGCCAGCTTTAGAACAAGATGATGATGATGATCTCAGGAGACTCAGCTAGTTTTTGAAACAAGTAAATAAACCTGGAACATCAATTTCTGGGAGAAATATTTGACTCTAACCCCTTACAGATACATGAGGATGCCCTATTAAGGGCTAGTGCCCCTTGAACTCCTGTCCCCTTCTGGTCTTTTTAACCTATCTCTTCGTCTTTAGATCATAATTTGACATTAGCAATATTTCCTCACCATCAGTCCCAATTCCAGGATTTCGGATTAATATGTTTAGACCTATAAAAGGAAGAAAACAGTGTCCTTAACTCTATAAAGACTATTAGAACCATGACAGCATTAGCATCTGGAACTGTAACCTGCTTTTGTGCATGCCTCTTGGGCTAATGTTTATTCCACCAGATGCCCTTTTTAACATGTCCAGCCTCCCAAGAGCCAGATAAAAAAGCTCTGTGTCCACCTGCTTTTTGACTCAGAACTGTCTCCTGGCTCCATTCTTCATCATGTCCTCCAAACCTCTCTCTTATTAGCCATCACCAGTATCCATGTTCTTCAAATGTCACTAGGCTCCCCCTCTTTCCCTAGCTCTCCTTTGAAATAGTAGCTGGATTTAATACTGTCATGCTGGCTCTCATTTAATATCCCTTTGAGGTGGTGTTTTGGTAAATGCCTCCAACAAAAAGTCTCAGATCCATGATGCTATAACTATGCCTTTGGCTTCTTTATGACTTTAGACACCAATTGAATACTGTGTTCTTTTATTGGTTAACTAAAAAATACAGTGCTGAAAATCATATGGCAGTTTCTGCCTCTATGTCTAAGTGACAATCTACTCCAGGGCACTGATTCTATGTGATCAGCTGCATCTAGTGTGAGCAGACATTAAACTTCCTTGTGTGGCAATGGTTTTTATATGCCCGTCACCCAGTGTACTGTCTGGCAGACAGAATGTCAGCTGAACAGCTTCTGAATGAACAAACATATCCCAGGGACAGTTTGAGGGCATATGTGGAACTGTAGCCTGAGCTCTGCATTCTATCAAAAACCTTAATTATGAATTGATAAATAGATGATAAAAATTGAAGCTTCAACTCCAGTGAAATTGATATTCATCAGACATCAAAGTGAGTATGAAACAGATCTCCATATGCAGCTTTACAATTTTATTAAAATTATACCTGGGATTTAATTTATAGAGGCATGACTGAGGGATGAAAAAGAATGGCCAATGCCATTGAAAGAAAATTTATTATTTATGTTTCCCAAGGAAAGGCTGCATATCATGCCTCATAAGGTCACAAGCGAAACATCAGGTTTTGGTCAGGAGGCAAAGGAGAAAGCCTAGGTCAGAACCTTTATTGGGGTTTCTGGAAGAACAGCCAAGTGGGGTAGGGTAAACAGCTCATAATTGGCTATTTAATATAGTGGGCTCTGGGCTGCAGGGATGGTCTCTAGTTACCTGGCCGTGGGTTACTTAATGCAGGAAAAATAATGGCTTGATGGGTGAGAGTTTGATAAAGAGATGATTGAGGTTATAGGCTCTGAATTGGTTTGTTTGAATATGAACGATGTTCTTCCAAGTAAGTTGCTTACCATATTTAGGAATTGGCTAGCCTGGAAGGGGCAGTTTCTTCCCATGTCTGTAGGTCTCCCCAGAAGTCAAAACATCACACCACAGAAAATAAAAAAACATGATCAATACTATGGAAATGGTTGCTTGCCTGTTCTATGATCCTTGAACCCCTCAGCCAAATCAGAGCTCTTAGAAGAGATCAGGAAGTGACTTTTGAAGATACTTGTTTGGAGAGGAAACTGTTACTATAAAGTGATCATTCCCTTGCCCGCACATACATGCACACAAACGAGGTGGAAGGATTAAGGTTCTGCTTTCTTCCCCTCAAACACAGTGCAAGGAGCTGCTACAAGATCCCTCTGAGGGCTTGTGGGGGGTGTTCACAGAAGATGGGTGCTTGACCCATGTCTGAGAAAACCAAAGCATTCTGTGTCCAATTTTTCAGGTCAAAGAAGCATGTAGACTTTGCTATGGAGCAGATGTGGGCAGACAGGAGAGAGAGCCAGGGTGGTATCATCTTAGGTCCCCTCCAGTGGGGCTGCCTGGAGGAAAGGAGGACTCTAGCAGCAAGAAGTCCCAGGTGAGCCCTGAATTCTTAAGGGCTGCAGAATGAGTTGCAAGGGACTACCCAAAACAGAGACACATCTGCCTAGGTCAAGAGAACTGCAGGACAGGGGCTCTGAGAGATGGAAATCACCATAAAGCCCTCAAACACACCCACTGAAAAAAGACCTTCAAATATCTGCTAGTCCCAATGAGCCTGAAGGCAGCTTATAAGAGTATCTATTTAAATAAGACCATTCTCCCTTAATGCTTCCTTCTTTCTGTATCTCACCTGAAAGGGTCCAGAAGTGGTTAGTAAGCCAGGCAGGGTGAAGATTGAGTACAGAAAAGTAGGGAGGAGGCCATTCACTTCACCCCATTTCCACTACAAGTTTCTAGCCTGAAGCATACGAGGAACCCAATTCTGATTAATTTCCTGACAGGACACTTCTAATTTCCAAATGAAGACTATGTTTTTTATTTTAAAGTGACTGTAGTACTGTTCATTACCAAAAAGCAAGCAGACAAGTCATGGCACCTACCAAAGTTGTCATCAAAGTACAGGAGGATCAAAGCAACAGAGGACACAAGGAAATAATCTGCCATATAAAAAAAGAGGTACAGTACCTTAACAGAGTTGAGGTGAAGCGTGTTTTTGACAAAGATCTGCCACAGGAAGGAGAAGAGACCAATAGAAGGTTCTTCTTTGTGCCTCCAATGAATACCAAGAAAATGTGATCTCTTTGAAAGCAAAAAATTAATGGAAAAAGCAATAAATTGGGAAGCAGGTTGAGAGAGGTAAGAGATGAGTGAAGGAATCAGCTGAAGAATTAAAGAATTAAAATACCAAAAGAGTACATAAAGAACCAAAATCACATGCAGAAAACAGAATTGGTGAGGTAGAGGACTAACTGGAAGTGCTCAAAGAATACTGAGAAAATAGGGCAATGATGGCTTCTGTTGAATGACTACTTCCTGGACACCAGTGCATTACAGAGGAAGAAGAAGAGACCTGGGGAGGTCACCTAATGGGTCCAGGAAAATAGCCAGGAGGTGACAGAGAGGAATTCAAACTGAAGTCTGTCAGACTCCAACGCCTATCTGTTAACCATGACACTTTGCTAAACACAAGGATGAGACATTTAGATCTGAGGGAGAATGAACAAAGAGCCAACTCATAGTTGATGGGTAATTAAAGGGAAAAAAAGCAGAACCAATTGAGCATGGACAAAAATAAAAAATAGAATAAAACTTTCTTTTACTGAAAAAATAATTATACAAATGAAAGATCTTATTTAGTTAGAAAATTGGATAATTGATCTAAACAAATAAGAACTGGTTCCTTAGGCAGAAGTGAGGGTAGGGAATATGGAAATAAAATAGTTAAACCATTTGCAAAAGAGATAGCATTTACTGCTGTTAAGAGTGTGGTGAGACAGGCATTCATATTTATGGAAGTATCAAGTAGTACATAAAAATATTGATTGTAAAAAATAATCTGAAATGTAGACGAGAAATCATCTAAAGGAGGGCGCCTGGGTGGCTCAGTCGGTTAAGCCTCTGCCTTTGGCTCAGTTCATGATCCTGAAGTCCTGGGATTGAGCCCCGCCTTGGGCTCCCTGCTCAGAGGAGAGCCTGGTTCTCCCTCTGCCCCTCACCTCGCTCATGCGCTCTCTCTCGTTCTCTCTCTCTCTCTCTCACTCTCTCTCAAATAAATAAATAAAAGCTTAAAAAAAAAGAAATCACCTAAAGGAGGCAGGCATTAATTTTATAATCAGAAAAAAAGATTTAAAATAGATAAAAAGTTAAAAATGTAAATAGAACTAAATATTTTAATGTTTAATATGACTATTAAAATATAAAAATACTTATTAACAGAGCCTAGTATCTGAGGCTTTTCATCAGAGGAGAAAATTGTGGTATTCCCACAAAACTTCTAAGAGGAAACTATGGACACATTTGACATGATAAACTAACAAACAATGTATGACTATGTTGAGTTTGGCAATAATCTTTGAATTCCTTGCCTTGATGTAACCCTAGAGAAGCAGGATAGGGCAGGAGATGGTGGCTGGTCTCTAAGACAAAAGATGAGAGTTCTTTCTGGTCTGCTATTTACAGTGTTACCTTGTACAAATCAGCTTCTTACTCTAAAAGTCTAATATCCAGCCTAGAAGACCCTCAATATTTTTCTTGCCCAAGTCACTCGTCTGAGGCCACACAGGTGTTTAGTGTTGGAACAAGTGACCCTTGGTGGAGTCAGGCTGGCTGGCAGATAATCAGATTTAGGAAGAGAGGAAATTCCAATTAGAGCAGTGTGAAGAAAAAGAATGGTGTTCAGACCATATGAGAAGCTGGCTTTTCCCAGCCAGTACAGACACATATATATCTACGTAATATCTCAGCATAGTAATAATCTCTCATAATAATAATATATGTATTATATATATAATATATACTACCTCAGCTTTCTATTATGATTTATAGTTTTATAATCTTAATTACTTATACATTTTTCTTATTTGGTCGTCAGGAAGATCTTTGGAGTTTGGAAGAATTGTTACTATCATCCTCTGTCCCATCTTGAATTACAAATTAAAAAACCTGAGGGACCAAGAATTTAAAATACTCTTTCCTAATTCTCTCTCTCCCTCTGTCCCTCCACTGCCCCCCAAAATACTCTTTCCTAAGTAAGGAGCAGGTGAAGAAATTCAGTTAGGCAACTCATGGCAATTTGATGGACAGTATTGAAACACTGGAAACCAACTTAAAACTCAGTATTTGAGAATGATGGAGACTCAGTGGCATGCCCCAGAGAAGTGATTGACAGATGAGGAGGCAGTGCAAGTTTATATGAAAGTATTGACATATGAGGAGGCTCAGGGTCAGAATCCAGGACTGTGGGTAGTGTAAAGGAAAAAGAAAACAAACAATCCCCAAACAGCATCCTAGAAACTGGGTGGTAAACTTATCTTCCACAGTTCAGAAGGTATGAATGAAACAAATAGAACCATTCAAAGAGGAGATTGATTTGGCAATGTTCTGAATCTCAAAGACTGATGATTTGGGGAGATTTTCCCTTTTACCTTAAGGCAAGACCACACCTCAGCCATCCCAAACAGATACAAATATTCCCTAAGAAGACATCAAGAAGAGATTTCTCAGCCTTATACACTTCAAACAAGTCTTTGTTGGGCCAAGATGGGTCAGAATGATCCAAAGTCTGTCTGCCTCTTCTGCCTGAGCTTCAGCCAAGTAGGATCTCAGAAACCAGCTCAGGCATGATTGATACTGGATACAGACCCCTGTCAACCAAGAGGGCCCTGATGGGAGCTCCAGAGCAGGGCAGGCGGGGCCTCACCTCTGGTTCCTGGAGGCACAGCTAAGTCTTCTGTGTGTTTGTATAGGAAGCCTCTGTTGTCTGAGATTGTGTATTTCCCCAGTTGGGTGTTCATCCATTTGAAGCACAAGTGCGGTCACTTAATTCCGCAACTGACCAGAGAATGCCAGCCAGTATAAACATACTTTGAAAGTATGTATTTTATTTACTAAGTACAAATATATTTGTATTGGTAGAAAAAATATCAATAGAGATCAAATAAATTTTTAAATGAGTTTCAATAATGTAAATACACCTACTTATACATACGAAGTGTGCACATACACACAGATTTATTGGAAAGAGGGCCCACCTGTCTGTTAATTGGTCATGTGCTCAATGACCTGAGAAGTCATTTTTTTTGTATTAGTTTGGGGGACAGAAAGTATAAAATGCAGTGGAGTTATGCCACCCATGAAATCCTTCCCTAATGGTAAGGGAATTTCCCCAGTCTCTTTTTCTAACTAGCAGAAAGTCACCAAGCATGTTAGATATGCTAACCAAGTTTCTCCTTCCCCTTTGGATCACTCATCCTTCAGTCAACAATATTTGGAAACATCCCTATCATCACTTGAAACAATGGTCTCCTCATTTTTTGGCTCTTGGGTGAAGAAATACTCTTCTTAGAAGAGAAGTAGTTTAGTTATGTTTTTGTTCAGCAGCAAAGCAAAAGCCAGAAATCTTATTTGATGTTTAGAATTAAATAGCCAAGAAGGCATTCTTCCTTACTGATAATTTGATAGATTCTTTTGAGGTTTCTGAGTCATTTCATGTTGATTCTTATTTCCTGAAAAGCGTCATACATCCCACACTTGATCATAGTCCAAATATTGAGAATTTCCTTGGAAATTCTGTAACTACATAAAAGCTGTAATATTAATTTCTTCTGATGCTATACCAGCATTCTGAAAAGTTTTCATGTAGAGGGTCTGTCATTTCTGATGGAACATTTTACCATGCAAGAGGTAACAAACAGATGGAAGTAAATGTGGGTTTTGTTTGTTTGTTGTTTGCTTATTTCTAGATAATTTTACTAGAGCTAGAGGCAACAGAGTACATACAAATGTAGAATCCTCTAAATGTTTGAAAATAGTTTTTATGGTTTCTATAAAAGTTTTTCCAAAATCTATTTTCCCCAAACACAAATAAAGTCCCAATTGCTAACCAGCTAGGCCTCTTCTGTAAGGAAAGAGCTGTTGAGTTTTTCCTTCATATGAGGGGCTCTTTCATTCTTCATTTAGTTCCTTCCAAAGGCGTTATAAATACCTGTGCTGTGGCTGGGTCCAACGCTCCGCATGGCAGCATGAGTAGGAGGTAGAGAGAGAAAGCATATTCACATTGTCTGATGTGGTAAGAGTGGCTGAGGCAGCAGCAGTATGACTCCCATTCATCAGGCCATGAAATAGCATTTACCTTTTCACTTGCCCATAAAGAGGTTAGTTATGGATCAGTTCAGGTCAAAGTCTTGCTGGGTCTCACCTGCCCTCTTTGTCGAACTAAGGCCACCTGTTGTGGTGGCTCTATAAAAGTCCTTAAATACTGATTTGTTCAAGTAGTGAAGGTTGGTGCCTAATTGCCTAGAACACGATTTTCCTTTTTCAAGTGATGACTGCTCTGAATTGGTTGGCCATTATTTCTATCTTGGCCATTTTTCTCAAATTTTCCCTCTTCCTTTTTTGAGATCCTGTGGTGCCTTTGTCTTTGATTTCTTGGCAGTAACATAGAATAGTAAAGAGTACATTGGATCAGAAACTAGGAAACTTGAGTTTTCCTTCAGGTTTTGCCATTACCAACTAGGTGAACTTCAGAGGAATCACCTAACCCTCCTGGGTCTCAGTTCCTTCATCTATGAAATTAGGGTGTTGAACTAGATGGCTTTTCCAGAAATCAAATTCTGCAAGTGGGCACAATCTCACACCACCCTTTGTTTCCACAGTTTGTGCACTGGCAAATTTTGTATTACTATTTTTAAAAAGGAGATGATAAAGTAATACATTTATTTTGTGAAAATTTTAGAATAATACAGAAAAATAAAGGAAGATAATTTTTTTAAGAGATTTTATTTATTTATTTGACAGAAAGAGAGACAGCGAGAAAGGGAACACAAGCAGGGGGAGTGGGAGAGGGAGAAGCAGGCCTCCCACGGAGCAGGGAGCCCAATGCAGGGCTTGATCCCAGGACCCTGGGATCATGACCTGAGCCGAAGGCAGACGCTTAACGACTGAGCCACCCAGGCACCCCAAAAGAAGATAATTTTAAATACTAAAATCACTCCTACTCTAACCAGAGATAACTACTGTTAACATTTGTTGTATTAGTTGCCAGTGTTTTTCTTTTGCATATGCACGTATGTATTTAACTTCCAGCTTGTAAATATATAATAAACATGTTTAATTATAAATATATCTTGTAGATAAATAAAATATATATTTACAAAACATGGAATCATACTGTATATATCATTTCATATGCTATTTATTTCACAGAACATTATATGATGACTGTGTTGTTAAATATTCTTCAAAAATATTATTTTTAATAGCTGTAGAATATATCCTCCTAGGACAGTGCCTGGAGAGACATAAGATCCAGTGAATTTTAGCTTTAATTATGATATTGCTGTAAAATAATTCATTAAAAAATCTTTTCTATTTGGACACTTAGGTTGTTCCATTTTTGCTTTTATAAATTAAGCTGTGTTGAACATACTTGTACATGAATCTTATTAGGTAACCTCTCTGATTATTACTTTAGGTGAGTGTATTAATTATCTTTTGCTGTATAACAAATTACTCCAACATTTAGTGTATTAAAACAGTTACAAACATTATCTTGCAGTTTTTATGGTCAGGCATTTGGGAGCAGCTTGGCAGGGTGATTCTGGCTTAAGGTCTATAATGAGATTGCAGTCAAGATGTTAGCTGGAGCTATGAAGGCTTGAGTAGGGCTGGAGGAGCTGCTTCTAACATGACTGACTCTCATTGCTGGCAAGTTGATCTTTGCTGTTGATAGAAGACCTTAGTTCCTCATCTTGTGGGCCTCTCCATGGGCTGCTTGCGTGTCCTCACAACGTGGAGGCTGTCTTGCTCAGGGCAAATGACCTAAGAGAAAGTAAGGCAGAACCTACAATGTGTTTTATGAAGTTACCTCAGAAGTCATGCTCCCTAATTTTTATTTTGATTACACAGGTCACCCTATTAAGTGTAGGAGGACATGAACATCAGGAGATGAAAATTATTCGGGGTCATCTTAAAGATTGGTTACCACAGATAGATTCTCAGAAATGCAATTATGGTATCATATTAACAAGTAATTTTGTTGGAAAAAAATCACGTTTTGGGGATCATATTATTTAATATCTGTGTATGCTTATATAATCTAAGTGTGTACAGTCTTACAATCTGAAGCTTTCTAGCCTTCTTCTTAGGCCACTTTGCCCTTTAATATTTAAAACAATTGGTTGAATCTCCTGGCTACATAAGGATATTGTGAGATACTTGGAATTCTTCCCCTCCCACTAGCTAAGGAATTTTGAAAGTTTTATAGTATTCTGGTCACCTTTTCTTGTAATTTTACAAATTCACTGAATTCTCAGTCCCTTCTCTATATTTCTCTTCCTGCAATTGTTTTCTTCTGAGATTGCTTTGCCCAGCATAGGCTATGACCCCCATTCCTATTTCAATCAAAGTGTTTCAAATAAAAGATGGTTATAAATAGCAGAATTTTATTAAATATTTGGGGGTAGTGAGGAAGATTATAGTCTAGTATGATATAAAAAAATACCTTAAAGTTTATTATTAGACATCGGTGTCCAGAGATTTCATTAACTGCTCTCTTTTCAAGACATTTCTTATTAGCTATTTCCTTAGGCCCCAGTTTTTAAGTTTTTGGTCTTTTTTCTTCCCTATTGCTTACTCACATTCTTCTCTTCTTTTTATTTTTGAGCCCTTGTCCTGTTTGTTTGCAGAAACTAAAAATTTCTCTTGCTTCATTATGCAGAATAATTCAGCTATTATAAAATTTTACCATTTTCTTCTAAAATTCTTTCATGGAAAGCTTCACATATGCTTCCCAAGAGGCCTGTAAATAATTTCCCTAAGCAAGTAACTACCTTTCCTGGTATGAATTATACCAATCCTCTAGTATGTTAACATAGCTTCAGTAATTTTCCTTCCTTCCACAGACAGAAATATTACTTTATTTTTCTCTTTGTTTTTTTTTAAGTTATTTTTTTTAAATTTCAATATGATTCCAGATCTCCAGAAAAGTTGCAGGAATAGTAGAAAAAAATTCCTATATATACTTCACCAAGTTTCCCCACATATTAACAGTTTACCACATTTGCTTTATACTTTTCTTTCTGTGTGTGTGTGTGTGTGTGTGTGTGTGTGTGTTTGTGTGTGGGGGGTGTGTGATTTTTTTTCTAAACCAGTTGAGAGTAAGATGGGGACATGATGAGTCTTACCCATAAATACCTCAGCATGTATATCCTAAAAACAAGGCCATTTATTTGCATAACCCAAGTACAATTATCAAAATTAGGCAAATAGCATTGATATACTATAACTGTCTAATGTACAGTCCTTATTCAGATTTTTCAAATTGACCCAAGAATGTCCTTTTTAGAAAAATGAAATCCGAGATCATGTGTTTCATTTGGTTGCCATGTCTTTTCATCTGGAACAGTTCCCCAGTCTTTGTGTTTCATGACATTGACATTTTTGAAGTATGTTGTAGAATATCCCTCATTCTGGGTTTGTCAGTATTTCCTCGTGATTAGATTCAGGTTGTGTGCTTCTGGCAGGAAGTGCAGAGGGATGTGTTCTTCTGAATGGACCATATCAGGAGACACATGGTGTTGATTTGTCCCATTGCTGGTGTGGGAGATTTGTTTCTAATACCAATTTTTTCCCTTAATGCTCATAACATGATTCTAATTAGTTATGATGTAATGCTTGGTAGGTTTTGCAATTTCTTCATGAAGTCACTTCACTGTAGCGCTATTTCTTAAAAAATAAAAAATTAAGCTTCTTGCTTACAACATTCTTTCCCTTTTTGTACCTATTGAAACTTTTTAAGGTTTACTCAAATTCCGTCTCCTCTTTGAGGTTCTCTTTTAGCTCATTCAGAGTAATTTTTTGTGAACTATAATCCTATAATTATTGAATATAAAGGACCTGACTTGAAGTCTGACATATTGTAGGCACTCATTAAATACTGCTTTTTGCTTTTCAACTTCTCATGTGACATCTCATGTATACTATGTTTTAAATATTTATTTGCTTCATGTAATTTTAGATTTGAAAGGAAAATCAGTAATAAGCTAATCTCATTTTAGTTTACATATGAAGAAATTGAGCAAAGAGAGGTTGTATAATATTCTTATGTTTAAAAGTTAAGTTTTAGCACTAGAACTTGTATCTAGAGTTCCTAGATTCTTAGGATTTTAAAATTGACCAGAGATTTTATTCCTTGGAGATATTATAAGGGCAAAGGGAAGGGTTTGGTCATTGTGGATCTAGGTTCCTGCCAGCCAATTCAATAAAACTTCCCTGGTTTTATCTGTTTTATATGTTGGGTTCCCATGTTAGAATTCCTATTAAAAAAAAAAAAGAAAAAATTCTGCTACTAAAAAGAAAACAACAATTAAAAATTTGAAAACAATTGCTCTATTCCATATTAACACAATGCACAAATGCCCTGCCAGGAATCTATCTAATCTATACTTCAGATCCCAGAAACAAGGAATTCACTGACTTTTCATTGAATAAATATTTGCTGAGTACTTTGCATGTACCAGGCATTTTGTAGGCATTGGACATACAAAGATAGAAAGACATGAATAGATACTACTCTCACATAGCTGATAGATTTGACATTTAGAAGGTATTTCTTTATATTAAGTTGAATTCTCCTTATTTGTAATTCTCTTCTCAGGGTGTACAAAGAAAAGTCAGTGGCTTAATCTACATAAAACTCTTAAATTTATTAAGGCAGGTTGAGAGTATCTTTTCTTCTCCAGGGTAAAACTCCCAAGGCCCTTCAACTATTTTTTTTTTTTTTGTCTGACATTTTCTTTTCTTAAAAAAAAAAAAAAACCAAAACAAACTTTATTTTTTTTAGAGCAGTTTTAGGTTTATGATAAAATTCAAAGGGAGGTATAGAGATTGCCTGTATACCCCCCTTCCTACACATGCATAGCCTCCTCCATTAGCAACATCCCTTACCAGAGTGGTACATTTCTACCAAGGATGAACCTACATGGACATATCATAATTAGTCCATAGTTTACCTTAAGGTTCGTTCTTGGTGTTGTACATTCACTGGGTTTGAACAGATGTATAATGACATATATCCATCATTATACATTCATACAGAATATTTTTACTGCCCTAAAAATCCCCTATGCTCTGCCTATTCATCTCTCTTTCCCACCCCTTATCCCTGGTAATCACTGATTTTTAAAACTGTATCCATGGTTTTATTTTTCCAGAATGTCATATAGTTAGAATCATACAATACGTACCCTTCTCAGATTGGCTTTTTTCACTTAGTAATATGAATTTAAAGTTTCTCTATGGCTTTGTAGCTCATTTCTTTCTAGTACTGAATAACATTCCATTGTCTGGATACACCATAGTTTATTTATCCATTCACTTACTTAAAGGACACCTTGTTTGCTTCCAACTTTGGCAATTGTGAAAAAAGCTGCCATAAACATTCATGTGCAGACCTTTGTGTAGATATAAGTTTTTAACTCCTTCTGTAAATACCAAGAAACACTATTGCTAGATTGTATGGTATGAGTATGTTTCGTTTTGTAATAAACCACCAAACTGTCTTCCAAAGTGACAAAGTACAATTTTGCACTCCTACCAGCAATTAATGAGATTTCCTGTCACTCTGCATTTCTGCCAGCATTTGATATTGTCAGAGTTCCAGATTCTGGCCATTTTAATAGGTGCACAGTGGTATTTCATTGTTCTCTTTTGCATTTCCTAGATGACATATGATGTGGAGCATCTTCTCTTTTCATGTTTATTTGTCCTCTGTATATCTTCTTTGGTTAGATGTCTGTTAAGGTTTGGCCCATTTTTTAATCAGGTTGTTTATTTTCTTATTATTGTGCTTTAAGTGTTCTTTGCATATTTTAGATAACAGTGTTTTATCAAATGTGTCTTTGCAAATATTTTCTCCCAGTCTGTGGCTTGTCTTCTCATTCTCTTGGCATTATTTTTTGTAGAGCAGTTTTTAATTTAAATGAAGTATAGCTTATATTTTATTTCTTTCATGGATCATGTCTTTGGTGTTGTATCTAAAAATGCATCATTATAGCCAAGGTCACCTAGGTTTTCTTCTACATTACCTTCTAGGAATTTTATAGGTTTGCATTTTGCATTTATGTGTATGGTCCATTTTGAGTTACTTTTTGTAAAGGGTGGAAGGTTTACATTTAGGTTCATTTCTTTGCAGGTGGATGTCCAGTTGTTTTGGCACCATTTGTTGAAGAGTATTTTTGCTCCACTGTATTGCTTTTACTCCTTGTCAAAGATCAGCTGACTATATTTGTGGGATTTTATTTCTGGGCTTTCTATTTTGTTCCACTGATGTACTTGTCTATTCTTCACCAATACCACAGTCTTCATTACTGTAGTCTTATAGCAAGTGTTGAAGTTGGGTGGTTTCAGTCCTCCAACTTTGCTCTGTCTCAATATTGTGTTGGCTATTCTGGGTCTTTTGCTTCTCCATATAAACTTTAGAATCAGTTCATTGAATTCATAAAATAACTTGCTGGGATTTTTATTGGAATTTCATTGAATCTATAGATCAGGTTGGGAAAAACTGACATCTTGAAAATATTGAGTCCTCCTATCCACAAACATGGAATACATCTCCATTTATTTCTTTGATTTAATTTATGAGTTTTGAAGTTTTCCTTATTTATGTCTTGCATATATTTTGTTAGATTTGTTCCTATTTCTTTTAGGGGGTACACATATAAATGGTATTATGTTTCTAATTTCCAATTCTACTTTCCATTGTTGGCATATAGGAAAGCAACCAATTTTTATATATTAACCTTGTATACTGCAACCTTGTTATAATTACTTATTAGTTTCAGGAGGGTTTTCTTTTTTTTTTTTTTGGTCAATTCTTTCTGATTTTCTACAAAGAAACTCTTGTCATCTGTGAACAAAGTTTTTTTTTTTTCAGTCTTTCATACAACTTTATTTTCTTCCTTCAACCATAATAATATGATATCCAAATTTTGTCTTAACCAGAGGGTCTGTAAACACAGGCTTGTCCAGCCCACTCACAGGCAAGGCAAATGCTACTTCCTGAAATTGTCCCACCATGGAACCTCTGGTCATCTGACCCAAGTCACCCCCTTGCCTGGCTTTATCTTTATTTTACCACTGTGTGGCCACTTCATTTACTCTCATTCCAGACTTCAACTTTTCCATGGCTTCCATGATTTTCCCATGTTTTTCACACAGAATGTGTCTGACCTTTACTGTATTGCCACCACCTTTGGGACCCTGAGCCTTCTTGTCAGAACTGTCACTCCCAGAGGATGCTCCCCCTTCCCCCCTTTCCTGGAAACACTTTTTTCCTTGGGCGTCATCTTCCAAACCTGTGGCAGAACCCTCAATGGCCAACAGTTTTAAGTAATCCTTCTCAATCTGTATACCTTTTATTGTCTTTTTTCACCTCATTGCGTTTGCAAGGCTATCTAATACGATGTTGAAAAGGAGTGGTGAGAGAGAATATCCTTGTCTTGTACCTGATCTTAGCAGAAAAACTTTGAGTTTCTCACTATTAAGTATGTTAGCTGTAGGTTTTTTATAGTCTTTAGAAAGTTGAGAAAGTTCCCCTCTTTTCCTAGTTTACTGAGTTTTTGTTATTAATGGGTGTTGGATTTTTGTGAAATGCATTTTCCGTATCTTTTGTTATGATCATGTGATTTTTAAAAAATATTTTATTTATTTATTTGAGAGAGAGAAAGAGAGTGAGTGAGTGCACAAGCAGTGGGGGAGCGGTAGAGGGAAAAACAGACTCTCCACTGAGCAGGGAGACTGACACAAAGATTGATCCCAGGGTCCTGGGATCATGACCTGAGCCAAAGGCAGAGGCTTAACTGACTGAGCCACCCAGGTGCCCCTGATTTTTCTTTTTTAATCTGTTGACATAATAGATTATATTAATAGATTTTTGAATGTTTAACCAGCCTTGCCTACCTGGGATAAAACCCATTGGTTGTCATTCTTTTTTATATTTTTCTTGGATTTAATTTGCTAATATTTTGTTGAGGATTTTCATATCCTTGTTCATGAGGGATATTGACCTATAGTTTTTTTCTCTTATAATATCTTGTAATGTCTGGTTTTAATATTAGGGCAATTCTGGTCTCATGGGATGAGTTAGGAAGGACTCCCTCTGCTTCTAGCTTCTATCCTCTGAAAGAGATTATAGGAAATTGACATAACTTCTTCCTTAAATCTTGGCCTGGTGCTTTCTTTTTTGGAATATTATTAATTCTTTATGTAGATTTGGGCTTTTGACCTACATTATTTTTCTTCCATCTAAAGAATTCCTTTTTACTATTTATTGTAAGGCAGGCCTACTGGCAACAAATTTCTTTAACCCTTGCTTGTCTTTACTTTTCCTTCACTTTTAAAAGATAATTTTGCAGGACACAGAATTCTAGGTTGGTGTTTTTTTCTCTCAACAGTTCAAATATTGCACTCCACTATTCTTGCTTGCATGGTTTTTGAGAAGGTGGGTATAATTCTTATCTTTGTTCCTCTATAGGTAAAATGTGTTCCCCCCCCTTTGGCTTCATTTAATATTTTTTCTTTATTTTTGATTTTCTGTAATTTGAAAATGATATATCTAAGTATATATTTTTTTTTTTATTTATTTATTTATTTATTTATTTATTTATTTATTTATTTATTTTTATGTTTATCCTGCTTACTGTTCTCTGACCTTCCTGGATTGGTTGTTTGGTGTCTGACATTAATTTGGGGAAATTCTCTGTCATTATTGTTTCAAATTTCTTCTGTTCCTGCCTCTCTTTCTTCTCTTTTTTGTATTCCTTTTTTTTTTAAGGTTTTATTTATTTATTTGACAGAGAGAGACACAGCAAGAGAGGAAACACAAGCAGGGGGAGTGAGAGAGGGAGAAGCAGGCTTCCTGCGGAGCAGGGAGCCCTATGTAGGGCTCCATCCCAGGACCCTGGGATCATGACCTGAGTCGAAGGCAGACACTTAATGACTGAACAACCCAGGCACCCCTGGTATTCCCTTTATACATATGTTAAACCTTTTATAGTTTTCCCATAATCTTTAGATATTGTGAAATTTTTTTCAGTTGTTGTTCTCTTTGGTTGTTAGGGATTCTATTTATTTATCTCTAATGCAAAGATTTTTTTTTCCTCAGCTGTGTCCAGTCTACTAATGAGCCCATTAAAGCATCCTTCTTTTCTGTGATAGTGTTTTTTATCTCTCTAGCATTTCTTTATGGTTCTTTCTTAGGATTTGCATCCCTCTGTTTACATTGCCCATCTGTTCTTACATGCTGTCTACTTTATCCATTAGAGCCCTTAGCATATTAATTATGGTTGTTTTAAATTGCCAGACTGATAATTCCAAAATCCTTGCCATGTCTGGTTCTGATGCTTACTTTGTCTCTTCAAATTTTGCCTTTTGGTATGCCTTGTAATTTTTTCTTGACAGCTGGACATGATGTACTGGGTAAAAGAAACTGCTTTAAGTAGAATGTTAGTAATGTGGTGGTGAGATATAGGGGGAAGGGAAGTGTTCTATATTCTTCAATTAGGTCTCAGTGTTTTAGTGTGTCTATGCCTCTGGGCTGTAAATTTCACATGTGTTTTTAAGTTTTCCTCCCCTTCTGAAGTGGGCTATAGTTGGATATTTCTCTTCTTCATATCTATTAGACTCTGAAAATACCCGAGCGGGTTAGGCTCTGGTTAACTACTTTCTCCTGAGGTCAGGCCTTGATTATAGGAACAGAGTGTTCTGGCATATTTCAAAGTCATTCTCTCCCCTCCTTCCACTCCCATCCCCCACTTGCCAGAAGCCTAAGATGATTCTTCTGAAATATTGGCTGTGGGAAGCTGGCAAAACTCCTGGAGGCACATCTCACAATATGACTGGTTCTCCCTGAAGTCTTTAACTCTCAGAGTTGTCTGCACTGAGCCTCTAACAATTCATTAATTACAGTTCAGGTTTTCCTATCCCTTCACTGTTTCCCATGGTGGTTTCTGCTTGTGAGTCTATTCAGGTAAGCTACTACTCCCTTTTTTTGTCTGTCTGTCTCTCCAGTCTTGTGGGCCACAGTTTGTTCTATGTCCTCCTCTCTCCTATGGAACCAAGAAGAGTTATTGACAACAACCTTTGACTTGTTGTTAGGATGGAGTAGTGACTTCCAAGCTCCTTGTGTGTGGAATTGGAAATTGAAGTCCTTTCAACTATTTTTTAATGACATAACATCAAGTTGATACACCACTGGAGACACTTAACTCTATACATGTTCCATCTGACAACATATCTCTGAATTGTGTGGTGCTTAGACCTTTACAGAGGTAATCAAATTAAAATGAGGTCTTTAGGGTGGGCCCTAATCCAATATGATTTGTGTTCTTATTAAAAGGGGAAATTTGGATACAGACAGACACACATAGAGAAAAGACCATACAAAGAGACATAGGGAGAAGATGGCCATCTATGAGTCAAGGAGAGAAACCTAGAACAAGACCTTTCCCTCACAGCTCTCACATGGAACTTACACTGACGACTTAAGACTTGATTTCAGGCCTTTAGGCTCCCAAACTGTGAGATAATAAATTTCTGTTGTTAAAGCCATACAATTTGTGGTACTTTGTTATAGCAGACCTAGCAAACCCATACAGGCTTATATGGAATTGTTCACAAGTATTAAAAAATGCTTATTACAGGTAAGATTTACTTAATTATGTCTATGTGCTAAGTTATTAGGAATATCTAAGAAATCTAAATATATCAACACATTTAATCTTTATAACAATCTCTTTGAGGTAGTACTATTAATCATTTCCTTTTTGTAGAAGAAAAAACCCCCTCTCAGAGAGATTTATAAAATTGTTCTAAGTCGCCCAGTTTAGATTTAGGTAACTAGCCTACAGAGTCTATACTCTTTTTTTTTTTAAGATTTATTTATTTATTTGAATGAGAGAGAGAGAGAGTAGGGGGAGGGACAGAGGGAGAGAGAGACAAGCAAACTCCCTGTTGGGTGGGGAGCCCGATGCGGGGCTTGACCCTGGGACCATGGAGATCATGACCTGAGCTGAAATCAAAAGTTGGATGTTTAACCGACTGAGCCAACCAGGCACTCCCAGAGTCTATACTCTTAACACTACTTTGGATACTACCCATTGTCCAGAGAGAGTTTGCCAAATTATAGGATTATTTATTTATCTTTCCAGAATTCAGGAAGAGCCCACTTCAGTTGGTGAGTGTTAGTGCTTATATTAGTTTTCTGTGGTTGCCATAACAAATTGTCACAACTTGGGTCACTTAAAACAGAAATTTATTCTCTGACGTTCTGGAGGCCAGAAGTCTGAACTCAAGGGCTACAATCTCTCCATAGGCCCTAGAAGAGATCCAGTTTTTTGCATTTTCCAACCTCTGGTGAATCTTTGCATGCCTTGGTGTTCCTTGGCTGCATTACTCTGATCTCTGCCTCAATGATCACATTGTCTGCTGCTCTTCTGTCTGTGAGCATCTCCCCTGTATGCTTCTTATAAGGACACTGCTCATTGGATTTAGGGCCCAGATAATCCAGGAGGATATCTTCATCTTAAGATCTTTAACTTAATTACATCTGTAAAGACTTTTCCTTAAAAATGAGGTAACATTTACAGTTTCCAGGGATTTGATTTGACATGGACACATCTTTTGGAGGGCCACCATGCAACCCACTACAATGTTGTCTTGTATTTTTAAGTCAGCATGCTTCTCTTGTGATCATAGTGAACCAAAACCATTTCGGTAAACTAATGAGGAAATACAGTGACAAGAAGAAAGGAAAGGAGAGAGAAAGAGAAAGATAAGATGAGAGGAGAGGAAAGAGTTACCTCTAGGGAGAGTGACCATTACAAACCACTCTATGTTTCAATATTTGCTACTAAAGTTGAATCCTTGTTATTTGAGAGTAGTTTAAAACAAGTGAAAAAGTTATGGATTTGTTTGGGGAAAATATTAGTTAAGTGTTTGAATAAAAAATGGGGGAAAAGGATTTTTAAGACAGCTGAGATGATTTATTTTAAAATTATAAGCCCTTCAAAAGAGCATTATCATAAAGAAATAGAATTTAAATCGTCATCATAATCTTCAATAGATCTGTCCCCCTGCCTCTGTTTCTATGGCAAACAAATAAGATTTCAGCATAGTTTCATACTATTACTACAAGACTAAGAAGCAGTTTGTCATTGGCAAGCTTTCCAAATGCAAAACATTAGTGAGTCTTCTGCATATGAATGTTCATACTAATTTGCCAAAACTTAGCTTAAAATCCAGTATTGTAAGAAACTGAAATGTTATTCATAATAAGAAAGTTGGAACTTTCTTAAAAGCTTTTCACACCATAATAATAATAATATAACAACGAGCATGAACAGAAAATTCACAGAAGTCCTATAAACCCTAAAAATAAAGTTCAAACAGTAATAATCAAAGAAAGGCAAGTTACATATTTTTTATCAAACATAGTGGCAGTGATTAAAAAGAATAATGATATCCAGCATTGTAAAATATGTGAACAAAAGGGCATTTTTGTAATTACTGGTGGGATGTAAACTAGGACAAATTTTCCAAAGCAAAAGTCTTCAAAATGTGCAGATACTTTGACCCAACAAATTCAATTTTAGGCAGTGTATCCTAAGGATATAAAAACACGTGAACTCAAAGATGTATGCACAAGGAGGCTTATTCTGATATGCTTATATTAGTTACACATTATTTGTATGACACCTTTGCTCATGAAAAAGGAAGGATACAGAAGGATATGAATCAATTTTGTGAAAAGCATATTTTATTTATGGATCTTATTCAAATATATATAATTCACATATTTATTACACAAAAATATCTGGCAACGAAAGCATTAAAAATATTATCTAGAATAAATACTAAGGTTATGTGAAACTTTTAAAATATTTATTATTGTTTTCTAATTTTTTAATAATTTGAACCACATGTAAAATAAACAAGAAAGTGTTTTAGAGATATTTAAATACACTCTTTAGTGGGTTCTCCATCACAGAAGGAACCAATGTTAGGCAGTGGTTTTATAAGCACATTTTTGAGATTTGCTCCATTAAATTTTGCACTGTGGAGATACATAGTTTAGAAAACACACATGGAGATTTTTTTCAGGTAAAAATTTGTAATTTGTTGCCATAGAGAAAAATAAATTTCCAAAACTAAAAACAAATCCCAATAATGTTTCTGCTTGCTTCAAAAGGAAAGGCGTTTGAAATTTACAATAGATATATACTTGGCAAGTTAGGAATGTTTAGGACTGGGCACCTGGGTGGGTCAGTCAGTTAAGTGTCCAACTCTTGACTTTGGCTCAGGTCATGATCTTGGGGTCATGAGATTGAGCCTGTGTCAGACTCCTCTCTGGGCGTGGAGCCCACTTAAGATTCTCTCTCTCTCCCTTTCCCTCTGCCCTCCCCACCCCCTACTCATGCGTGTGTGCACTCTCTCTTTCTCTCTCTAAAAAAAAAAAAAGAATGCTTAGGACTCAAAGAAATAAGATTAAATGCAGGGGAAATAGTCAAGTACTAAAGTAGAGATTTTCTACTTTTCTTGCTACTGCTTGCTTTATATTGTAGAATAAGATATTGTAAGGACATTTCTTCACATTCAACTCAATTCAGTAAATATTTATTGAGCTCACTCATCATGTTCAATAATGAGGAGGTTAATGTGCCATAGTCACTATTTTCCAGGAGACCACGCCTGGACCCTCATATTCAAGAAATGTCCGGATTCACACAAGAGACACTTCACTAGTAGCACTCAGAAACACTGCCTAGGCAATGTGACTCTATGAAATTCTAATTTTTTAGTTATTAGTTTTCTTTCATCCATGTACTGAATGCCATCATAGGCAGAAAGTTAAAGTTAAAATCCAATACTTCCTCAAAGTAAACATTATGAAGGCTCTGTTCCTTTTCCTTCTTCAATAGCATATTGCTCTTAGTCCATTTGGGCTACTATAACAAAATAACACAGACTGTGTGGCGGATAAACAGAAATTTATCTCTCATGGTTCTAAAGGCTGAGAAGTCCAAGATCAAGGTACTGGCATGGTTGCATTCTGGCCCATGGACCCTCTTCCTGGTTCAAGCTGTCACATTCTCACTGTGTTCTCACACGGTGAAAGGGGCTAGGGATCTCTCTGGAGTCTCTTATAAGGCATAAATCCCATTCATGAGGGCTTCACCCCCATAGCACTTCTGAAAGGCCCCACCTCCTCATACCATCATCTTTGGCATTTGGGATTTCAACACATAAATTTTGAGGGGCCACAAACATTCACATTGTAGCATGCTCTAAGAAGAGCCAGAAACATGACAGGTAGCTCTAAGGAATGGATTCTCTCTCAGTATTGGATATTGTGGTCTTCATTTCCTTTGAACTTGATCATCAAGTTGAAGGTGATTATAACTATAACACGTCTCTATCATCTCATGCTTTGGATTTGTTTAATTAAACATAATTTAAATATTTACAAAAAGATACAAACACATTAGAAAGTAAAATAAAACACAAAAGAATTAAAACAAAGGGGAAACACTTCTATTTTTTTTTACTCTTTCCCACCCTCAATACAGTTGCTATAGAGGCAACCATTTTAAACGATTTTGTTGCACTTCCCTCCATGTCGCTAAATAATACATCTATACATATTGCATTCTCTGCTTCCTGTTAGGATGTTGAGGATTTAATTTCTTATACCTCCTTCCAGCTTTACACTGATCCTTGCAAAATATCATGTATCTTAATTTTAGGTACATCATTTAACAATATTTGCATTAGAAAGAAGAAATAAATGTTTCCCATAGTGTCAAGGATTGACCTTGGTTTGCATTTCTTTTCTGCTAAAATTTTGTCCCCTAAAGTTGCTAATTGTTTTCATTTTGTTAGAGGACTTTCTTATCAAAATGATTATATTTCCTAACAGAGCTTCATCAGAACCATTTTGCTGTAAAAAAAAAAAAAAAATGGACCCCAGTATTCTTGTGTTGCACTTTGGGCCAGTGGCTCTAGGCCATAGCCATGGTTTTGGGAGTTCCTTCATGTTTGACTCTGAATAAGATCCACTGTGTCTTAGGTCACAAAACTTTTCTTTCTTGGTGTACTCCTTGGTGTAAAGATTACTGCCTCCTTAAGTACTTTCTAGAAAGGGTGCACAAAAGGCAAGTATATGCAGCCATGCATGCCTGAATATGTTTTTAATCAATCCACACTTAAAATTGATAGTTTTTTAGGATATAGAAACAGACAAAGAGCTCTAAGATTTACGAAAAAAGTAAGAGACAAACTAGAGCTATCTAACATTTGACTAATAGGTGTCCCAGGAAAGAGACAAAAAGAACTTGGGACAGGACATTGTAAAAAGAAATAAAGAACCATAAAGCTCCAAATTGAAAGAGCAAGCTGCAATTTTTCCTTCGAATTTTGAAGAAATATCCCATTGCCATATAACATCCAGTGTTACAGATGAGAAGTCTGAGGATATTCAGGTTCTCATTTCTTTGCATTTCCTTCTACTCTCTGGAAGATTTTAAGATCTTCTTTTTACCTCTGGAACTCTAAAATTTCATAATGATGTGCTTTTCTGTCGATATTTTTAAAAATCATATTGCTAGATGTTCTCTTTGCCCTTTCAAGGTGGGCCTTCATGGTTCTTTAGCTCCAGCAAAGTTTTGGTTTTGTTTTGTTTTCTCTTTTCCTTTTCTGAAACTCCTATCAACCAGATGTGAGATCTCCTAGATTTGTCTTTTATGTCTCTTGCTTTAAAAAAAAAATGTTTTCAGCTTTTGTTGTTTTTTTTTTCTATTTTTGAGAGATGTCTTTAATTTTATTTTCTAAACTTTCTGCTGATTTTCAAATACTTAGTTTCCAAGAACTCTTTGTTTTCTTTCATTGCTTTTCATAGTGGCATGATTAATGACAATCAATCTGTTTGGTATACACATTGGAGGGTATCATTTTTGTTATTGTTACTATTATTCTCTGATCTCAGTTTTTTCTTTTTCTTCTGGGATTTTTCCCCCTGTTTATCTTGTTGAATGTCTTTCACATTGTGGCCTTATTTTTTTAAAAAGCATGATGATTTTCAATTGCCCATTAAAAATCTGGCTGTGACCTCTGTGTTTGATTCCATTTTCAGTTGGCAGCCCTGTTAGTGATCAGAGAGCCAGAGGACTCATAAAATGTCAAAATACCAGACATTTGTTCTCGGGATTCTTCATTTTCTCTAGAAAAAGCCTTCATCCTTTTGTCTAAAATTAGATTCCCGACTTCTCTTTCTCTTATTCCATGAGAAGTGGGGTGTGTTGGTATGGACATGGGGTTGGGACAACTATATGCAGACCTTCAACTAATTCCAAGTTTGTAGCCCATCATTTCCTTACCACTCCTAACATTGGTTTTCTGTCTGCAGTTCTGCCAGATATGTTGCTTCCTTTCTTCTCAGCCCTTTTTCCAAGCATTTATCCAAGCTAAGTTCTCCCCCGAGGGGCTGCATCAGTTACCACTCTTCCACCTGCTTTTCATTTTTCAGTTTTGTGAAATCTGTCATCCATTGGCAGCCCTCTCCTATCTTTTGGTGATTCTTGGTTTAAAAGCATATTTCTTAATCATTAACTATGTGTCAAGTACCTGCTTTGCTTATGTGCTCTGAAAGATACAGGAGAACCTCAAGGGACAAAGACTCTGCCCTGAAGAAACTTATAACTGATGGAAGAGAAAAGACTGATACCAGTGACAGTGAGCAATGGATGGTATTATTTAGCATTGACTTATGGGCCCCAGTCTTACAGTGCTGTGCGAGTTCAGAGCACTTGGATGGAGCTCTGAGAGAAATATTTTGAACTTGTAGAAGGAAGAGAATTTACTGAAAGTATGTATCATTGATCTTTCTGGGTCTTTACTCAGGAATGTGACAATTTTATAGACTAGTAAGGAGGCTGACTGGCTAGTGCAAAGGTTAAATGTTGAAGAGTAGTAGCAACATATAATCAGTGCTTTATGGCTTAAACTTCATGTGATACTAGTGATGATAACAAAAAAAATGCAAAATTTATATATTGCCTGGAGGTTGATTTCTTATAACTTGAATAGATAAGAAAAAAAGTGCTGATATTTAATATGTCCTTGAGTAACAAAGGAAGGGATCCAGGAATCCAGCCTGGGGATATAGACGTCCCTGATGTATGGCCTGAGGCCCTTTTCAATGCACGTGGTCTAAACCTAATTTCTGATGATAATTTATAGGTTCTGTTTCTTTTATGTAAGAATTCTTACACATACCCAGAGATGTTACTAGCTGAATATTATAATGCATAATTGTAAAACAGAGGTATGCTTTATACAAAATTATTTTGAGTCATATCTCTTACAGGCTTCATTGATCCATTCACTTGCTCACTAATGTATTCAATATTTTATTCATTCTTTTCACGTAGGTGCTGAATGCTGGGAATACAAATATGAGTGAACCAAAGAGCTCATTTTATGTATGTAAAGAGAAAATATTCATGTTTCTTTGTTTTATATGATTTAAACAATAATTTAGTTCTTTCGATTATTAGGGTTATTTCTAGCCCATGCTAGTGTTTCTTCTTTTTAAAATAATTAATTAATTAAAATTCCAGTATAATTAATATACAGTGTTATATTAATTTGAGGTATACAATATCATGATTCAACAATTCTACGTATTACTCAGTGCTCATCACAATAAGTGTATTCTCAATCACCTTTACCTATTTCACCCCCACCACCACCACGTACCTCCCCTCTGGCAACCACCAGTTTATTCTCTATATTTGAACTGGGTTTTTTTGTTTGTCTCTTTTCTTCTTTGTTTGTTCATTTGTTTTGTTTCTTAAATTTCACATATGAGTGAAATTGTATGGTATTTGTAACTCTCTGACTAATTTCACTTAGCATTATACCCTCTAGATCCATCCATGTTGTTGCAAATGGCAAGATTTCATTCTTTTTTATGGTCGAATAATATCCCTTATATATATATATATATATATATATATATACATATCTACATATATCTTTTTTTCATGTTGATAAGGATATTCAATTTGAGTTTAATTATAAAGGATAGAACAACAACCTAAATCACAAGAAGAGAGCAAAACAAGTTTAAAATATGGAAGATTCAGCAGAACAAATTACATGGAATCTTCAGCAAGTCTAAATGTTCTCACAAAAGCAACTGTTGAAAATTTTTTTGAAAGTTGAGGCAAAGCTATGCAGCTTGTGTACCACATATTCTTTATCCATTCATCTATCGATAGACATGGGTCGCTTCCATATCCTGGCTATTGTAAATAATGCTGCAATAAACAGAGGGGTGCACTTATCTTTTTGAATTAGTGTTTTCACTTTCCTTGCATAAATACACAGTAGTGGAAATACTGGATCATACGTTATTCGATTTTTAATTTTTTGAGGATCAGTAGTGCATAAGGGTTCCTTTTTCTTCACACCCTTGCCAACACTTATTTCTTGTGTTTTTGATTTTAGCCACTTTGACAGATGTAAGGTGACCTCATTGTGGTTTTAATTTGCATTTCCCTGATGGTAAGTGATGTTGAGCATCTTTTCATGTGACTGTTGGCCATCTGTATGTTTTCTTTTGAAAAATGTCTGTTCATGTCTTCTGCCCATTTTTTATTTATTTTTTATTATTTTATTTTTTTAAAGATTTTTTTTATTTATTAGAGAGAGAATGAGAGATAGAGAGCACGAGAGGGAAGAGGGTCAGAGGGAGAAGCTGATTCCCCGCCATGCAGGGAGCCCAATGTGGGACTCGATCCCGGGACTCCAGGATCATGACCTGAGCCGAAGGCAGTCGCTTAACCAACTGAGCCACCCAGGCACCCTTCTGCCCATTTTTTAATCAGATTATTAGTTTGTGTGTGTATGTGTGTTGAATTGTATAAATTCTCTATATATTTTGGATGGTAATCCCCTATTGGATATATCAATTACAAATACCTTCTCCTATTCAGGGAGTTGTCTTTTTGTTTTGTTGATGGCTTCCTTTGCTTTGCAAAAGCTTTTTATTTTGGTGTAGTCCCAGTAGTTTAATTTTGCTTTTGTTTTCCTTGCCAAAGGAGTTATATCTAGAAAGATGTTCCTACAGCTGATGTCAAAGAGATTACTGCCTATGTTTTCTTCTAGGAATTTTATGGTTTTAGGTCTCACATTTAGATCTTTAATTCATTTTGAGTTTATTTTTGTATATAGTATAAGAAAGTGGTCCAGGTTCATTCTTGTGCATGTAGCTGTCCAGTTTTCCCAACACCATTTGTTGAAGAGAATTTTTCCCATTGTATATTTTTGCCTCCTTTGTCATAAATTAATTGACCATATAATCGTGTGTTTATTTCTGGGATCTCTATTCTGTTGTATTGATCTATGTTTCTATTTTTGTCATTTTATTGTTTCTGTTTTGTTTTTTCATTGAAGTCTACCTACAGTCTGAAAACCAGAGTTCACTTTTCCCTCTTCCCAATAACCCTCAGCAAGAACAACACTAGGGCCAGGTATTAGAGTTAGCAAACATATCCCAAAAGTATTTTTTCCAAAATATTTAAAAATTGTTTTGGATTTAGTAGAACCCAAAACACAATGTATTCAGAACATTTTCCCTCTTGATTTTTAAATCCTGACTCATTTACATGTAACTCAGTGCTACGTTATTTTGTGAGAGTGGTTCAATGTCCAAGATTTTTCAGGATTTTTTGGCATTTACTCTTTCTCAGTACTGACCTCCAAGTTCCCCCACCCCACCCCACCCCACGCCCATCTGACCGGGAAATCTATTATATTTACACAGCCCTAAATATTCAAGTCCTGCTTAAAACCAAAAATACAGAAAGTTTGAAGTGAAAGGCATATATTCATGGCCCCATTCCATATCTGTCCCTTCCAATGAATGAAGAATATTTCAGAAAAACAAGGGGTGGGGAAGGAAGGGAAGGGCAGTTTCTTTCTACTAATGTTTAGGCACATAGGTGTACTGCTGGATTTTCCCCACATGCAAGTGTGATCATGAAGACAGAGCAGGACATTCTTTGTCCTTGAAGAATATATTGGCATGGGTATTTTTATTGGAACCTGGGCTTTTGTAAAAGCTATGCTGAATCAGAAGAAGAAACAGTGGTGGGAAGTTTCAGCCTCATTCTGTCTTCTCCTCCTTTCCATCCCTGGGCGGGGGTTGGGAGGGGGAACCTGCAGAGAATATGCAACACAGTCCAAGAGAGTTGATCATTATTCTGTTTTAGCAGTCCTTCACGCTTATAGAGAAATACCTAAATTAACCTGGTGGAGCCTGAAGTTTCATATCCTTTTGCCTTCCAGTTGCCCCTATTATTACTACGGTCATTGCCATTGTCATTACTGCAGACATCGCACTATGTCTTCAAACAAAAGGCTGGCTCCCGTTTCTGAAAATGTCATAAGAATTAAGCTCTCTGTAAAATTTTAAGGAAACATTTTAAAATGAAAACTGCACAGGTTCAATCTGAACTTCATTAATGGCCTCCTTGGAGCCAAACAGAGTCTTGTGAGGCCTATTAGTGTGATCTGGAGATGCTGAAGGCCCACATAGTTTCTTAGAGTCCAAAAATGCCTCCCTTGAGCTGGCATCATTCCTGAACTGTGTTGTTTGAGGCCTTTTTTGGGTCCAGGTAAAATTCACATCTTGTTTTTTTCTCTTGATTCTGTCAGCTAAGAGAAAATATAAGACAGCACTACCCTGCCTGGAGAATTAGCAGCCAGACGAAGGGCCTTCTTTATTGGCAGAACTGAGAGGTTTTCTGCTTCCATGTAAGCAGAATGTCCTGATGTTGCCCCGTGTGCACGCATTTATGGTTCCTTAATTAAAAATGCACATTCCCTCATTCTATGGCCAAATACATTACAAGGTATTCATGGGAAATAGAATTCTTCATGGAACCTGGAGTGTATCTGCATCTTCCCGGAAAGGAAAATTTATGAAAGGACTTCTGATCCTTAGGTTCGAGGATCACACCCAGCGATAAACAGTTGAATTTCCATCTCTAATAGTAATGACTTTCATTTACTCATTCAACTAATACTCATAAATGACTTCCTATGTACCAAGCACCATCCTACATGCTGGGAGAACAGTGGTGAGCAAGACAAAATTTTTTATAGATCCCTCAAGGAACTTGCAATAGAGTGATGGAGACAGACCCAGAAACACACAGTGTTTTTTTTTTTTTTTTTTTTTTTTTTTTTAATAATGCTTTGGGTAATTCCTCTGAAGAAAATGAAAGCAAGATAACAGGATGGAAAATAATGGGGTGTATATATGGGTGGTAGGTGTGGCAGCTATTTTAGATATGGCAATCAGGGAAGGACTTCCTAAGGAGTTGGCATTTAAGATGTATCTAGATACAATGAGAGATTGAACCATGGAATATCTAGGAGGAACCCATTCCAGAGGGAGAGAAAGGTAAAAGCCAGGGTCCTGAGGTTGGGATGAGCCTCATACACTTGAGGAGAAACAGAAATCCCAGTCTGGATAGAAGGATTAAAATAGGAGAAAGTATTAGAAGATGAGGTTAAAGTATGTGATGTATCGAATGACTGGCCCTGATTCTGTACCTCTCACTGTCTCATCAAGATTAAAATATATCTCTTGAGATTGTCCAAAGAAATTAGATGATTTTCTTTGGCTAATGGCAAGTGAGAGGAGACAACAGGTTGGCAATTCTGAGCAAAGGATTTAAGAGGCTTGGCACATTTCCATTTCTACTGCAGCTAATTCACTGGTCCCAGGAGAAAGATGAGAGAAGCTGGTGGGACCTTCCAAATTGCTTCAGCCTGAACAGTTCTGCTTCAGGAGTGCTTGGCTGAAGCAAATCAACTAGCCAACTCACAGATGTGTGAGAATAAATTACTGAAGTCCTTGCATCTTGTGGTTGTTTTTAATGTAGCACTACTGTGGCGATGATGACTATTCAACACAGATACCTGATCACTTAGGACCTTGGGAGTTAAAAAGTCAGACATTCCTGTAAGTGTAATGGAAAGCCATTTGGATGGTTTTAAGTTAAGAAATGATACAAATTGAGTTAAGTTTTTAAAAGATTATTGTTTTAAAAGATCTTCACTTTCTGAAGAATAGACTATAAGAAAATGTGGTATCAGGCGGTTCAGGAGCTGTGATTCAAGAGGAAGATGTTGATGGCCAAGACACTCCCTTGTTTATCAAAAAAAAAAGTAAAAATAGTAAATTCTGATTTCTATCTTAGAAACGTGGCATCTTCCTGGAAAGAAAAATTTATGAAAGGACTTCTGATCCTTAGGTTCGAGGGTCACACCCAGCGATAAACAGTTGAATTTCCAACTCTAATAGTAATGACTTTCATTTACTCATTCAACTAATGCTCATAAATGACTTCCTATGTACCAAGCACCATCCTACATGCTGGGAGAACGGTGGTGAGCTGTCAGTGAAATCAAAGACATTAATTTGTTTTATGTTAGAGATCTGTGCTTTACAACTAGTATGAGTGCTGCTGTAGCATCATCATCAGTCAAATCTAGTAGAGCTATTACGTTTTTTCACAGGGGAGACAAGGGAACTCAGAGCTTGAAATTAGGAAGAATCTCGTCTGATGGCAATTGTTAAGTATAAAAGGGACAAGTCAGGGCATGGGGAGAAGAAACCAAGACTTTCCGGTCTTAAGAACTATACAGATATAATGTGGTAAGAAGAAAAGAACAGGAGAGAGAGAGAGAGAGAGAGAGCCCACCTGGTCAGTTAGACAAGATAACTCATGTCTACCTAATGTCTCTCTAAATAATCTTGAGCAAGTGGTAGTCTTAGATCTTCCTCAGGTTTCTGTTTACCCACAAGATGGGATAATAATTGCCTAACCTGTTTTTTAGTTTATCCTGAGTATATTCATATGCTAAAGTACTTTAAAGTATAAAGTACCCTATCTCTATGGAAAGTACAATTATAAAACTTGAAAACTAGTCAAGGTCTTTGCTAGTGAAAGATAATTAGTACTATACATGCAAACATTCCTGCTAATTTACTTCAAATGCTGTAATTACTAACAAATCTAGGGAATTTCCATTTTTACTGAATGTAGGTTAGAAAAATTCTGAGCAAGTATGAACCACCGTGTCTGCTCTTATATTTAAATTTTGAGCTAATATGTCCTAACACTGTAGCAGAAGGTACACCAGACTTTAAAGGTGCTTCGCTGTTGTGGAGGTACTAGGGAAGGATTTGAATTGTTCCAGACAGTGAAATTTAAATGCTTTTTTTCTCCCTCAGAAAAAAAAATCTACTAAAATTACAGATAATTCCCCAAGTCTAGGACTTCACCCACAGCACACGAGTTGTCTGTTCTAATGTTTGTGCTAAAAGAGAAGCGAGGAATAATGCGAGCTCTTGTGCATGCTTTTTCAATCTCTCCTGCCCACTTCTTTATAATCCTCATGTCCTTTGAGGGAAAATTCTCCTCCACTTACAAAGACAACTGTAAAATCTTCATGTGAACCGACATTTGCTAAACCAAACTGCCACTTATATTTTATCATTTGGTCAAAAATATTCTTGGTCTTGTGTTCCAAATTAAATGAAAATGAGGCCCTAATTGGAGAAGTTGGGTCAGGCAGTGAGGACACTGTCCCAAGGAGTGTGACCTGGCCAGCTGGCTGTCGTTCTCAGGTAACAGGGAATTTCAGATTTGCCAGCAGAGGTGACCAAAAGGCAGAAGTGTTTCTTCTTTTCCTTTACCTTTTCATGTCCAATAAGGTGGAAGGGAGTTTTGGAGGGAGCCCACCATCCAGTTTGGGGTTCAGCCTTCCTACTTTGTACTGTATTTATGACTGTTATTGTGGCCTCTTGCCTTGTTATAAAGCTGACAGCAGACTCTGCGTTGGTTCTCCTGGTGAAATAGCTGCAAGTCCTTCCTCTCCTTGGCATTCTGGCGTTCACATCATCAGATCTTGTGGGAAATGATAGGTGTATAAATCAAATATTTCCCTGACGGCTGAGATACTCACAAGTGCAGGTGTTGCCATGACTACCATTTCTTACTGGTAGCTGGAGAGCAGCCACGGTGACACGGGATGGCTTTTTCTTTTAAGATATTAAGAGTTTAACACTCTTGTCCTAACTGAGTTATTTCTTGATTTCATGTTTGCTTTTGACTTTTTTTTGGCATTAATACTGTTTATAGCACTTCATGAGCTGTGGCCTTTGAACTTTAAGGAGAATGCACAATTTTGTGTGTAAATGAATATGTGTATTGGGGTAGATTGAGGATCAGAAGCTTTCATGATATTTTCAAAGAGATCTGTGATGCAAAAATGGGTTAAGTACTAGTAGCCTTGCTATTAAAGGTGTCACTCATACAGTAGCTCTGGGATGTTAGCCTTAAGCCATTAGGGCACCATCTGACCCACACTCCAGTGGGATATAATAAAAGCTGGGGCAGCTACCAGTTTGCTCAGGGAATTGCTCCAGTTTCCATTACCTAACTATTTTTAGACCTGAACTTTGCATCCACCTTCAGATTTCACATTCTAGAATCTTTTACTTAAAAGCTAGATATTCTTTTTAAGCATACTGTCTTATTATTGATAGGTTATTTGACCAATTTATTGTTTTGACTTGAACCTACTTTGCACCAGGATCAAAAGAGGGGAGAGGAATTGGGAAGGGCTAGCGGGGGGCTGAGGGGAAGAATGAGAAACTAGAAATGTTTCCCTTGTTTTTAATTAGGCGTCCTTGATGTTGCTCCCCAGTTCTGAATCCAGAACCACAGACTTCAAGGTTCCAGGGCCTCTGACTATATGGGAAAAAAATTTGGACTTGTAACATAAGTTTTGGTGGTTCTAAGAATAAAAAGGCCTTTGAGACCTATCTTTCATCTACTTCTAATTGAAAGACTCTATTCCAACCCTCCAAGCCATATGGAGCCTGTTTCTTTCGATGTCTAACAGATGAAATGGGTTACTTCCCTCTCTTTACTTGGATTGACTAGACTGGCCCCAGAAGGCATCTGCACTTGGTTTGGTGCTTCCTGTTGTCTAGTTTCTTAAAGATGATCCTTCCTTTCCAGGACTACTTGGACTACAAGAAGGTTGCGTCTAGCCTTCTTTCTATCTTTGCTCAATCCTCCTCTTGAAATGCTTTATCAGACAGGATCTGACAATAGCTCTTTCTGATCTCCTGAAAGAAGTCTATTTAGCAGGTTATATCATCTTTTCCTGATCTTCTCGTTGAAAGTAATCCAGTGGATGGAAGAGCCCCAAATGCTTAGGCATTTCCTGCCTTTAGATATTCTAGAAATTATCTGCCACTCATTAATTTAGCACCTCTCAACTTTGTTGAAAAAATTTACAAATGCCAAAATGAACAAAGTTAGAATAATAATAAAGATTGTTGTGAAGCTAGGAGGAAAATGAAAATCACTTTTTCAAATATGTATCAGTGGAAAAAATAGGGTGAAAGTTTGACCATATAATTTATTCTCCAAAGGGAAGTGAGTCCTGTATCCCATGTAAGTATATATATTTTTAGGTATGCATACTTCTTCCAGATTTTCCTCCATGTACACAATATTCAACTACTCACTTTTCTCCCATTTATTACCTAGTCCTATTTTCTTTTTGTTTCTTTAAGTAAAGTATTTCCATTTTCCTTATAATATTAACTACTAGTATACAGCCATCCAAAGAATCAGTCAGTTGTAAGGGGAGGGTAGTAAGAGTGGCAATATATTTTTCTGGCATTTATATTATCTTCCTTTAGAGAACAATTAATATACCAAATGCTGGCATTCACGATGATTTCTTTTTCAAGCAGATTGTAGCCACTTTTTACTCAGAATTATCTAAGATGTTTGTGTATCTGGTACCTGTTCAGGATAGTATTTTTATGTAAAGAGGGAGAATATGGATAGTGGATATGGATTCATTGCTCTGGAAACAGCAAGAGGCAACCAGGCAAACTCTCCGTTCAATTTTAAATTTTAATAACTTCTCCAATAATTGACATTTTGGGTTTGTGATGTGAATGGATAAACTCATTTAACTTGGTAACACATATTTTATTAATTAACACTTCACTGTCATTCTGGGGTAATTCTAAGTTTTGTGCGGCTGGAGGCTTACAAAATTTAGGGGGCCCCCTTTTAAGAAAAAGAATACATAATTATATGTAAAATATTAAGCTACAGAAGTGAATAGCTATTTAAAATAAAAATACAACAAATTACAAATATTACAAAGCTGACACATAGCGTAAGTGTTACAACATCTAGAAAAAGAACGTAACAATTCGTACTGCCTTTTCATATGGAGTCAATTTTGTAAAAACATCTTTTATACAAAAGATAGAAAGATAATTTAATTTTTCTTTTAGAATGATTAATAAAATTGTTTTTTATGACTAATAGAAAATTTTCTCTCAGCTTCATAACTTATTAGAAATGTCATGTAAATTGTCAAATCTGGGAAAACCTCACTCATATTTCCTTCATACATGAGCTGTGAGATGTCAAGTTTTTTTGTGTGCATAATGATTATTTGTAAATACTCTTTGAATTGGTACTCATTAACTAATGTGTCATTGATATCCTCATTGTAGTGACATGTAAGTTTTGTATTTTCTTTGTCAATGTCAGTGTCTTAGGTCAAATCAATAAGAAGTCGACAAGAACCAGTGAAATAAAAAATTAGACAAAGAAGGAGAATGAGCAAAGTTATGTTTCAGCATAGGTGAGCAGTCCAGTTTGGATTGAGTATAGTGTGCAGGGAAGACAGGAGGGTGACAAAGAGGGGGAAAAAAAAAAAGCCTCAGAGCCAGAGAGGAGCAGGGAAATAATATCACTTCCTGGAAGGAGCTTGAAGATAATCATAAAAAGGTCTGTTGGTGGATCATTAAGCATATGAAGGGCAGTCTAATGGAAATGTTAAGAGCATTATAGAGTCAGACAGAGCCAAGTGTGAATCCTAGCTCTGCTACTTACTAACATAGGACACCTTGCTACCAATAACTTAGGATACATGGAAATGCCTGCAAACCACAGACATATAGCCCACTAAACCAAACTAACTGTCTTCAAATCGCTCTTAGCCAGATCCCCAAAATGCTTGTGGCTCTTCCAACACCACCCAATATAAGGGGAAGTGTGACAGACGAGAAATTCGAGTGGCAAGAGTCAGTGGTGAATTCATCAAATGCAGTGAAAATATCTTACATTTTGCAATTTTTTTTTACACATTTCTAGGGCTCCTTGTATGGCCTTAGCATGGACTGTGCAAGGGAGATACCCCGAAGGTTACGTTTCATCAGCTTCACAGTAAGTGAGACTCTGTTGGCAATGTCATGGTGGAAATAGGATTTTGGTGTTTCCTATACAACCATGAAAACCACACGTCAAGGTGGAAATTGAGTCTACCTCTCAAATGCCTGCACTCTTGCCTTTTTCATCCCTTGCGCTTAATAGTAATATCACCTTTCTCTGTGTGGCAAAGATCTGTCTTTTAGCTGCTATAGAAAGTAAAAAGTGCTTGTTATGGGACAACTGAAAAGAGCTTGCAGAAATCACCGTATTTGTTTGCTACTTCTGGCAAACTTCAATTGATTGTAAAAGGCAAGGGGCCATGGGAGGTGCACATTAACAGATTGCCTGTCATACACGACACATTTTTTTCAGGCCTGAGGAAGAGATTTTTTAAAAATATAAAACCAAAATCTCTCACTTTCCAAAAATTAGGCAAACAGAACCATGTTTTTATAAATGAAAAACATTGTCTGCAGTTTTGTCTATTGGATGACATGCCGAAACTCACAAATGCTTGTTATAAAAGGCTTTTATTTTATGATATTCCTGCTCCTCTGTGTTCTTACTTCTGAATGTGTTTTCTTTCCTCTACCAGGCCAGAGCTTGTTAATCTTGGCTGTAAAATAGAGTCACAGGAGTACTTTAAAAAAAAAAAAATACCCATTTCCTAGGGTACCCCTAAGTATTGGAAACTTAAAAAAAAAAAACACAATCTAAATAAGTTTGACTCACAACGAGGGCTGAGAACCAATATACCGAACAAATACTGGGGCAAGGGATCTCTAGGCTAAGCTTGAGCCGTTCCATTACTGTGCTCAGATTTAGAAAGAGGAAACAGAGTCAGGATTGCTTGTCCCAGTCTACTAGCATTATAGCTCCACCTACTGGGAGGACAAGCCCTAAAAAAAATCAGTATATACTCTATTTTCCATAAATACATTTGGTTTCATTTAAGCTACTGGCAAAATAAATTTCTCTTGATTAACAGCAGCAGCAACAACAACAATTACCAAATACTGTTTGGTAAAATATGGTTACCAAATACCGTATTTTATAAATTAAATAGAATTCCTAGTTTTGTGGCCATGGTAAAAGGTAAGGCAGATTTGGATATACATACCAACGTATTTCTTCAAATGTTGAAGATTATTTGAAGTGGGTATTGCATTCTATCTTTAGTTCATATCTAAATCTGGTATTTATTCCAAAGAATTCCAACCCATACTTATGGATGCATGAAACAATTTTATCATGGAAAAATAGTAAGGAAGATAAAAACTTGCGCTTTGGCTCCTGACCTATCCAACACATCTTCTTCCTCTAACAATCCGTTTGGAAAAGGTACTCTGACTTCGACTTTTACTGTTTTGCTTAAAATCAGTTTTGAAAGTCCTCCAACTTTCACTCCACTGTTGAGGGGAGAGAAGAAACCACAATCCCTTGCTTCCCTTTTCCCTTGGGCCAGAGTGCAAGGGACTGTTGATCAGAATTGAATCTTATTCATTTACATCCAACAAGTACTATACTATAGAAAATATAAAATAAAAATATGATCTGGTCCCTTTCCTAAGAAAATGCGTGCTAACATTTATTATAAAGAGTAGTATAATGTAGTAGTGAAGAGCAGTTTCTGATACCAGGCTGCTTGACCTCCAGTCTGACTTCATCATCAACTAGCTTATCCCAAGCAAGTTACTTAATACAGGCGTGCCCTGGTTTCCTCATCTGTAAAATAAAACCAATATTGGTACCTATTTCATAGAGTTGCTGTGAGGATTAGATGTGGTAATATTTTTTAAAAACTATACATAGATCACTGCCTGGTACACAGTAAGGACTATATTTATTAGCCATTTTCATTATATTACCTAATGCTTACTTAGTTATTTACCTATATGCCAGGTACTCTTCTTAGCATATATTGCTGTATATTACTTTAAAATATTAACTTTTTTCTTCTGTGTATTTTCCTGGTTTGCTTCCCGCCCCCCAATTCAGTCAAGCTGCCTGCATTATGCTTATGACCTCAAGGGAGACATGTGTGACTATAAATATATAATTTTGAATTGGATCCAAATGATATTCACACATTGTGACTGGTTGGTGTGTCTCTTTTATTTATAGAGGTTTCCCTTCCTTTGTCTTTTTATTGAAGATACCAGATTTTATGTTCTGTAGTTTCTCATAGTCTGGACTTTGCTAATTGCATCTCTGTAGTATCATTTCATATGCTCCTCTGTCCTTTGTTTTCCCTGAAATGTGTTATTTCTTTCTAGAGAATTGATAAGATTCAGGTTCAATTCTTTGTTTGTTTATTTTTGCAAAACTACTTCATAGATGGTATGTTCTTTTTTTAATCAGGGGGTACATGATGTTTGGTTGTCTCTGTTGTGCTGTTACCAACCATTAATGATCACTACCTGGATTTTTTAGTATCAATGAGAGTGAAAATTTTATCTTTTCTTCTTCATTTATTATCTGGGAGTATTTCTTTAAAGAGAAATTTTCCTCATTAAATATTTGCTTGATGTTTGTGTAGGAAGACATGATAAATGCTTTTTTCTTTTTCTTTTTTTTCACTGTTTTCAAAATAATGAATTGTTCCCTAATATCCTTTAGGACCAATAAGGGTCCTTTACAAGACCAAAATGAACATATGAATTTATATGTAAACAAAATGAACATATGTATCAATGTTTTCTAGTTATTATTTTTATTAATGTTCAAATTATTTCTACTGTCACCCATGGGAGCCTCTTGAGGATGGTTTACGAATTCTTTACACTTAACCTCAGGAGACTTTGATGGCTTCCTTGCTTTCTGGCATGACTAGATGCTCTAACTCATATTGCATTTTTCTTTCTTAGATGTGGAATCAGCTATTTCTTCAAGGGGCTCTGGTTCCTTTTAGTGGAAAACAGTACAGAGAATAATCAGGAAAACAGGTATTCTCAATGTCATTGGGTTGTCATTGTTTCTAGACAGATTCAATGCACAGAGCTTAGATTACATATATATGAAAAGATTATATATATATATATTATATATAATATATAATTATGAAAGATAAAAGATTATATATATTATATATATATGTATATATAATATATATATGAAAGATTAAAATATAGTATAAGTTCATTAGAATATTATCCAGATCATATTTTGGAGTTGTCTTAGCTTGGGCTGCCATAACAAAATACCACAGACTGTGTGGCTTACACAACAGAAATTTACTTTCTCACAGTTCTGGAGGCTGGAAGTTTGAGATCAAGGTGCCAACATAGCTGAGCTCTAGTGAGAACTCTCCCTGGCTTGCACACTGCTGCCTTTTAACATGGTCTTTCCTTGGTGCATTCAGAGACAGAAAGAGAGAGAGAGAAAGAGAAAGTCTCTTTATAAGGCCATGAATCTCATCATGAGGGCCCCACTCCCTGATCTAATGTAACCCAATTACCTCCCAAAGACTCCAACTCCAAATACCATAATATTGAGCCTTTGATATTATATTTCCAAAATCTGCGCATTGATTCAACCTATGAATTTTGGGGTAACAAACATTCAGTCCATAACAGAGCTGCAGAGTTTTAATTAAGTTTCTTAATTTCTTAAAGATACCAATAAAATGGTAGACAATATGATAAACAACATAAATCTGAATTTATTTAAGATTAACCTTATTAATCTTAAATAAATGCCTCATTTATTTCACATCAAAAATCCTGGTTCTCAATTACATTAACATAATTACTTATTTGCTATAAGAAAAATCAGTGAGCTTGTTCTACTTTTCATATACTTTCCTCTTCTCTCACATTTTGATAGCTGTAGTGAGAATCTACATCATCAGAGCATGTAGCCACTTCATATTATATTACTTCCTTATACCATCCATTAATCTGAAGTTTATTCTCTAGCACATTCCTCAAGAAGTGTTCATGAGAAGAATATTCTCTGAGTCCTTGCTTATCCTAAAAGGCCTTTAGGCCTTTATAAAGTTTCAATTTGTATAAAGTTCTTTGCTCACACTTTCCTTGAAAATCATAAACTTGGGTGGCTCCGACTTTTGGTTTCAGCCCAGCTCATGATCTCAGGGTCATGAGATGGAGCCTCTCGTCAGACTCTCTGCTCAGTGGGGAGTCTGCTTGAGATTTTCTCTCTCTTTCCCTCTCCCTCTCTCTCTGCCCCTCCCCCTGCTTGCACTCTCTCTCTCTGTCTCTCTCTCTCTCTAAAATAAACAAATAAATCTCTTTAAAAAAATCATAAATTTATTACTCCATTGTCTTCTGGAATAAAGAATTTCTGTTGAAAAATATGATGATGATATCATTTTCTTACCTTTATGGGAGTCTTGTCTCCTTGGCTGCATGCCCAGGGCATTTTTCTTTTCCTTGGAAGTCCAGTACTTTTAGTAGAATATATCTTGATATTAACTGTTCTGTGTTGGTTTTCCCAGATATGAAGTATGCCATTTCAAAATGCAGTGTTAACTTTTTTTTTTTTTACTGTTGTTTCAAAAAAGTGTTTGGTGTTGGGTTTTTTTTTTTGGTTTTTAATATTTGTCGTATTCAGTTTTTTTCTTCAACTCCTATTATATACACTTAAACATACACATTTACATGTGTGTTAGATTTTATTTACCTATCTTCTAAATCTGTCTATTTTGCTTGAGTAGTTTTCCATCTGATAGGTCTCTTAAAGTAGTTACCCTTGTGTTTATTTGCTCCTGTATTGCACCTAATTTAGTCTTCATTTCTGAAATAATTATTTCTATTATTATAATTCTTTCCTGAGTTTTGTCAGTTCTCTTCAAATCTTCCTTCTCTTCAGTCACCTCAGTTTGGAGTTTTCCTGATTCAGATTTAAGTTGTTTTTCCTACTGTCTGTCATTTTATTGGTGTCTGTAAGAAATTAAGAAATTGTTTCAAAATATGGTATTACAGTGTACCTATGTCTGATTGATATATCTTCCTGCTATGCTTTTTAGGTCTGTAGGGACAATGTTCCTCCCCACCCACCTTTGTTTTTGTTATAATACCTTTGTTTTGCATTCCACTGTGATCTTTTTCACTTCGAGTGAAATGGATTTTTCTGAACTTACAGGCAGGAGAAGTAGGCCAGGTTGGCTTCCCCAGCTCACAGGCCTAGAGGTCCCTGTTCTGTTGTTTGTTTTAGTACAGAGCCTCAAACTTCTCTTCTGTACAAACTTCTGTTGTAGCGCAGTCTCCTTGTACTGACCCATAAAGTGGAACCTGCCAAACCGCTCTTTGTTTCAGCTACTGTTCTCAGAACAGCCCATTGTGCTTTTGCTGATTTGGGGTTCCTCTATCTCATGAACATCATATGCTCCCAATTCTTCTTACATAGACACTGATAAAGCAGTTCAGGTAGTGGTTTGATTCTACCAGCTTATGTGAGGATAGCTTGTCCCTAGTTTTGTGGGAGGTGCTGTCTATGGATTTTTTGTTTTGCCATTGTTATTGCTCCGTACAGTTTTATGGGGAGATTTTCAGAAATTCAAAACTGCCTCAGCTAGTATCTTCTGAGAATCTGCTCTGTCAATTAATCCTTGTGCTGTTATGTGGTACAGGGCCCTACTCCTTTTATTTTGTAGTTCTGATCTTTTCTGAACTGAAAAGTAAGCTTGTATGTAAATCAACATTAAAAAAGTCCTGAAAAATCTCAGGGAGAGGGCTATAAGCAAACTACTTGCATAGTGGTTAAGACTATGGATTCTGGAATAGAGAAAACTAGGGTTCAAATCCTATCTCTGTCACCTACTGTCTCTGTGATCCTAAGCAAATCACTTGACCTCTCTAATCCTCAATTTTCTTATACTTAGTATACTTATTTCCTAAGAATATCATGAGGATTCATAAACAAGACATGTAAAGTATTTGGCATAGAAAGTACATAGACATCATAGATGTTAAGGTTTTAAATTATCATTTGTATATTATTAAAGTCTTTTTTGGTATCTTAGTTTTGCTGAGGATATATCATTCAGAGTGGAGAGAGGCATACAGACGAGTGTTACTTTGTATTTATTTAGCTACTGCATGAGATTCTGCAAACATCTAATGTTTGAATGGTTAAGTTACATGATTAGGTAACTGAAGTAGCTTAAAACACAAAGGTGTAGGTTCTTTGCGAAGGTCATGTGAAGGTCATGTTTTTTAGTGGCAATGGTCTGCTTTTTAGGTATAATCCGAACAAGCTACTTGATTCTATGGAGCCTCATGTCCTCACTATAATTGAGATAGTGGACTGAATAATTTAAAAAATGCTTCTAGTCTTCAAGCCCTTTGATATTATATTTTTATGAGTTTTTGCTGTTATTTTTAGCCACAGATTTCTCAGCTATCTGGGAATAGAGGATAGAAAAGTGGTATCTGGGAACAGGAAGATCTACCTCACTATTGTGGGAGGTGATGTAAAGATAGGTGAACCTGGGGCACCTGGGTGGCTCAGTCGTTAAGTGTCTGCCTTCGGCTCAGGTCATGATCCCAGGGTCCTAGAACTGAGTCTGGCATCGGGCTCCCTGCTCAGCAGGGAGCCTGCTTCTCCCTCTGCCTGCCGCTCCCCCTGCTTGTGCACTCTCTCTCTCTCTGACAAATAAATTAATAAAATCTTTAAAAATAAACAAAAAAAAAAGATAGGTGAACCTGGAATAATGAAGAAATCCTAAATGCCTGAAATATACACCACTGAAATAATCAGTGTGTGATTTGGGTATAAGATTTGGGCAAGTAGTGTAGGAGAAGATAATATACTCAGTAGAAAACAAAGATATTCCTTGGCTTGGCAAAGCAACCTCCTTGGAGTCTTCTAGAACTAGCACTGTAAACTCTTTAAATTTACAGAGTTGTTTGCTTAAGGTCAGATTCTTTGATCCACCAATGTCTATAAGTTCTAAAAGAAAATTTAAATTGCTCCAAGTGTATTACAAGGAATGACATAACTTTGTAATACATACAATGAAAATAGGGATTTCTCTGTATACAGTCTATAAAGGTAAAACTCTGTAGTTTCAAAACAGGTACAGGGAGCCTTAAACTAGGACTGTCAACTGAAGACATTTAGAATTTGCTTTCTAATATGTTATAAAAAAATATCCAAAATGGTTTAGGTTTCAAAAGCACTAGACTAGAAGTCACAAATAAAGCACCTGGATTTTCTTTTATAAATCTGACCCTGGCCAATTTGGGCTATTCCAGAGGAAGCTGGAATACGTCCCTTGACCTGGCTGTCTGAACAGCTCTATTATCACTTCCAAGACCCAATTAGTTTCTATTTTCTTTGCCTTTTGTAAGACCTCAGCTAATATTAAAAAAATTCTTAAGCATTTCTATTGTATAAAGGTATAAGAGGTCATTTCCCTCTTCAGTACATCATTTTGAGCTCTAGAAAAGCTTTTCCTCATTTTCTCCATGAAGGCAGTCTTGCCATTGGCTATTAAAGGGAATATGTTGATGAATACTGTGGTGAAATAGATTATGTTGAGAATAAACACTAAACAACTAGAGTGGGATAAGAATTTGGAAAAATTGGAACAAAAGCAAAGCTGGCAGTAGTTACAATTCTTTCCCCAACCCAGTCACTGGTTGTACAAAGGGGAATACAGAGCTTGAGGTGGGAAAGAGAAGAGAACGGTGCATTCTGGCTCTACGTTGGCAGCCATCATACCATGTCCTGCTTTTAGTGTTTGTGAATTCTCTGGGCACCTTCAACAGACGTCCTCTCCATTTTAAATTTATTTCTTTTCCTTTATTCCACTTCTGCTGCTTTCATGTTACTTGAATCGGAAGTGGATGCGTAGGGAGGGTTTGCACATCCCTTCCTTCATCAAATAGGTATTAAGTGCCTTCTACATACCACACACTATGCAGGGGGTGGTGGGTTTGTTGGGGAGCAGAGATGGGGGAGGTTATTTGAGTTCCTTTCTATCTTCACAGTTTAAGCCCAGAGGGATGACGACTAAAAAGTTTAATGAGATATTGGAAATTACTCAGACCTATCCATTTCTATGATGATCTTTTTATTTGGTGAGAGCGTGAAGATGAAAGAACAGTATTAATGTGATGTGTTCAGTAACAGCATATTAAAGTCTTCCTAAGCAATATAAAGGGGGGGTTCCACCCCACCTTGAGCCCAAGTTGCATCTACCACAGATTCATGCAAACACAGGAAAATTTAATGAGCTAATATCGTGGGTGGTCTGAAGGTATCTAGTTGCATGATTGATTAGTAAGGGAAAGATTGAGTGCCAAAGAGGAGAATGGGATGGGCTACAGAAGAAGGCGGTAAGGTGTCTGTTTTAAGTACTTGTATCCTAGTGCAATGTCATGGAATTGTTTCTGAGACTTAAGGAAAGAGGGACTCGAAGCAAATCCTGACCTTGTGACATCAAGGAGGGCTTTTTGGGCAGCACACAGTAATCTGGATGAGACAGCAGTAGAAAGAAGACTATTCCCCCCCACCTCTGCTCAAATATAGCACCCTGGAGTTAGTAATATCAGGAGAATCAGGAGATAGTAGTCCTAGCACAATCATTAGAAATCTTTCTGTGCTTCCCACCATACTTTCAATGTTAAGGCATCCTCAAATAACTTCATAGGCAGTAGACATGGAGGAGTGAGTGGAAGCAGGAAGAATGAGTCAGATTCCAAGTAGTTTAATGTGACTGACAGGATGGTGGTGATACATGTGACATACTATCTGAGCATTAGTAAACATAAATAGGTGAAACTCATAGGAAGATAAAGTCTTTTAAGATACGAATCATTGTTATTAACATGAAATTTAGATACATATACCTTCAAAAAGTACTTGTATAGAAGGATAAAAAATATTCAACTTGTTCTAATTTGGTTATTTACCTTTTTTGTTTTTCTTATTCTTTTCATTGGAGGGATCTGAGCATTCCGAGAGCCTCAGTATTTCCCCCACCCCTCTAACTCCCATCTCAACACCCAAGCTCTGTCTTCACTTCTGGCAGCATTTGAAAAGTAAGCCTCTCTGACTTCAAAGAAAGACAAAACAGCTTTTTGGTATTTAATCCTTTGGGTCTGTTTATAATGTGCCATCAAGATCTGTTAATAAAGCAACAGGGAGAATTGACTAGGAGATGGGAGTAGAAGGATTAAGAAGCTATGACAGAAAAAGCAGACAGAGAACTGTGGGTAGGAAAAATAAGCGAGAAGACATTGGTCCCAGAGTCTGGAAAACTATCCTAGAATATTTGTTTAAGGAGCATGGGTGGAGTTTGAGAAAGAAAGCAATTACTGCCCAGCAACCCCCAGGCTGATGAACCTAAGAAGACCACTTTGAGGGACACACAGTTGGAAATCATAAACATCAAGAACAAAACAACAACAAAAAGCCCTCCAAAACTTAAAACAGTAACTATTTTTTTTCTCACCAGGTTATAGGTAGGCAGGTGGGCTATGATGATCAGGTCTCATGGCAGAGACAGGGTTCCAAGGGAGGAAAAGGAAACGTGCAAGTACTTTTTTTCAAATAGCTATTTGAGTAGAGCTTGTACTCCCCATTGGTCAAAGTATGTCACACGGTCAAGCTGAGCATCACTAAGAAAGGGCACTATCAAAGGCATGTATACAGAAAGAGAGCATTATTTAGATTTCCAGGTTCCATTTGGGAAGTTGACCTCTCACTGTTTATACAACAAAGAGCCTCTCACCACCTGCACTCACGACCTGCACCAGCTGTTTGTACCAACCGTAGCATAGGCACAGCAAGATGGTGGACATGGTCGGCACCTGTGTCTCACTTTTGCCCTTGGCTCATGATGTTTAAAGATTTTGGTTTTTGGGTGGCTCAGTTGGTTAAGCGACTGCCTTCGGCTCAGGTCATGATCCTGGAGTCCCAGGATCGAGTCCCGCATCGGACTCCCTGCTTAGCAGGGAGTCTGCTTCTCCCTCTGACCCTCTTCCCTCTCGTGCTCTCTCTCATTCTCTCTCTCTCAAATAAATAAATAAATAAAAATAAATAAAATAAATAAAATCTTGAAAAAAAATAAAGATTTTGGTTTCATGTTTTGGTTAAAATAGCTTAGTAGAAAGCTAAATTATACTGGCAACGCTATAATCCTTCAAATACATTTAAAAAATTTATCTCATATTTTTGAATGGCTGAAAAACCTTAGTATTAATTAATTAGTTAACAGCTTTGAGGCAAAACTGCTTTCTTAAAGATATTTGTCTTGTTCTTTCCATTCAGAGTGAAAGCATAATATTAGCTATCATCTTGGGCCAGCTTCATTTGAATTTAATAATAATATTTTCAATACTCTACAAATGTGTTTAGCTGATATATGTCATCCATTTATTCTTCAAAAAAACAACTTATAAGAATATAAATTTTAAAAATTAAGAAAAAAAGCTTTAAAAGAGTCAAAACATAGGAAAAAAAGTTTTATCCACAACTAACAATATGGATGTTCATATAATATATAATATTTGGTAAAAAAAATTCCAGAACATTATATACAATATGATATACATTAAAAAACTTAAAAACAACAAAAATAAACAATATTTCTAGAGGAATACTTATAAAATAAAACTTCAGAATTTATTTAAATTTTTAAAAAAGATTTATTTATTATTTATTTATTTATTTTGAGAGAGAGAGAAAGAGAGAGAGAGAGAGAAAGAGGCAGAGGGAGAGAATCTTCAAGCAAACTCCCTGCTGAGTATGGAGCCTGATGTGGGACTCAGTCTCACGACCCTGAGATTTTGACCTGAGGCAAAACCAAGAGTTGGATGCTTAACCAACTGAGCCACCCATGTGCCCTAAAACTTTTATTCTTTTAAAAAACAAGGGAATGATATGGAAGGGATTCAGGATAATAGTTACTTTGAGTGGAAGTTGAAGGGGAACAGGATGAGGGAGAATCATAGGGATATATAAATTATTGTTAAAATTCTAGTTCTCATGATGGGTGTAGGAATACACAGGCTAATATTATTAAGAATATATTCATACATGTGTACCAAGGGGGGACCATATATAGATCAGTGGTGAGAGTGTATCAGGAACCAAATATTATGATTAATTCAAATCTGTATATCCAAGTTATACACACACACACACACACACACACACACACACATAAAGCAGCTTTACTTTAAAGAAGGTTTAAATGGTGAAGAAAATGACTTAATTTTAAAGATACACAGTATGCGTTATATATAGCTTCCTACCTCTTTTTAAAATACTTTCTCTTATTTTTCCTTAATGTCTTTGAAGAAATGGCTTTGGTATATATACAACAGTCTGTATGAAATAGCTTTAAATCTCATTGGTCTTTAATTGCAACAAGTACCCAAACTATTAATAGAAATGATTACACACCTTCCCCCTTTTTAATTTGGTTTTATAAACTATGAGCAAAATGTCAATTTTATAACCATGGTTTGTTTATTTTCACATTAGCCATTCTAAGACAATATTACACACAAAGTCAGTTTTCCACATCCTACCATTTGGTAGTCATGGCTAATGAAGTTACATAGATTTGCAAGTTTATTTTTCTTAGATTTTAAAATAACGAGGAGAAAGACTTGGTTACTCTCCACTTGAAATTTCTATTTAAAACAACAAAGAAAAGGGAATGTAAGCAAAATGCTTACAAATGATTACAAACAATGTCAGCAGGACAAACAGAAATCTAAGAAGTGAGTTGAACACTAACTGTTTGTTGATTAAATTACGTGAGTTTTATTCCCAGGAGAGGAAAAGGTATCATCATCTACCCCACCAACACAACCCCAAGTAAAGAAGAGGGAGATCAAGGCTGGGAGAGACCAGAAAAAACCCAAACCAGGCCCTCTCCCTGAAGGCAAGAGCAGATGTTTCCCTTCAAAGATGATTACAACTGGGGAGCAATTAGCGACAGTAAGGTCCTACAGAGAATTTCCTCATTTAGAGGATGATTTAAAAGAAGTTACTGAGAGAGGCACAAGTGTTACTGTGTGCTACTAAAATTAAGCTGAATTAATTCCTCCAGGAACTGACCATAAGAAAGGCTCCAATGAAAAAGCACCCTGAGGACTCGAACACTACAAATTAGACAACAGGGGAAGCCTTTCCAGAGGATGGGCACCCAGTGGTTCATAAAGTTCACTAGAGATAGTCCAGGCAATTGTAAGAGCAGTGGGAGGAGACATCTAAGAGCTCTGCTCGTGAAGACTGCTTTCCTGTTTGAGACATTCACCCAGTTAGGAAAGAATACAAATGTGTCATACTCTGGTTTGTTCCAAAGGGTCTCTCTTCTGTGTTCTGTGCCATTTTTTTTCATTGCTCTCAAATATTCATACACATGACTATATATATGTATATATTATATACATTACATATATGCATATACATAATACAACAAATTACATATTTATATTTATATTCATCTATATACTCACATGGGAAGTAAGTCTACTCTCAAAAAGACTATGATGGCTTAGCGTTTAATGTCTCTTTAGATTTTCTTTCCTCTTTTTTTAAGTATCACTTTCCATCCTGAGCCTTGCAAGTTTTCTAAGGAAGGTGAGATTAAATAAGAAATCTCTCAGACTCATCTCACCGGCTTCAAACAAGATAAAAATTATGGCACTTGGCAGCAGATGCACACAATGTCTTGATTCTTTGGTTGGTATCAAGGAGCTGGTGACCTCAGAAAACAGAGCACTAAACATGGTGATGAGACACTAGAGTATGGTCTTTTTTTTTTTTTTTTAAAGATTTTATTTATTTATTTGACAGAGAGATAGAGAGCACAAGTAGGCAGAGTGGCAGGCAGAGGGAGAGGGAGAAGCAGGCTCTCTGCTGAGCAGGGAGCCGGACATGGGGCTCGATCCCAGGACCCTGGGATCATGACCTGAGCCGAAGGCAGCCGCTTAACCGACTGAGCCACCCAGGCGCCCCGAGTATGGTCTTTTTAAAACAATGACAGACAGGCCCAACACTACATGGCAGTGACTCTGAAATCAGATCTTTCTTGATCGGAAGCAGCAATTGCCGATACCCACAGGGGTCCTTTCAGAGTCAGTGTGGAACAATGCACATTGATGAGGTACATATGTGCCCTGGAACAAACAGATTACCATCAGAAACACTAAATCAGCATAAGCTAGGATTGAGAATTTTCCAAAGGATTTAGGCTTCGCTAGGAATATGGAGTAAACCTGAACATGGAGCATTGTTGGAGCCTATGAGGGGCCCAAATAAACAATTAATTAATCATGAGAATGTGCAGGTCAGAAGTCTCTTAGGTAACAAACCTGGGACTGAGACTTGATTTAAAAAAAAATTCTGAATGTTAACTCCTAGATTAGCTTTGACAGGAACCAGGGTGGAGAGGGTTGGGGTTGGTCACAGTGGTACCATCTTTCTTCAGTGGTCATAGATATAGAAAAGATGGTTAACCTATGGGGTCAAGAGAGAAGGCATGGTGATTTCTGTGTTGTTACTAAGAAGATTGACACCAAGGATGAGAAAATCTCTACTTGCTGATCTCTCTATTTGTAGTACTCTTCCCCAGGCTCACCTCTACCATTTGATGGCCCTGGCGAGACTACAAATGGAGGCCTGGTCAATGGTGTGACCTCTTCCCACCTTGGTCTGTCTTACACTGTGAAGGACCTTGTATGTATATATGTTCTATCCAAATTCCTCTCCACTAGGTAACCAGTAGCCTCTTGGCTACCCATCTGCTCTAGGGGTGCAGAAGAGGTTCACCTCAGAGGTGAGAATCTGGAGATAAGGCCTGCACAGGCCCTGAAACAAGCTCAGGGCCATTTGAACATGAAATGTGGTCTATAACAGATAGGCCTGGACTCTGGTGGCCACCTCCCTTAGTCCTGTAGACTTTTTGCCCAGTGAGAAGAGCATGACTGCACACCTGAACGGGGTCCTCTCAAGTGTAGACCCAGAGCAGGGGCCCTCATTGCCTGTTACCTGCTATATCCTCAGGGTTCTTTCCCTCACTTGTCTTACTTTTTCTTCAGAGTGCAGGAAATTGGGATAATTTGCAATTGCTTTGGACTTTTTCCATTTCAGTTCTGGAACAATTTACTCCACAGAGTGGTCATCTGCAATGTTTGACAATGTAAACACAGAATATGTTCATTTCAATAACAAATGCATTTTTCAGAAATTAAAAAAAATTTTTTTCAGAACTTACTGTGCATGATAAGGATCAAAGAAGTATGTGTCAAGAGAAGTAGAGCACGAAAGAAGAAGGCTTAGTGAAAGTATGCCATCTGGGTCTCTGTGGTATGGGCTAGCTCCAACAGGGTGAGCACCATAGACTATGAGAGCATTTTTCATTTCATGGAAATCTTCCATGCTTTTACCCTGAGTAGTAAATGTAGTCATGGTAAGTGAAGAAGGGGGGTAAGATATTCTCTCTCTGCCAACGATCCAAGGTCAAATTGAACCAATTCACAGGAACTGATTGTTAAAGTTTTGGGAATTTTGCAAGCCAAAATTGTGTTCAGTGCAGTCATGATTAAAAAGTTAACCTATGGTGTGCCTTGCTGGCTCAGCCGGTAGAGCTTGCAACTCTTGATCTTGGAGTTGTAAGTTCAAGCTCCATGTTCGGTGGAGAGGTTACTTAAAAATAAAATCTTTAAAAAAATGAACATATAAGCTTACCATTAACTTATTTATATTCAAAACAAAGGTAGTAAGTACTAAGATCTCACTAACTTCTAATTATTAGGCTACATTTTATTCTTTTCTATGCTTTAGAAGTTATTTATATCTGTTGTATGTACATGGTAGAAATACTGCAAAATGATGTGCTGCTGCATTTCTCATCCTCATTTCATGTTGAGTGATATGTCCTAGACCACTGAACCCTGAAAGTTCACTGATATGGTGGGTTTATTTCCTATCTATCTTCTAAGTCTTGTGTATATATTTTGTAGGTCTTGGTCTGATTAACATAATGCCACTGATACAATGCATCAGTGGAATGTTCTGCAGAACATTCTGACAGTTGGATCCCTTTGAACTATATTATGATAGAAGGTAAGAGAGTTTAGCAAAGCTGTAGGGTAAGACCATAGGTGTTCATCTCACATGAACACAAACTACTTCTGATCCTCTTTTCTGATAAGAATGGAAAAGAGCAAATTTGCTGGATCAACAGCTGTATACCACATGCAAAGCTGTGTTAATTTGCTCTTGTCAAGGTATCACATTTAAACTGTCACAATTTGCAGATGACATGATACTGTTACATAGAAAACTCTAAAGACTCCATCAAAAAACTATTAGAAGTTGGGGCACCTGGGTAGCTCAGTCGTTAAACATCTGCCTTTGGCTCAGGTCATGATCCCAGGGTCCTGGGATTGAGCCCCACATTGGGCTGCCTGCCCCATGGGGAAGCCTGCTTCTCCCTCTCCTACTCCCCCCGCTTGTGTTCCCTCTCTCGCTGTGTCTCTCTCTGTCAAAGAAATAAACAAAATCTTAAAAAAGAAAACTATTAGAACTAATAAGTGAATTCAGTGTAGTAGCAGGACACAAAATTAATATCCAGAAATCAATTGTGTTTCTATACACTAATAACAAAGTGGTAGAAAGAGAGATTAAGAAAATAATTCCATTTGCAACTGTACCAAAAAGAATAAAATATCTAGGAATAAACTTAACCAAGGAGGCGAAAGACCTGTACTCCAAAAAATATAACACACTGATGAAGGAAATTAAAGATGACACAAACAAATGAAAAAATATTCCATGCTCATGGGTTGGAAGAACCAATATTGTTAAAATGGCTATACTACTATAATCCACAAAGCAATCTACAGGTTCAATGCAACCCCTATCAAAATACCAACAGCATTTTTCACTGAACTAGAACAAATAATCTTAAAATTTGTATGGAACCAAGAAAGGCCCCAAATAGCCAAAGCAATCTTGAGAAAGAAGAGCAAAGCTGGAGGCATCACAATCCCAGATTTCAAGACATACTACAAAGCTTTAGTAATCAAAACAGTATGGCACTGGCACAAAAATAGACATAAAGACCAATGCAATAGAACAGAAAGCCCTGAAATAAACCCATGATTATATGGTCAATTAATCAATGACAAGGGAGGAAAAAATATACAATGGGGAAAAGATAGTCTCTTCAATAGATGGTACTGGAAAAACTAGACAGCTACATGTAAAATAATGAAACTGCATCACCTTCTTATACAACACACAAAAATAAACTCAAAACGGATCAAAGACCTAAATGTGAAGCCATAAAGCTCATAGGAGAAAACATAGACATCAGCCATAACAACAATTTTCTATATTTATCTCCTCCAGAAAGAGAAACAAAAGCAAAAACCAACTACTAGGACTACATCAAAATAAAAAGCTTTTGCTTAGAGAAGGAAACTATCAACCAAATGAAAAGTCAACCTACTGAGTGGGAGGAAGATATTTACAAATGATATATCCAATAAAGGGTTAATATCCAAAATATATAAAGAACTTATGCAACTCTACACCAAAAAAACTACAAATAATCCAATTAAAAATGAGTAGACATTTTTCCAAAGAAGACATACAGATGGCCAACAGACATATGAAAAGATGCTCAACATCACTAGGGAAATGCAAATCAAAACCACAATGAGCTATCACCTTACACTCATCAGAATGGCTAGACTCAAAAAGACAAGAAATAACAAGCATTGGCAAGGATGTGGAGGAAAAGGAGCCCATGAACTATTGGTGGGAATGTATGATTGGTGCAGCCACTATGGAAAATAGGAGGGAGTGTCCCCACAAAAAAATTAAAAATAGGAAAAGATATCACATTCAGCACAACAAAAATGGAGGTTTCTTTGCTTAAGCTTTTATTCATCCATTTTCATCTGTCATGATCCATGTGGTTTTTGTAAGGACCAGACTTATGTATTAATTGGATATGATGGGACTATCAATTCTTTTAAGTCTTCAAGAGTGAAATTGATATCTACTATTCCCCTCAGCATATGATAACTTAAAAAATGCATTAGCTTTGTTGGAGTGGGCCAGTTTCAGACATTTCCACTTAGCCTTCACCACTAGGATAATTCTTACCCCACCGGTCAAGGAACTAATGTGGGGTTGTATGAACTTTCAAGTATGTCCACCTTTTTTTTTTAGTCCATTTCAATATGCTACAGCTTTCAAGGAAATGTCTACCAGATGGTTCTGTGGATCCAGTGGACCCACTATGAATTTCAGCTACTCCATGAGTTAGCTTACAAGTAATGATGTCAGTATGGTAGCACTTCAGTTATCTGGGTATCAGTATCAGTTGATACTCCATATCAAATAACTTTTGAAACAACCTGCTATTATTCTTTCCCCAATTCATGGTTACTCAAGTAAATGCCATAGGCCCTGGTATTTCAGGGTCTTTCCTCATAGGGATCTGGCCTCTCCCTGAGTTACTGGATTCAAGGTCTGGAAACTAGGTCAGACCTGGAAACTGGGCCAGGGATTGTGACTTTTTCATCAGGCAGCTTCTTTCAACCTCCTGAATATTCCTCCTCAATTTCTTGTCATAATATAAATTAAGCAATACCTATGTTGGCTGCCTTTGCACCACGCCTCTAGGAAGATCATATATTTTTAACTATCTCTATATTTCTCCATAGTTTGGGCCACTCCTGGCTACCACTTCAACCTTGCCTCTCTTGCAATAACTGCACATAGTTTGCTTCTAATGGTTAAATACCATCACCTGGATTCCATTGCTTTGGGAATTTAGTTCTGTAATAACATCTAATGCCCCTGTCTCTGTTCTACAGAGGACACCACCACCAACCTTCCCGGTAATGTGGATGTCCTTCTCACCACTGATTTCCTTACCCATTTACTAAAAGGGGTTTCCTCTGGTCCTTTACAGATGGGTTTTATAGCCTTATGTAGTATATCCACTCTAGAGTATCTACTTTTCTGAACATTTTTATCCATTTCTCCAGCATCTAGCACAGTAGTTCTGCCATTTATGTTTCATTTATAGTGAGCCATTATGTTTCTCAAGCTTCCAAGAACCATGTTAATGAAGTATTTTTTTCTTTTCTCTTTTTTATTATTTTATTACATTATGTTAGTCACCATACAGTAGTACATTATTAGTTTTTGATGTCGTGTTCCCTGATTCATTGTTTGCGTATAACACCCAGTGCTCCATGCAGAATGTGCCCTCTTTAATACCCATCACCAGGCTCACCCATTCCCCCACCCCCTCCCCTCTAGAACCCTCAGTTTGTTTCCCAGAGTCCATAGTCTCTCACGGTTCATCTCCCCCTCTGATTCCCCCCCTTGATTTTTCCCTTCCTTCTCCTAATGTCCTCCACGCTATTCCTTATGTTCCACATATAAGTGAAACCATATAATTGTCTTTCTCTGCTTGACTTGTTTCACTTAGCATAATCCCCTCCAGTCCCATCCATGTCAATGCAAATGGTGGGTATTCATCCTTTCTGATGGCTGCGTAATATTCCATTGTATATTGGACCACATCTTTATCCATTCATCTGTTGAAGGGCGTCTTGGCTCCTTCCACAATCTGGCTATTGTGGACATTGCTGCTATGAACATTGGGGTGCGTGTGCTCCTTCTTTTCACTACATCTGTATCTTTGGGGTAAATACCCAGTAATGCAATTGCCGGGTCATAGGGTAGCTCTATTTTTAATTATTTGAGGAACCTCCATACTGTTTTCCAAAGTGGCTGTACCAACTTGCATTCCCACCAACAGTGTAAGCCGGTTCCCCTTTCTCCCCATCCTCTCCAACATTTGTTGTTTCCTGCCTTGTTAATTTTTGCCATTCTAACTGGTGTAAGGTGATATCTCAATGTGTTTTTTTTAAATTTTTTATTGTTACGTTAATCACCATATATTACATCATTAGTTTTTGATGTAGTGTTCCATGATTCATTGTTTGTGCATAACACCCAGTGCTCCACGCAGAATGCGCCCCTTTTAATACCCATCACCAGGCTAACCCATCCCCCCACCCCCTCCCCTCTAGAACCCTCAGTTTGTTTTTCAGAGTCCATCATCTCTCATGGTTCGTCTCCCCCTCTGACTTACTCCCCTTCATTCTTCCCCTCCTGCTATCTTCTTCTTTTTCTTTTTTCTTAACATATGTTGCATTATTTGTTTCAGAAGTACAGATTTGTGATTCAACAGTCTTGCACTATTCACAGCGCTCACCATAGCACATACCCTACCCAATCTCGTGTTTTTGATTTGAATTTCCCTGATCGCTAATGATGATGAACATTTTTTCATGTGTCTGTTATCCATTTGTATGTCTTCTTTGGAGAAGTGTCTGTTCATGTCTTCTGCCCATTTTTTGACTTGATTATTTGTTTTTTGGGTGTTGAGTTTGAGAAGTTCTTTATAGATTTTGGATATCAGCCCTTTGTCTGTAGTGTTATTTGCAAAAATCTTCTCTCATTCTGTGGGTTGCCTCTGTTTTGTTGACCTTTTCCTTTGGGCTGTGCAGAAGCTTTTTATCTTGATGACGTCCCAAAAGTTCATTTTTGCTTTTGTTTCACTAGCCTTTGGAGATGTATCTTGAAAGAAGCTGCTGTGGCCGATGTCAAAGAGGTTACTGCCTACGTTCTCCTCTAGGATTTTGATGGATTCCTGTCTCACATTAAGATTTTTCATCCATTTAGAGTTTACCTTTGTGTATGGTGTAAGAGAATGGTCAAGTTTCATTCTTCTGTATATAGCTGTCCAATTTTCCAGGAAAAAAATATCCAATGGAAAAAAGACAGTCTCTTCAATGAAGTATTAATTCTAACTCCCAAAGTCTTTGCCTGAGGGTTAAATGCTGTATTATGACAAAATTCTCCCATTTTAATTGATGCTTCTTTATCCAACTTAATATTTCACTCCCTTGATCTAAAACCCTCAAGATACAGTTTATTGCATAAATTCCAAGTTCCTCCTGAGATATGTTAGACAGATACTACAGCAACGCCAATATAAAGTCCCTCTACTCCCTTATCTCAAATTGGACTAGGTTGGGATTTTATCCTTCATATTGGTTGGGTCACCAAGAGAGGCTGTAGAGGTAGATCTTGAGGGGACAAGCATTGTCTTATAAGGCTCCTGCCTTATTTGAGGCCTATTTCAATCTTAAGCAATGGACCCAGTATATTTGTATATAAGATGAAGTTGGCTGTTCATGCAGGTCTAGCATATCCTCCCATAAAGGATATTTGGGACTTTACATTTCTCAATGCATCTATCCAGATATCCCCATCCCAAGTCTCTTTTGTCCCACATTTTCCTGATTGGAATCCTGACCTTGACATAAGGGACCTGCTAGCATTGAGAATTCAGCCTTCCATGAAACTCTGCTACTCTTACAACTAAGTCCTGAGCCTCTTCTTTTACTCTGTCCTTTCATCTGCAAAAGATTATGGGTTTTATTAAATGCTGCCAGGACACCCTCTCCTCTGGCTTTTGCATGTTACCTTGAATTTTTTTTTAAGATTTTATTTATTTATTCATGACAGACAGAAAGAGAGAGAGAGAGAGAGAGAGACGCAGAGGGAGAAGCAGGCTCCCAAGGAGCCTGATGCGGGACTCAATCCCAGGACCCTGAAATTATGACCTGAGCCGAAGGCAGACGCTTAACCATCTGAGCCACCCAGGTGCCCACATGTTACCTTGAATTTTGATTTGTCACCCTGCACCTCTCATTATTTCTCTTTAATAACTCAACGCACCCAGTTCCCCAGTTTATTTTTTCCCTCATATCTCAAGCAAGTGAGTCCTTGTACCTTAGGGTAGCCAAATAATCCAGTCCTAGCCAGGCATGGATGGGGGCCAGGGAAGAATGTTTGGTGCTCAGTTAATCCATCAAGGTGTCTCTTGGTGCCGCCATGCCCAGTTTTAACAGTGAACAGTGAAGAATAGCAGCCATGGCCTATGCAAGGGCATGGTAACCCCAAATTCAGATTCCTCAGGGATGACAGCGTGGATCACCCCACCAGCAGAGGTGCTAGGCTCTAGCTGAAGCTGAGGGCTTCTAGACTGAGTTGTGGAAGAGGGGAACGGTAAGCACTAGTTACTGACTGGAGATCAATTACAGTCTTGAGGTATAGTTCCTACACTTGCTTACTCTCTTTTTGTATTTCCCCGGGAAATGAGAGCAACCAGCATCCTGGAGAAGCTGTTTGCAGATGGGCAAACTTGCTGTAAGAGCAAGTGGATCTGAGCAGGAGAAGGGCACTCTTGCAGTGCATATGGTGGCATTCAGCCCTGAGCCCTTCTTCAGGAGGACATATCTATCATCTGCTGGCAAGTACAGCTACTGACTGCTCAGAGATGTGTCCCTCACTGGAACAGCTATCAGCTATAGGAATTTCTGTGCTCAAAATTATGTCACCTCAAAGGGGGTGGCCTACAGGCAATGACTGTTAGATGTGGGGACACAAAAGCCCAAGCCCTTTGCCTTAAGTTGGACCAACTTTGAAAGATCATTCAGCTCCAAAACTTGCTGGGGGACTGGCTAAAGCCTCATTTGTAACCTTGTAGATTTGCTGCTTCTCTGCCCAACCTTGCCTTCCTCACTTTGTTACAGGTATACATCCTGAGAGGATTTTCTAGTTAAATCTTCCAAATGCAACTCTCCATCTACGAATCTGTTTCTAGGGAATCCCATTAAACTAGTGTCATTGGGTTTCTCTTGATGCAGCCAAATACAATCCCCAAAGGGGATACAGTTTGAGAAATGGGGTCCTTACTGGTGGTACATTCCAAATCAAAAATACCTAGGTCATTCTTATTTTTAAAAGTAGCCTTGGGGCGCCTGGGTGGCTCAGCCATTAGGCGTCTGCCTTTGGCTCAGGTCATGATCCCAGGGTCCTGGGATCGAGTCCCACATCGGGCTCCCTGCTCGGTGAGGAGTCTACTTCTCCCTCTGCCACTCCCCCTGCTTGTGTTCCTGTTCTCGCTAACTCTCTCTCTGTCCAAAAAAAAAAAAAAAAAAGTAGCCTTTAGTTAAAAGAGCCAAATCTCTTATAATTTAAGTGGCAGGTAATTGGTAAACTGAAATAAGGCAGAGACATAATTTCTTAGACTTCGGATCAAATGGGAGAACTCATGACTGAGTAGACTTCTTATAGACCCTGAGCAGACACACCCTGAGATAATTATGACTTAATTCAATTGTTCTTTTCTTTTCAATTAGCTCAAATTAATTTCTGCTTTTATATTTATGAATTACTTCTTCCTGCTTTATAAGAAAATATTTTTTCCTCTTTCCAGCTCTCAAGTTGAATGCATAAAGCATTTATTTAAATTCATATGTTGGGAAAAATCAAAACCATAATTTTTTGGGAAATTAATCACATTTTATGTCAGAGAACACTAAATTGATTATTTCAGAGAAATTAATCACATTTTATGTCAGAGAACACTAAATGGATGTTAAGATAAAAAGATCTAAGCTCTCAGTTGGGTTTTTTTTTTTTTTAATTGTTTCCATGACCTAACCATAACTTCAACATCTCAAAAAGATATTGTTTCATTTGTGTTTTTGCTTTTGCCCTATTTTTATTCCCACTGTATTTTAAGCAGTGTAGTCACTTGAAAAAGTCTTTCCTATATAAAATAAGTTAATTTCCAAGTGTATGAAACTTCAGTATAGTGTAGAGTAAATCCAACATTTCTAGAATTTTTAAAGTTTGGATTTTATTACAGTGAATCATAGCAAGATGCTCAGCTCAGGACAGTATCTCTAATAAGCTTGAAATCGGAAAATAATATTGATTCCTACCACAGTTATTTTAGTGCATTCACTAATCATTATTTTTCACTCCCAAGAGAAATTGTGAAAACAAAAATATTGTGAATAAAATACTTTTAAGAAAAACTTCTGCAAACATCTGAAGATACTTTCCTATTTGTTAGCAACTTTCTACAAAGCAGTGTTTGAATCTGAGATGCTTCTTTTGACAATAGTATTTATAAATCCATGTATTTATATTCTCTGCTTCTTCCTTTCTTGTTTCCCCTTTGATTCCTGTTCTCTTCTCTCATTCAGTCTTTCCCACCACCAATTGTATTAATTCTACTAGTTGAAGTCTAGGCTTGTCACTTCCATGGTAATGGTAGCCAAAGTGGAGGGAAAAAATTTTTAAAAAGGCAAAGAAGAGAATGGAAAAAAAGGAGAAAAAGATCTCTCCTAGTATATTTTAATCCATAAGTGTATCATTTTCACAAATCTCAATATTCCTTATTCTGTTATGAAATCCTTCCTGAGTTCAAGAACCCAAGAAATTGACAAAATATGCAATTTGATGTTGGATAGGGATAGAATTGAATCCAAATAGTAGAACTTAATAGTGATGTGACCTTGGGCAACTGGATTTCAGTCTTCTGGTTGAGCGTATAATGATTTATCTGAAGACAGATGGAACTCTGACTGTATCATGACTATTCAAATAGCCATACTTAGAGCTTCAGTGTGGAAAGGCAGTACAGCCAAGTGAATTTTCTGTGTTGGTAATTTTTACAATGTACACTCTTTCCATTTGACTGTAGCATAGTATGTTAGTTATTTCTCCAATTATTTGTGAATTCTAAAGCCTTTTTTCTCCAACACGTAACTGATTTAGCCTCCTTTTAGCAGCAGCAGTTGACTCCTGATTCACTAGTTGCGAGAACAATTGTAGCAAGCCTCAGGTTTGTTTTGGAACAGAAGAGTTAGCTTTGCCTGTATAAGGAAAGGAAGTCTACTAGAGGCCACCTTCCTAAATTACCACTGAATTTCAAAATGTTCATTTGCATGATTTTGGGTGTATATTTGGGTGTTCTTTTTCTGATATAATTATGCCTTGTCATTTCATATGGAGTAGATAGCATCTCAAACATGGAGTGGGGGAGTCATTTGAACACCGCATGGCTTATGGCGGCCTGGCATATCTTACAATTCAGAAGGTCAATAGCAAGCATGCGGGTGCCATTTGTTCTGAAAATCAAGGGACTCAGTTGTTAAATTCACCATCATACATACTTAACCAACTATGGTATTATGAGAAAACCTGACTTCCGGAAGGAGGCTACTTCACAGATTTACAGCCAAGTACTGTACGGGGTGGGAGGATTACCAAATGCTGGGGTGTCGGCTCTCAAATTTAACTCCTAAATCACCAGGCTGGGAATAGCTTATCAAGTTTCTCTCTCCATTTCCATATTGATCTCACAGTAGAAATTATTCTCATATGGCCCAAATCCAGTCACTGCAGAGAGTTGGAGAGCTACAAAAACTGGCATTTACTACTATTTTACATTATCATTTTTTTCTCAAAAATTAGCAGAATTTTAGCTTAATTTGTGGAACCAAAGGATACCTGGCATATTAATGATGCTTACCACCTCCCCCTTTTGTATGTTTACAAAAGGGCAACATATCTATCCTAAGTACCTTCTTTAAAAGATCCTCTGGTATCTTGCAGATACTTCCTTTTTCAGAGGAAAAATGTTAAAAATTTGTAAAAAGCATCTGACAGATGCCACGGAGCCGACTGCACACTCTGCCAGTACTAGGCGAGGCTGCTGTGGTGCAGTGAATATTGGATGGAGGTGAGGAAGTTAGGAGTTGGAATAATTATCCAAAGACTTAAGGCTAGAGGGACAAATAACTTTGCCCAGTGGCAATCAAACTCCAAGGCTTTGGGGCCACCTACATATAAAAGGATATTAGGTGATGTGTGTGTATGAGCACGGCCTGTCATTAAATCGCTGAGGTCAAGAGTAGTTCTGAACCTGGAAGAGGCATGTAGTCATTTGGTGTTGGAGCAGGCTCCATAGGGCTGTTTCTCCAAGTTGTTCTCCAGACCGGAGGAGGGCAGGAGAAGGTTGGTTTCTGAAGTAGCATTCGAAAGGTGTTTCCTAGTTTTTTTGATTCGCTAGTACCCCAAGCACATGTCTGCAATATCATTTACCGCATTACCTTAAAATGGCCTGCAGGTCCGCTTAAAGTACTCCAGAAACTCGAGTGCTACTTGAGATGGTTTTCTAGCTCCGGCACCTACCGTGTCTTTGCACCTCCGCTTTCTTGCTGTGAAATGGGGAGTAACCAGGTACCTCTCTTGCAGGTGGAGGTGAGGCTCCAGGGAGCCATATGTGCGCATGCGCATGAACAGCGCCTGAGGTAGACACCTGCTCCGCCCCTCCCTTTCCCCTCACGTGCCCTTTTCTTCCACCCGCGCCGGGCAGTGGGGGCCCCCCGGTGGGGAGGCGGGTATTGCCCGGAAATACTCTTCTTTGTGTTCTCAGTGAATTGTCAGGGCACTGCGGAATTTTCGTTTTAATCGGAGAGACCGACTTGTATTGCGGGTTTTCTTTCGGTCTTGGGCATTGGCCGGGGAAGTGGTGCTCCGGTGGGGACTGGCGGGGGAGGAGCGGATCGCAGTGCTAGGGCAGGAACAGGCTGACAGCTTGATGCCCACACTGAAAAGTTTTCTGTTTTCTGTCTTCCTCCTCCGCAGGCCTGCTGTGCAGCTCGGGAAGAATAGAAGAATAAGAGGAGGACAGTGGCCTCTGGGTTGGGATTGAATGCGTGGGAACGTGGGAGGTAATGTGAGAAGGAGAATGGAGAGCTTTGGCTGTTAAAAATCTGTAAAATGAAATTTTAGAAGCATTGCAGCCGTTGATTGCCAGTCTAGCCTGAGGGACCAATTAATCTTGATGGGATTTCCCAGCCAGGGCGGGGTTAATGGATCCTCATGGAAATCAGACAAAGGGTATCAGCTGAATTCAAAGACCAAGTCTCAGGGGCGTCTGTTTTATACAGTCCTCCACGCTTGTCTATCTAGCTGGACTCTGTCATGGATTATTTTGTACTTATTATATGTCACGACAGATACCACAGGATCATGACGTCTTCATCTTTTGATTCCCAGCGTCTAACAGGCTACCTTGCAATATGTTTGAGGAGAGAAAAATAAGAGGAAAGTTAGGAAAAGGAAAACAAAGGCATGAAAAGGGACAGGAAGGCAGAAGTGAAAAAGGAAGGGAGGGAAGGGGGGAGGAAGGAAAATTCAGGCTAGTGCTTATTTTTATAGCTGTTGTAAATGACTGCAGACAAATTATTCTCTTAAAGAGTTCTAGGAAGGAGTATCATATAATCTTTCCCAATAATATATTCCAGACAGCAACAAACTATTTAAGCAGAGATGTTATGAAGACCATAGATCTTTATATAATTTAATGTTTACTCTGGAAGAGCAAGTTTTAGGGATATAAGAAATGTATCAAAGAGAAGTTAATCTGATTAAATTTAGACAGTACATATATCAAAAAAAAAAAAGCCACGTTCAATGGGGGGAGAAAGGTGATGTGATCCAGCAAATATTTTGCATAATGCAATTGAAATGCTATTGTATTATTCATCAAGAGTCCTTCCAGAGTACAAATATGAACTTTTCACCTATTTTTAATTCCTTGGTTCATTGTATAAACTAAATCATTGTGCTTTTGTTAAACCAGAACACCTTTCAAAATTTTCTTAGCCTCTTGAGGTTGATGAATTATTTATTGTTAACCAATTTAGTTGCCAGAAGGAGACATTGTAATGAGATTTTGGAAGCTAAATATGAAAAGTCTCATGATTTTGAAAGAAAATAGTGCACTTGTTGAGAAGTGGTTTTACTCCTCTTCAGTGATTAGCTCAGCAATGTGCCATTTCTCACCATCTATTGCTAACTATCTTAACTCCAACTTGTAAGGGAGAGGCGGCACTGCGCACTGCTATTTCTACCGGTGCTCTTTGGAAAATATCTTTTTAAAAAAAGTTTAATATTGTAAATGTCTGCTAGAGGTAAAATAGTGATTAGAAAGAAAATACAATTCCTTCATAAAGATGTTAGTTCAAAATAAGATGTCAAGATTTTAATTATAAAGGAAAGTATGCCCCTCATAAAGATGTTAGTTCAAAATAAGATGTCAAGTTTTAATTATAAAGGAAAGTATGCCCCTCAATTCCAGTTCCCTTGGATACTAGGACAGACTCCTAGACTTTTACAATGTTTACTTCTAGATTGAGCAAAATGTGAATGGGCTCAAAAATATTTTAGTGAACTCTTCAGTATAGTGTTTGTATCTTTAAAGGTGAGATTATAAATGCCTACTTCCTACTCTTCTTGCTTTCCTACTCTAAAGGGGAAACTGGAGGCTTTTCCATGACATGTAACTCGTAGCTATATACTAATGGAGTGTGACTCTAGCTGTATATCTATTTTTTACATATGGATACTTCAAGCACCCCAGCCGTCCCAGGCATACAAGCAACATTCAGTAATTGTTTGTTGTGCTGAAATTAGTAGTTATACTGGAGAAGTACTGTTTAAATGAATGAATGCTTGATTCCTCCCGAGTTGTGCCCCTTTTGTTGCCTGTCACAGTTATTCAATGTGCATTAGCACGGAATATTGAAAATTCAGCCTTGTTCTCGGAGTCTGTTCATACAAAGTTTCTCTCTTTAAATTCAGTAAGTACCCCAATTTCCGGGACCCTAAATATATACTCTATAAAGCAAATAGCATTCAATGAATAAAAACAGAACACACACTTGGCCTTCCCATCAACCATGTACCTACTTTTCCTAAGTGGAGACTCCTGCACATGACTTTTTACATTCATTGGAAGAAAAGAAATGGTAAATGATCATTTTTATAATGGAGGAAACTCTTATTTCATTTTCTTGGAACTTAAAAGTTGTTTAATTGATTTTCCTCACACTTTTCAATATGAAATTGGCAGGGATTAAACATGGAATGTTTCTGTTTAAAGTGATTGTTTTTCAGGAGTAACAGCCAATTGTGTATAAACTACGAGAATGGAAATCATATTCTCACCACACTGGTGTCTTTGCAGATGCTATCCTTGCATCCTTTCCTGGGAAGACTTCATACAGGTGGAAATATACCAGTTTTGAGATACTTGGGTTAGTAATGACCTTAGATGGGGTTCAAATTAAGACTACCTTAGCAAAAGGTGTTATGTCACATGTTCAGATTATCAGTAGCAGTATTAGTGACTCCTGAATACACCCCACAGAATACTAAGCAGGCTAAGACAGGTTCTTTGAACAAAATTGACCAGAAAATGCTTTTTTAAAATGGGTTTAGTTTATACTTTGGGAAGTATGTGCAGAAACATTCTCATCTCTATTGGTCCGTAAATGTTTCAAGAAAATGACAAAAGAGGGTTTTAAAGAAAGATGATTTAATGATGGGGATGGAGAGTCTGTTTATCTATACTGAAGGAAAAGAGTGAAATAAAAGGAGAATATTAGAGTTGGAAAGGTCAACGGAGCTAATTTACATGTCGTTCAGCTCCTCCATTTTGTAAGTTACCAAAATGAGTTCTAGGAAGACAAATGACTTGCCAAACTTAATCTGTGGTGAACAGAGCTGGGACTTCAATTCTGAACTTCACGTTGCTTCTCTGTAACAGGACAACTTAAATTAACGTAACCCCAAGCATCGGGAGTTTTTAAAGAATTATGTGAAACTGCGTGTGAGATATTTAGTCCTGCTGAGAAAATGGAGCCATTCATCAATGTTCTCATACTAGTAGTGCTGGTGTTGAGAGAGGAAAGAATTGTGCTATTAAACATGAGTAAGCAGGTGGTAGGATAAATGTGACTCTACCACAGACTTTAGGACTGATAGTAGGGTAGATAAGTTGAAAGTATGGCATCTAGTGAAGAAAAGTTAAATTAAAAATAACGCTATATGTTGTTTAATGCCCAGATAGTATATAAAGAAAGAACTGCATGGAAATAAATGACACCCAATTCAGATATTTTTTAATTCAAGGGTGAGAGAGAGTGGCTCAGTCTGGGAGAGGTAGCTGGAATATTTTATTATAATAATATTTCATTTTAAGCTGCAGATGTTATTCTTTAAACCTGCATGTATCTTAAATATTGTATAATGACTTTTTATAAGTTTGTGCAAGAGCAGTCTCTAACTTAAGATGTGGTCATAAAATGTTACACATGCCTACACTCATATGCATTCCTTTTCCCATCCCACCATGCAAATCCTGGTTTTAACACACAAAGGTGTAATATTAATATTGTTTAAGTTGTCAAAACCGAACATTTCACATTATCAGCCTAATGTTCAGACTCTATTGAGCGGTCTTTCCTCTGTCTCCCACTCCAGTTGTCACTACCTATTTCCAACAGATTTGTCCCCACCCACCAACTTGTGCTTGGGTCAACCTGGCACTCTTGGGCTCACACATTCACCATCTTATACAAATTCAGATTAGTACATAAACATGCTTACTTCTTGCCTGTCTTCCTTTCTCAGTGATGGGGAGACTCCATTTCACTAGGTTCAAACCTCTTCTAGTATAAACACTTGAATGCTACAACCTTCAGATCTACATTCTTCATAGAATATACATTCTTCTTGATAGTTTCAATATTGATATATCCTCAGTTCAGTAAATTGAGTTGGTACAGTTCTGAATGCAAACAATACGAAGACTCACAAATGACTATTTTTGCACAATAAGTCATGAATTAACCTACCAGGCATGTGTTTTCAATTTCATTGAAATCTTCTCAAACCTCTGATTCCTAAAGCTCCATTGAATTAATGTTTGGAAAGTATCAATTATATACCAGGACATCACTAAGCGTTTCATCTAATTTTTTCATGCCAGGAATAGAAGCTGTTCCCTGTCTTTGTCATCCAGCTCCTATTTTAACTGAGCCATCTGAGAAGAAAAAATGAAATTCTTCTTAGGTGCAACCAAATGTCTATCCAGGTTTAAAGATGTTATCATGCAGATTCCTGTCTCAAAAATCTCATGGGAGTGATCATACAGAGTGAGACTATGTGAAAGCATATGGCACTGCATTGCCCTCCAGACACAGCTAGCGATGGTCTAACTTCTCAGGAAACACCAAAGGTACATAGGCAGGAATGAAACTGGAGGCCAAGTTTATTCCATGTCACGGAGGAAAAACCTACTTGCCAGCAGAGTGATATCAGAAAAGAGACACTAGACCTGATCTCTTATTTTCTGTATCTTTTCTATCAAATCTAGCATGGGTAGCCTGTGTCATAAGGCAAGCAAATACCGTAAGAAGAGAGAACTAGTTTAAAATCTTAACTATGGCACCACGAGTGCAAGGTCAGACGTTATAAACTCTGGAAATTCCCAGGAGTCCATGTTCTGCTTTGAGATTATCCACTCAAAAAGGACACAAAGGGGATCAGCTCTCCTGATTGGCCTCGACTGCTGGCCCTGCTTGCTGTTAACGATAAAACCGTTGATGCCCTCATTTCCCCTCTGCTAGTCTCTGAATGCCATTTGTATGGAGACCGTTTTCAGTGGAGGCATTCCTCTTTTACGATCCCATATTATTTTGGCTTAGCAGCCTGTGGCATCATAAAAGTCATTATTCAAAACAACGGGTAGCTAAACCACAGAGGCATGAGCTTTTTCACATTGCCAGTTGGGAGGGGCAGTCGAGAATTTGGCCTGATGTGGACTTCTAATGGGATTATGCTGGACGGGAGAGACTCTCTCAGCTACCCTCTAGTAGCTCTTTGGCTTGAAAGTTGGGAGCATCATTCAGGGGGCAGTAGGCTCTGAGAACAGATGCAGTATCACCCTCTGGCTTCTTTAATGTCACCTTAGGCTAATTTCCAGGCAGCAATTATTAATAAAGGAAAGAGAAATTATTAATAATGGAGGCAAGATCCCTGAGAAGCTTCTCAAGCTGTATGTTGGTTTTCACATTGCTCATGTAGGGCCTATGAAGGAGTTTCATGATGATGTTATGAGAGATGGCTTAGACCTTGTAGGATGTAGATTTTTATTTTCAAACACTGACTTTCTTGTTTGTAAATTATCAATTTTTTTCTTTAAGTTTCTGTCTCCTATTGATTTAAAGAGTTACGTGTGTGTGTGTGTGTGTGTGTGTGTGTATTGGTATGAGTGTGTTTATTACTCGGAAGTTGTGACTCAGCACTAAAACCCAGGCACTGATTTACTCTAGCCACAAGAATAATATATTGCAGTTCTCACAAAAATCTCACAAAGATGTGAGATTTTGATATTTTGATATTACCACCACTATTTTATGAATGAAATTGACTCAGGAAAGTTAAAGAAGTTATTCAAAAATAACCAGCAATTATGTAAAGTGCTGGATTATAGCTGAAGGAATCTAATTTTTACTTAGTTAAAGTTTGTAGCCTTTAAAGTACCTAGATATTTATGATCAGGCAAATATTCCTCTATATGTTTAGGTGTGTTTTTTTTTTCTCTTTCTTCCTGTAATGGAAATAGAGTTAAGTAGTAAGTGAAATGTCTGAAGAATGGATAATTTGAGAGTTCTGCTTTCTTCCTAGTTTCCATCTATACATGTGCAATTCTGTGTCTAATGTTTTTTCAACTAACATCACAACATAAGCATTTTCCATGTTGTTAAAAAATCTTTGTAAACATCATTTTGCATGACAGTTCTTCAAAAAGTTATAATACCAGTTACCTATCCATTCTCCTCTTCAGTAAATGTGAACAGTTTTGAATTTTTCTCTGGCACAAATAATGGCGCAATAAATATCTTAGTGGCAAATATTTCTTGTATATTTATAATTACTTCCTTAGAACAGATCACAGAAGTGGAATGAATGGTCAAGAGGTATGAGTATTTAAAAACTATTGATGTACGTACTAAACAATTTTCCTGTGTGCTGTAAAAATAGTATGTGGGTGTGAGTTAGCTGCCTTATATTATCTGTGCAATTATATATATATCTGAACATGTATACATATACGTACTATATATATGTACATAGGCGTGTATAAATACACAAGACACATGGGTGTGTATATATACACTATATATATCTGTGTTCTACTATCTGTACACTTATTTGTACAATTACACAAATTTGTACAAAATTAAAAGTAATGTCAGTATATTCCAGTTTAACTAATAAGAGTCAAATGCTGATTGATGAATGAAACCCATGGAATATTTCTCAATAACTGAAAATTTAGAAAAAGACATTTTTGGAAAAAAAATTATACTTAATAGATAAACTGCTTCAGATAAGCATCTATAGCATTGATCAAGGACCTATTTTTATCCAATTAAATGTCTACACCATATTAGTAAATAAATATGTTACTAAACCACAGAAAATTAGATAAGATTTTAGAAGTATTGGCACACAAACCACATAGGGGGCTACAAAACATAATAATTTGAAATGAAGCAAGAATTTTATTTATTTATTTATTTATTTATTTATTTATTTATTTATTTATTTAGAAGAAGGAATTTTAAAACTCTGATTGGAACTGAACCACTGTGAGTCATTCCTTAGCATTTGTGGGCACCCCACGTTCATTGTTTTTCCCTGAACGAAGCAGGGAAATTCCTGGGTATGTGATCCTGAAACTGCCTGAGCAAACCTAAGCACCATATATGATCCTTAAACCACTAAATTAATGTAGTCCAATAATAAGAAGAGTTCTTGAAGAATTGTCTTCAAAGATGACATATGTCATAGATATAAATCATTTAGAACCAAGAAGATGTCTCAATATAGTGCCAAATAAGTGACTGAGAATATGTAAAGAAGATGGATAATCTAGTTGTGTGTTTGTTTTTTCAACTTACATGAACCTCAGTGAAATAAAAATAAAATACTGGTTCCCAGTATTTTCATTTACAACTCCTAGATTTTTCTCAAATTGAGCTCAAGAAACTATTATAGAAAATCAGATCTGGAAATTATGCTCGGCTCAGACAACTTAAGAGTGAGTTAAATAACATCCACCAGTTGTCATTCATTGTCAGTAAAAAAATGATGTCATGAATTTTCACAAATATTTGTATTTATATGTTACATATTATTGTAGTTACTTTGTAAAGAAACTATTCCTCTGCTCTAGGGAATAGTGACATTTTGGAAGTTTTCCTGGTCCTTTCTGAGACCCCTGAGACTAAACATTCCCTGTCAGCCTCCCTGCTCTGCACTCCACCATGTTGACAGGTATCCAAGGACCTTGCTTCCTTTTTCAGGGTGCTCCCAGGAGGGAAGGGCAAAGTGTGCCTCAACCCTTATATGACCAAACTTCTGTGTGTTCAATCATCTCTCCCTACAACACACACACACACACACACACACACACACACACACACACACACACACACACACACGCATGCACATGTGCACCCAATCTGCTCCAGTGGGGCAGAGTGTGAATCCCTCTCTTTCCAACACTAAACAACATCTAACCCTCTCTGTTTCAACTCTCCCCCTTCACCCTTGGTTAATAGAACCCTAAGAGATTTGTCTCTCCTTTTCAATACTTTCCGGCTTTGGCTTTTGGTTAGAGACAATGAAAAACATACTTAGTGTAATTCTTGAGGTTCAAGCAAACCTTTCTCTAGGGAATTTCAAGACTCAAGTCCACCATGGAGTGTGGAGAACAGGCATAAATCACATCCTCACCATCCACATTTTTTCACAATAGACTCAACTTAAATGCCCTTTAAAGACACACTGAAATATGAATACGTTTTTCTTGATGATGAATGGGTATCATAAACCATAGAATTAGTTTCATCAGGTAAGCTCTTTATTGACCACTCTCTATTTCTACCTCACTTCAAAACCTAACATACCAGGTTATATATTGCAGTGAAATTGATATCAAGCTAATTTTCTCCTCTACTAGTCTGTAAACATCTCAAGAGCAAGAAGGAACTTTGTCTCACTCATTTTTCTATCCCCAGAACCTAGCAGGGTGCCTGGTCTTTAAGAACACTCAGTAAATACTTGTTGAATGAATGAGTGATTGAATAAGTGAATGGTAGTCTTTTTGGTTTCAGTGTTTGAACCACCTCAGTTTTACCTTACTGGCAGCTTTTGTGAATCACTGTAACATAGTCTGGCTGGAGTATAAAAATGCCAAGAGGGTAGACCAATGATTAGGAGACGAGGGGAGGAGGACTTAGCAAGTTTAGTAAAAGGATCATACTTTAACTTGTCATCTTCTCATGAGCAGGTCCAATTCAGGGGTGTTCCAATTGTGGAATGAATTGGTCAGGTGTGTGATGTTATATAGAAGAATAAATCATCTTTCTAGCAATGTCAGGAAATAGATTTATTTCACTATTTTTTCCTGTATAATATATTAATATTAATCTGGTAGCATAAAATATATTAAACTATTTTATCTTTTACAGTTTAAATTAAATGGTTTCATACCATTATCATATCTAATCTTAAAAAATATATTGAAATTTATGAATTGATAGTCAGAGAGTTTAAGGGTCTTGATGATGATGACACAGCCAGAAAGAGGTAGACTTGAACCTAAGTCATCTCACTCCAAATATTCTTTCCATCATGTTATAGCTGCAAGACCTTATAATGAAGAACTCAAAGATGAATTAGGCATAGACTCCCTAAGATGTATACAATCCATAGGTGAGATCACTGACCACATTTTGAGGTAGAACTTGGAAGTCCCATCAGAGAAATATAAGTAACTTGCAATGGGAGGATAAAGGAGTGAGAGCTGATTTCCACCTGGGGGAGGAAGAAAGCTTTATAGATCGGTGAATGAAAAGGACTTTTAGGATGCCAAGCATTTGGAAATCTGGGTTATAGAGGAAGATTATTTTGAGTTGAAGAAAGGACAGAAGCAAGCACAGGGCTTGGGTTGTGGATCAGGGAACAGCAAGTGGCTTAGTTTGGCAGGATCTTGAATGGGTGTAGTGCATAATATGGTTGGAAAGGTCAGTTGGGGCCAGATTGTGAAGGAACTTGAATTCCAGACTAAGGCGTTCAAATTTGTTATGGAGACAGTGATCACTGAGGATAGAAGTTTTCTGTGTGGACCATGAAACTGTTGAGCAGGGTGAATGAGATGCCTGGACCATGGCCACTGCACTTGTATCCCCTGTTTTTATCAAACCAAATATGTGTGCACCTGTTTCTCTGGCTGATGTCAGGAAATCCTTTGATATTTCCCCAGGGTAGTATTTTCCTTGTATACCTCAAAAAGGGAAACTGAAAATCCTATGAGCATTTCCAAGAAATGGGCTGTCCCAGGGCAATGAGCCCTGACTTCTGCCCGACAAAACAGGTCTGCTTTGGGCAGGGTGTGCACTGCACACATTCAATTGATAGCAATGGGAAAAGCAGATATTCCATCTGCCAACGATAAAACACATAAAATCACACAGGAATGTACAGTATGCTGGTTTGAACTACATAGGCGTTTGCCTCAACCCGAGAGAAAAGACCTGCCTATTTATGTCCCCTGGTAAGGACATTAGTGAGGAAAAGCTTTGATGTTTAAGCAATCATATAATTGACTCTACTGTTGGATCCAGAAGTCCAGGGTTGGTTTCAGGAATGAACACTGAACATTTTTAATGGCATTATGAGTAAAGGAGGAGTGTGGTGAAAAATGTTGGGCAGATAGACTATTATCTCTAATCTTCTGATTACGCAGATTTTCAACTTTCCCTCTCAACAGGTACACTGCCAGTGTTGCTGAATTTTGGCTTTCGGTTCTATATCCCTGGGAATCTAAAAAACAACATAGATTCTCAAACATGGTGGCCAGCTATTTTGTACACGTTTTGAGAGGACAGGGTAGATGGAAAGGACTGAGATGGCTGCAAGAGGAAACATCTGTCCTATGATTCTGTGATTAGAATTGCAACTAATTTCTCATCCTTTCGCTTCACCCCATATAGCCAATGCATTTGCCCAGTCCTATCAATTCATCTTTGACAAAACGACAACCATCTGCTTCTTTCTGTCACCAGCTTACTCCAGAACTTCATTGCCTTCCTCCTGGATTAGTGTAATAGTTTCCTAACTGATTTTCCTGCCTTCGGCCTTCTCTTTCCTCTATCCAACCTGCAACCATTCCAAACTAACATTCTTAAACTACTACTCTTTCTCCGTTACTCATCTGTTCAAGCCACTGCATCGTTGCCCATTGCCTGCTCTACAACTTGGCAGTCAAGTGCTCTTGATTAAGTACACCAAGGAGCTGATACTCCATTCCAGTTTTTATCAGAGCACACCCTGCACTGGGCCACACTCTTCACAATTTTTTTTTTTTTTGAGATATTTTACCCCCTTCATCCCATCCTTTGTTAACATGCTCTTTTCTCTAACCTTCCCCTTTATCAGCCTAAATCTCAACTTTTCCATGGTTACTCCAGTCCACTTCGTTTTCTAAGTTTTCAGAGCGTCTTTCCGAATTTATGTCTGAATTCCTAACTCTGACACTAAATTATGGACTGCGTTGTTCAGTTATTTAATCACTTTACATCTGAATATTGTCCCTCAAAATAGTTTTATGTGCTGTGAAAGCAAGGATCGTTTGTGGTTCACCTTTGTAACCTCTCATGTTCAGCAGTTTTATAGAATGATTTAAAAATAAGGGCTTTTTTAAATGAATTTAAAAGAATTGCATTATTTTCACACAAAGAAGGTATATACATGGTAACAAAGTTTAGCTAACTTACTTTATACCAAAACCAGAGAACTGATTAAAAAGTGAGATAAATAGTGACAGCTAACAAACTGTTGTTCCTTTTGTTCGAGGCATGCTTTCATAAACATTAGATACATTATTTTATTTAATATCTTCAGCAATCTTGTGAAGTAGGCACTACTGTTATTTTTAGTGTATAGAGCAGGAAACTGAGACTTCTAGGGATAAAAAAATTTGTCCAAAGTCACAGAGCTAGCAAATGGTGTTTAAGCATATTTGTTTAACTTCAGAAACCATAATTACTCCTTGCCGTGGTCTGAATGTTTGTGTCCCCCCCCCCCCCGCCACATTCATAGGTTGAAATTCTAACAAGGTGATGGTATTAGGAGGGGAGGCCTTTGGGAAGTAATAATGCCCAGAACTGTGGGAAATAAATTTCTGTTGTTAACAAGCCACTCCGTGTGTGATATTTTGTTACAACAGCCTGAACAGACTAATACTCTCAGACGGCTGAGATTTCTCAGAAGGGCATCAACCCTCTGTCTGATTTTAGTAAGACAAATACATATTTTGTGATAGAGTATGATTATTTTACTGTTGGTAATATTTTACCTGGCTAACATGTGAGAGAATTGGTACCAGAATAAAAAACAGCTCTACTCGTGAAAAGAAAAATTGAGGGAAAATGATTTTATAGAAAACACAGACTATGATTGGGATGGATAAAAGTCATGGAATAACGGCAAGATACATTAATATAAGCACGTCATTTAGGCACTGTGGTTTATATTTTCCAGTCTGAACATATATCACATTATTATTTATAACCAATAGCTATTATTTTCAAAAAGAAATGACTATTGTTTTCTGAATTTGGCCATAATGTGTCTTTCACTGGAATTTTTTGTTCAGTGTGAAATCTGATAGCTGAAAAGTTGTAAAGATAATAACATTTAGGAAAAAACTTCTATATTTAGAATTATTTCTTTTAAACTGTATTATAGAATTTTATAGAAAACAAGACTGTCCAGCTGTTCTAAATTTTCACTGAAAACAAATATGAGGAAAATGGATATTCCTCCAGCAGGAGGGTTTCAGGCAGTAAGTATTGTGAGTTTGGGAACTGCCTTCTGGTGGAGAATTATGGTTGCATATAAAATCAATGTTTATTATGTAATGTTTTATATGAATGTTATTAAAGAGCCTCGATGGGAGCATCGCCATTCTCTTGAGAATATCTCCACAATCTTTCAATAACAGAGAAATCTGGAAAGTAGTTAGAGCTGGTGACCAAAAGCAGGGCCTAGTGGGTGTCCAAAATGGGGAGGGGAGGTGAGCTTGGAGAGAGGAAAGTCTGTTCTTCTACTCTAGCTGAAAAACAATACAACTTTGAGTAGTTTCAGATGAACATGACCTAAACTAGCAAGGCTACATGAGCAGCCGAGTTTAAAACAACAATTTAGGAGTCAAGAGCTTTGGAACCTAAGTTGACCAGGAGTGATGAATAGTCCGTTTATGAAATCATTCACTCAAAAAAATAGCTTTTATCCAATACCTTTATGCACCAAGCACTCTACTAGGTACAGAGGTTATAAAAAATATGTTATAAAAGTAGGCTTTGCCTCCAAAGGGGGTCAACATGGTTTTGAACCAATGACTTATAAAGAGAAGTGGGTTAGGGTTGAATATAGGACTCTTAGGGCCTTAGAAGTACCATGGTGGGATGACAGAAATCAATGCTGCAAGGTTTCTTGACAGAATTTTCCCCAGATTCATCCTGGGTATTTCAAGGGGAAAGCCAAGGTGCTTATTCACTTCAGTATAGACAGGAAACACTTAGTCGTAATGGCCAGGGGAGATGTGGCCTGTGATGAGAGTAGCTCTAGACCTGAGGCTCATCAGGAGCCCTGCAATAAATTGTGAGTTCTAATCTTAGAAAACCAGAATTGGTGCTGAAGGTATACTCAATAGTATAGCTCCTCTGGGCCATCACCTGACCAAGGATTGACATCTCTTATTAAATACTTTAGTGAAACTAGCTTCCCTAAGAAAAATTAATAAGATTTAGAAGGTATGTCAGGGTCATCTTTGAATTATAAGATTAATTTACTTCCTATTATGTCCTCCCAGTGCCTCACCTTTATTCCATCCCTGTTAAAATTCATAAAACTGACCCATGAACAGAACAACTTTTTTGTTGCTCCCATCAAAACGGAACAGAGAATGGCCTGATTCCTGATCCGTACGGCTATGCTGGGTAACTTCTCCCTCCTTGAAGGGAAGTAATGTATTACCTTTAGGGAAGGGATAACTGGAATAATTGTAATCATAAAGGCTCTGCCATTTGGTCACTGCTTGCTGTGGGCCAGGCATAGTACTAGATGTATTTCATATTTGTCTCAAAACACATCTTGAGGGCGTAGATCTTAGATTCTAGTTACAGATTTCTCAGGCTTTCTGCCTTTGTGCCATTTCCTCTGCTAAGAGCCCCTTTTTCTCTCAAAACCATCTAAAAATCTCATTCATCTTTCAAAACTCACAATTTGACATCTACTTGAAGACTTTTCTAACTCCCCCCAATCTAAGAAAACCAATCTTTTGTTCTCTAACCCTCTGTGGTAGGTTTTTATGTTTCTCACCTAGAACCTACTTTTTGCCCTGGTTGCAGTGCTTTAAGTTCACAAGGCATATGGCTGGCCTCCTTACTGGAAGATCAACTCCTTCAGAGTAGAAAACACCCTTTTGTTTTAAAAGATTTTATTTATTTATTATTTATTTATTTATTTATTTATTTATTTGACAGAGAGAGAGAGACACACACACACACACACAGTGAGAGAGGGAACACAAGCAGGGGAAGTGGAAGAGGGAGAAGCAGTCTTCCCGCTGAGCACGGAGCCTGATGCGAGGCTCAATCCCAGGGTCCCAAGTGGAAGGCAGATGCTTAATGACTGAGCCACCCAGGTGCCCCAGAAAGCACCCTTTTTAAAACCTTTATCTTCCCCATGCAGCATGCTTTTCAAGGTTTCTACCATATCACAGTCCTTTGGGGAGTCTGTTAAAAGTATGGATTACTGGTCTTCATCTCAGATTTGCCAGGTTAAATCTCAGGAGGTAGGGCCCCAGGACTCACATGTCAAACCAGCATCATAAGTGAGTCTTGTGTCGAATAAAGTTCTGGACTCTGTCATGGTATAGAGCACTGGTTCTCCACTGGGGCTGATTTTACCTTCAAGGGGACATGCGGCAACATTTGAAGACATTTTTGTTGATCACAACTAGGACAGGAATGGGTGCTACTGGCATCTGGATGGGAGAGGCCAGGGACAGTGCTCTACGTCCTACAATGCACAGGACAATGCCCAGCACAAAGAATTATCTAGCTCAGAATGTCAATGGTGCTGAAACCCTGGCATTGAGCAAACAACATCCTGTGCATGTAGGTGATTAATAAATGTTTCTTGAATAAACAAGTCTGTGGTGAAGTAGGCTGAGAAAAGTAAAGCTAGGTGCTTTTAATAAGGGTTCAGTTGAATTCCTCTGGGACATACCTGATGGGGCTGTTTCACAGCTTCATATCTGCCTAGTTGTGCAGGGTCACAAAGGCCCAGGACCTCCTAAAGCCCATCCATTCCAGCGAGTATACATCACACTTAGCAACCTTTATATAAGAGAAACAATATTATTATTATTTTTATAATGTTCACATTATAGTGATTTTCTCCTTTTAGTTCTTTATATGCTTTCTTAAATTGTAAAACTACCTAACATGTATTTCCTTAGGTGATCCTAGTATTCTTGGGATAGGAGGTAGTGTGATTCTCTGAATTGCAGACAAGCTAACTCAGAGGAGCTCTATGATTTGCTGCCTCCATGCAGTTAATCGGGGCCCTCCCTAGGATTAGAATCCACTGTTTTTCACATACAAGCCATGAAGCCACCTTCCTTCCCAAATATTTAGTTTGACACCTTTGGGCCTTCGTTTGAAAATAGAGTCTTCTGAAATCTAATAGCACATGCTTGAAATGTCTCCCTTCTTTCTTTTTGATTGCTCAATCCTGAATGAATCATCATCCACCAAAACAATGCCACATTTCCTCTGTCTGGAGAGAGGATGCGTTTAGATCGTCTCTATAGAAGTCAAGGATCAGCTCATTTTGAGAGTGGTCAGTTTGGGAACTTAATAGCTTATGATCCTAGCATGAGGGTTATTTTCAAATTAGGCCATGTGGAATTTGTGGCTATGTTGTGTTAATATGGTAAGCAAACAATTTGTTCCATGAGAATAAACTCTCGGAGATTATGTATGTATAAATGTGTATATACATATATCATTCTACAATACTGAGATGACAGATATGAGACTTACATAAAAGACTTGGATAGATTCATTTCTGAATCTTCTCTTCCACCACAATTTCCCACTTTTGATTTTTGTTTGGGTTAGAAGTCCCCAGCTAGGCTGCTCTCTGTTGAGGTTCACCGGAATTTGGATAATGCTTTGACTCTATAACATCAAAAAAAGAAAAGAATGAGGATTTGATTACAGTTTCCATCTTAAAATAAATTCTTACTTTTTTAAACGATATTTATTTATGCAGAAGCTTTTCAGGATATAACTATAATGTTATAACATATTATAGATTCCTCCACAAGTTCTGTGAAGAATTTGGATACAGACTATGTTATTTTCCTTTTTTTTTTAATATTTAAGAAATTCAGTTCTAGTCTGTTCAGGTCAGAAGTAAAAATGAGTTTAAAAGACTGGAAAGTATTTAATAGCATATAAAAACATTTTTCTTGGGTGGTCTCCCTGTAACTTATCTTTTTTTATTTTCCTTCTTCTTATCACCTTTATTTTCAAACATGTTTCAGTGTCAGTCAAGTGAAATAAGGAGAAATAGCTTCTTTAAAAATCGATGTAGGGGTGCCTGGGTGGCTCAGTCGTTAAGCGTCTGCCTTTGGCTCAGGTCATGATCCCAGGGTCCTGGGTTCGAGCCCCGCATCGGGCTCCCTGCTCCGTGGGAAGCCTGCTTCTCCTTCTCCCACTCCCTCCTGCTTGTGTTTCTGCTCTCACTCTCTCTCTCTGTCAAATAAATAAATAAAATCTTAAAAAAAAACTATTTTAAAAACATCGATCTAAAGAGGGGAGAGGGGAGAAAGGCAAAGGCTAATTAATAAGGTGTTTTGCATTTTCTCTTCAGCATTTAGTACAAGGCTAATTTCCACTGCTGTCTAATAAAGTGAATCAAGAATGAAAAGTTCAAATATTAGGCTTTCCTGTGGAGCTGGTTTCATGAGGTCCTGAGAGCCAAAATCAGCTGAGTGACAGAAGGGCGTTCATGTTTCTGTCTCATCTGTGGTGGGCTGCTGAGATCGCCACTGGAGGCAAATGAGAGTCCCCAAACCAAAGTTTAACCTGTGCCTCAGGAGTTCAGTGCCCTAAGGTGAAGGACTTTGCTTCAAGTCTCCACTGACTTCCTCTGCGTTTCACTAACCCCTCTCCCCAAATTGCCTCCTTAAAGCTAAACAAACAAAAACATCAAAACACCAGACTTCTCAACAAAAGGCATTTTGTTTTCTACCCAACTGTTGTGTACAATATATGAAAGTCACAGTCATGGCAGAAGGAAACTTACATTAAATTAACTTCCCCAAAACAACTTAAAATCAATGGATGTGTTTTCCTCCAGAGAAATCCATAATTACCTTGGCTTTGGCACAGCAGAAAATAACAGAGTATCATAGACAGTTTCTTGAGTTGACTACAGTTCAGATCAAGATCCACATATGCTATAAATCTCTGTAATGGCAAATAACTATCAGGGACCTGCCAAGCCATTTAGGGATTTAAGTGGTCCACACCAGAACTTCCAAACAGATTGGAACAACAAGTGTTCATTTCTCACGGAGTACCCCGAAATGACCAGTAGACAAAATTAAAGTAACAGCTTAGAGACTTAAGCTTGTGTCCAGAGAATAGGTCTGCCAGATAAATGCAGGGCACCCAGTTAAATTTGAATTTAAGATAAGCAATGTATTTTTTTTAGTATAAATATGTCCCAGATATTGTATAGGACATGCTTTTACTAAGAAATCTTTGTTATTTATCTGAAATTCAAATTTAATGAGGTTTTCTGTGTTTTTATTTTTTTTAATTCGCTGTCTGTCAAACCTACCCAAGAAGATATTTTCAAACTTCTATTTTAGAAATCCTGTTATTGAACACTAAAATAGTTGGATATGGGGCACTTAGGTGGCACAGTCACTTAAGCCTCCAACCCTTGGTTTCGGCTCAAGTCATGATCTCAGTGTAGTGAGATCGAGACCTGCATCGGGCTCCATGCTCAGCGCAGAGTCAGCTTGAGATTCTCTCTTCCTGTACCCCTGCCCCTCCCTCTCATGCGCTCACTCTCTCTCTCCTTCCCTCTCTCTAAAATAAATAAATAAATAAATAAATAAATAAATAAATCTTTAAAAAATAGTTGGATATATAAAATATTTATATCTACTGCTTATAATATAAATATTAAATATTCTAATCAAAGTATATAATACTTATATATTTAATTTTTAAAACTGTACAAGGTATAAGAAATGTGAGAAACTAAATGCCAGTGTTAGGAAACACAATCTGCAAAGATAGGTAATGAATAATAATAATAATAAAAGGAGGTGGGGTTTTCTGAAATCCGAGACATACTTAACACATCTCATACACAGGTTGGCTCTTTTGGGGCTTAGTTATGACATTTTGGGTCGTTGGTAGACACCTGTCCAGAGACTGAGAGAACTGAACGTTGGGTTTACCTTTGAGGCCATCATAGGCTCTGGTTAGGTGATCTAAATTTGACCAAAGCAGAATATTTGATGTCTGCAACTAATTAGCTGTCCTCAGAAAATGTAAAGGTCCCAGAAAAACATTGTACTTCTATGGGTTCTCAATAATCATGGTGTCATGGTTCATACATGATTTTGCTTCAGATACCAGCTCTGCCATATGTTAGTTGCATGAATTGCATAGGTTATTTAATCTCTCTAAGCTTCAGTTTCTTCATTTATGAAATGAAAGTAAAACACTAACTCTCAATAAGCTGTTGCTTATTAGCCTAATAAGCTATTAAGTGAGATAATGATAACAGTGCTTGAGACACAAGGAGGAGTTCACATATTTACACATTACTTCTATAAATAACGACAGTAGGAGAGGTAGTCCTAGTAATTCACTAGAGTATCTGATAAATCCAGAACTTTAATATTTTAAATGAGAGAATTGCACTTCATGAGTTTCTGTAGGTTTGGGGCTTCTGAAGGTATAGAAGAAATTTTTAAAATAAAAAAAAAATTTTAAACAGATACATTTTATTTTAGGAAAGTCACCAGTAAGACTCTTGAGTTACCCCACTGTAAAAGAAGTACCAATCCTCTGGGAGGTATTGTGATGTGTCTTATCCCTGAATGTAGATGTTGCAAATTGAGATTTTTTGTGTTTGTTCACTAGTAGAAGCTGATATATTTTTTTTCTTCATTTCACTGTACCTTTAAAAATTAGTATAATGATTACATAAAATGCAAATTTTTTAAAGTGTTTCTTTTATTTTTATTTTTTTAAAGATTTTATTTATCTGAGAGCGAGAGAGCACAATTGTGGGGTGGAGCTGCAGAGGAAGAGCGAGAAGCAGACTCCCTGCTGAGCAGGGAGCCTGATGCCGGACTTGATCCCAGGACCCTGGGATCATGACCTGAGCCAAAGACAGACGCTTAACCGACTGACCCACCCAGGCGCCCTGAAACGTAGATTTTGATCAAACTGTGGACAGGTGTCATATGGTGTTAAGATTAAATAATATAGAGCTCAGGACATATCCCATCTATTAGCTTCCATTATTATTCTGTCGAGGCCCTACAGATCACAACCCGTAAGTTGAGGAGGATTGTGCCTTCTTTTAATTTTTTAAATTTTCAAAAATATTTTATTTATTTATTTGACAGAGCGAGAGAGAACACACGCTTACGAACGGGGGAGGGGCAGCGGGAGAGGGATAAGCAGACTCCCTCCCTGAGCAGGGAGCCAGATGTAGGGCTCGATCCCAGGACCCTGAGATCATGACCTGAGCCAAAGGCAGATGCTTAACCGACTGAGCCACCCAGGCGCCCCTGGATTGTGTCTTCTTTTGGTGGAAATGATATTCCAACCGATGATTTCACAAGGGTAGGAGACAAGAGATTTTCAAAGTGAGGAGGAGAAGAGCCTCCATTCTGCAAGATTAAGAGTCGTATGTAAGACTAGACTTGGAGACATGGACTGCCCTCAAAGAGAACAACTTGGAGGCTAGAGCTGATGCAGGTTCATTTGATAACTGCTCTCGGAAGCTGCTTGAGATATAGGTGGGGACCATTAAGTTGTGCTCAATTCCTATAAAATTCAAACATACCTGCTATTAGCCATGTGAGACACTAAATCGTGTACTTCTGTTGTCACTTTAGCATTAAATGAAATGTTGTAAAACACTGCAGCAAGGACCTAGCCACCTTTGGAGAATTAACCAAGGGGTCTATGTCTCTGCCTGGAGAAAATTGGGATGGGGAGAGAGCAGCCCAGATAATCAACTTATGAGATGATGTGATGTGACCTGCAAGAGCTCTGGAGCAGAGGTTGGGAGGCCAGACACCTGGCAGATCTGAGAAGAGACCACTAGGTTGGATTGGTAGAACATCTAACAATTCCTCAGAGATTCCCAGAAATCACTTGGGAAGAGGAACACAGTACAAGAGTGAGCTTCCTGAAATCGATTTGGATGTTAAAAGAAATGTAACCTTATTTTGCATTACAAGCTCGTGAGATTTGGAAGCATGTTGATTGCATTATGTTCATCTTGGCAGCCAGAAAGCTTAGGGCTGAAAGTATTGCTTAATTATAATAATAATCTCATCCAGAATGCCTAAAATCATTAGAAACTACCAGGAAGGGAAATCCAAGTACAACATCTTCTCTCCCCTTAAATGGTTCATGACCCCTCTTTCAATCTTTATTACTGTAAAAACTTTTTGTGTGTACTATACTAAGGGGATTTGATTTGCACCTAAGCTGGGATTTAGATATGCCTGAGCACGTGCAGTGAAAGTGGAGGGCAGCCTGCCGAGGGGCTGCTCAGATGAGTGACTAGGTAGGCTCCTGAGAAGATGGAGTCACTCACAAGCTGGACCCCAAGATGAAACAGCAGAGTTGGAGGGAAAGAGTGACTCTGGGTAGAATGGTCTTGTCACTTATATTAGTTATTGGTTCTCTCCCCACATCCCCCGCCATGGACATGTGTCTAAGTCTTCTGGGGACAAGTGTAAGTAAACCAGGGGAAAAAAAGTTGTTTTATTAAAACTCTGGCATGGGGGCGCCTGGGTGGCACAGTCAGTTAAGCGTCTCACTCTTGGTTTCAGCTCAGGTTGTGATCTCAGGGTTGGGAGATGGAGCCCCACATCAGGCTCCGTGCTCAGTGCAGAGTCTACTTAAGATGCCCTCTTCCTCTGTCTACCCCCCCAACCCTTCCCCTGCTCTCTCTCTCGAATAAATAAAATATAAAATAAAATAAAATAAAATAAAATAAAATAAAATAAAATAAAATAAAATAAAACGTCTGCATGAAGAGAAGTAGCTTTAGGTTTCTCCTAAAAAAATACATCCCCCTAAAGATTTGGTCCCTCAAGTGTCCAGAATGATCGCCGTTGGGAGACATGGGTGCTTTGGAGCCTGGTAGCGGAGACTAAAGTGAAGGAGTAGTGGCCTCAAAAGGCAGGGACAGGCGTGGCTCACAGGCACTGAGATGCTCACAAGCAGCAGCAGGGGCTCCCAGCTTAAGGAGTGGCCAGACTCTCACCTTCCTTGAACTTGAGTCAGCCTTCTCTAAGCCCTCTGGGCCTTAGCTTTGAGGTCCATCCTTGTCGGATGTAACAAGAACCTTGCTAAGTCTGTTTTACAAAATCCTCAACCTCAATATCTGATCACCCTCAATGTCTGATTAAACTCCTCACTCCACACGCTTGCCATCTGATCGTCCTGGCCTGCTTGCAGCAAGAAGCTCATTGAGTTGATTTCGCCAGAATCCCCCTTTCCCCTGAGGTTTCCTCTTAAAATTTTTCATCCACTGGCACCCATCCTGCTCCTGGGCTGTAAATCCCTGGTTGTCCATGCTGCGTTCCAAACAGAGCCTAGTTCTATACTGAGGTCTCTTTTCCCTACCTCACTAGTTCCTATAGCGATGCAATCTGATTTTACCACTCTCATTTTGGTCTGGTTCTGGTTCTCTTGAAGAGAAGAGATCCTCAGTAGACCTGGAGTCAAGTAGACCTTGTATGGAGGAGACCGTGGCAGTACCTTCACATAAGGGGAGACGGTACCCAGGAGAGCTGATGTTGCCCGTGTTCACAGCAGTGCCAGTGAAGGCGGCCGTGTGTTCCTGAGTGTGCAATGAGACAAGTGACTGCGTATCCCGAGTGTGCGGTGAGACGAGTGACTGCATATCCCGAGTGTGCGGTGAGACGAGTGACTGCATAGTTGGCCGGCACATACGAGAGTTACCCTGATGAGTCTCAGAATATGGGGAAAGAATCTTTCCAAGGAGCCAGAAGAAGAGCCAAAAAACCAGAAATTATATTAAGTCTGATAACATTAGCAGTACTGATTATAAATAAAATATTGTGCAGTTTTAAATATTCACATTATTATTTTACAGGTAATAGAAACTGAGACTTAGAAAAGCCAACTCGCCTTGAAAGGGCAGAATTAGAACAGAAATACAAGTGTTCTGACACATTTTCAGGGCTTATTCTACTACAATACAGCTGTCCCTCATTTAAAATATTTCCTATACAGATTTTGATGTCTAAGATCTTGAAATTTAGATGATGTATCAATTAATAAATTTCTCATATGTCAGGTGGGATATATGTCATACTTTCCTAGAATCTATTCATTACAACTTTAAACTTAGATTCAAAATTTTGAATTTAAATTGAATTTATTTATTAAAATATATTGAACTATATTCATTAAAAAGATGCTTCTGCTCATCTTCATTTGAAGAGAGATTTACTGGGGCGCCTGCGTTGCTTAGTCGGTTAAGCATCTGCCTTTGGCTCAGGTCATGATCCTGGGGTCCTGGGATCGAGTCCCACATTGAGCTCCTTGCTCAGCGGGGAGCCTGCTTCTCCCTCTGCCTGGCGCTCCCCCTGCTGTGTGCGCGCTCTCTCTCTCTGACAGATAAATAAAATCGTTTAAAAAAATGAAGAGAGATTGACTAAGTTTAAAATTAGGATATATATTCCAAAATCTGGCAAAAAGTAAGAAGGTACATTGCTTTAAGAAAAAAAAAAAGGCAATTGGAGGCTCCAAAGAAGCATAAAATAATTCTATCACTGTTTTTATAACTACTCTTGAAAAAGGACATCCAAGCAAGATGGCAACATAGGGCTGGACAGGGTCAAAACGGCAGATTTTGCCAGGTTAGTCCAGAAAAACTAGAGCAGGCACCCGACTCATTCCACAAGCAAAGAGGCTGCGGAAGCCAAGAACTGGAAGCTTGCCAGAAGCTGAGCAGGGTGGACGCCAGAGGAGTAGCTGAGAGAGCAAGCCAAGGATTAGTAAGTAGAGAAAGCAGCAGAGGTAATAGGAGACAAGAGCACAGGAAGGGGCTCCTAGGGCTATCTCCATGGCTTCTGGACAGTGTCTCGTTAGCAGGATAATGCCTCCTTTAACGCTCCAAGCATGAGCTCACTGCATAATGTCTTAAAGGTAATTTTCTACACCTGATACCGCACAAACCAAATCTAATCTCCTACCCATTAAAATATAAGATTTGGGTGTGGAAACTGAGGAACATAGGCGTCTGAGTTATCCAGGTTGTCATTAGTGTCTTTCTGGTTGGTTTCTTAGACCTGTGTCCATCCATGTCCCCCCAGCCACTGCCTTGGCACTGAAGAGAGCAGAACAGAGCCTGGAAAATATATTCCTATTTCTAGTCTATTGTTTTGGAAGCAGGAGAAGTGAGATTCCAGATGGAGTGTGGAGACAAGGAGCCTGAGGGACAGTGTATTAGCCTCAAGGCTGGAGGAAGCCATAGAAAGAAGGCCTTGGTATTAAAATCTCAGAACTCAGGAAGGACAGTGGAAATTGATTCAGTTTTTAAATGGTCAGTTAAAGGGATAGGTCAGCAGCATTATTAGACATGGTTCACTATTCTGAGGGACCCCATGGTGTCTGAATACCTGTGAATATCATCCTTGCTGTGGAAGGTATATGGTCTTGAACTTGTGTTATGAGACTCTGAGATGTGCCATTTCCTTTCTCTTTGACCTAGAGCTATTTTATTTGGCCCTAAAATGGATGATGCTCAGGACAAAACTTCTCACTATCAGTATTTGAGACAACTCCACTTTTAGGCTTTATTTACTCTTGCCCAAAACCTGAACTCTTCAAACCCAAGAAAGGGGGAAAGAGTGGAAGGCAAAGATGATGTAAAGGGCAGAAGTGAGGGTTCTACTGTTCTAAGAAAGCAGTGGGCACCTTCCGAACCACTCATCTTCCTCAGACCAGTGCGTGGGGGTAGGGGTGGTGGAGGAAAGAGCAGAAAATCAAAAGACACATCTCTGTAGGAGAAGTATGCATTGATCCATCTTTTCAAGATCTCTGTGCTATGTCATACTTCTAAAGTTGCTGTGGAGATATGTTGTTATTTTGCATTTAAGCAATCTTTTACATCACCAGCCAAATAAGCCTTGAGATCTTATCATTCTCCCTGCAATTTAAGCCCCCAAAACTTTCTTGAAGTGAAGAACATACCCCAAAGCAACTTAAAAGTACTTGCATAAAGGGGCGCCTGGGTGGCTCAGTCGTTAAGCGTCTGCCTTCGGCTCAGGTCATGATCCCAGGGTCCTGGGATTGAGCCCCGTGTCCGGGCTCCCTGCTCTGCGGGAAGCCTGCTTCTCCCTCTCCCACTCCCCCTGCTTGTGTTCCCTCTCTTGCTGTGTCTCTCTCTGTCAAATAAATAAAATCTTTAAAAAAAAAAATACTTGCATTAAAAAGGACAGGATTTACCTGGGGGAAAAAAAGAAGCAAAATAAAAAAGCGAAAGATTCATTCAATCATTCTATGCAGAAAGAGTGCTTTAATTTCTTATATAATCTGCACAAATTAAAAGGAAATGCATTGTATGGTGTTCAGGCAAGAAAACATTTCACTCTAGCAAATGGCCTGCTCAGAGTTCTGCTTCTCAGTTGTTTATGCAATTTACTGGGTCAACAACTATGGTTCCAAATGGAAATGCACAGGGGCTGTAGCCTGGGTATTCTTGGTGGAGGTCCAATTTTTGATACTAGGCTATAAGTTCCATAGGGAGAAGGAAGAATGACCAGTTGACAGGTGTATCCTTGTAGGTGTTGACAGAGTGTATATATTATTTATTTGGTCCCTTCTTTGGATTCTCGATAATAGCAGAGGACAAGAGCACCTTCGTTTGAAGATATTATGGCAGATACAGGCTTGCCTGAGAGAGGCAGCTAAGAATCACTGAAGAACAATAGCCAGTCATAAAAGATAGGAATATCGAAAGCAGCTGCTAAGGTAGTCTGCAAATTATATCACATGGGATCTGATCCATATGACTGTAACAGAGCGGATACAAACCAGGATCTGACAGATACCGCTTCATTTAACGAATTGATCGTACTGTGGTTAAATCTAAACAATACAAATATTTGAATTTATTTGCACTCATGTTTATTATATAAACATCCCATATAAAACATGGGACTATTGCTGAGAAACCATAAAGCATTGGAAAAGCGGTGGATTTTTGCTGTCCAATCACAGAATTTTAAAATGTGCTGTTTCTGTAGTAGCAAAGAAGGAGAAACCTTATTTCAATCATTCCCCAGGAGACAAGGAACCAAAGTTCCCAATCCCAGTATAAACATTTTAGGTGTTCTCAAATGCTTTCTTTTATTTAATGGGGCCAGATCCACAGCAGACAGCCCTAGAGAGGCTATTTCATTCCAGAAATATTGTCTATAATTTAGAGTTTGATTGCAGCAGGTGGATCACGATGCCTTGGTCACGGCATCATGACCCAAACAACCTGTAGGAGGGTGTGGCTGTCTGAAAAGAATGACAGGATGCTTTGCCTCTCCGTGGTGCTTCTTTGAAAAATGAGATGTGGGCACATCATTTGTACAATGTCAATAACTATATTTCCTTGTTAAGCTAACAGTATTAGAATAGGATTAAAAGAAATATTAGCTTCTGATAATTTATATCCATGCCTTTTCTAATTGTTCTTAAAATAGGACAATATTTACATATACATGCCCCAAAACAATTATAAAGCAAACTCCCAAGTGTCCACCATGCACCTTAAGAAATAGAACCTGTGAGGGTGGGGAGCACAAAATGGTGGAAAGGGTTTAAATGTACAAATTTCCAGTTATAAGATAAACAGCCCTAGGGATAGAGTGTGCAGTGTGGTGACTATAGTTACCAACACAGTATTGTATATTTGAAATTTGCTAAGACACTAGATCTTAAAAGTTCTTATCACAAGGAAAAAAATTGTTTGGTGATGAATGTTAACTAAACTTACTGTAACTATTTTGATTTATACATCTATATAAATAGAAAGATATCTCAAATTGCTATGTTGTGCACCTAAAATTAATATGATGTTATATGTCAATTATATCTCAATTTTATATTTTTATTTTAGTTTGTTTTTTTAAAGATTTTATTTATTTATTTGCGCGCGAGAGAGAGAGAGAGCATGAGGGGGGGAGGGTGAGAGGGAGAAGCAGACTGTCCCCTGAGCAGGGAGCCCGATGTGGGACTCGATCCCAGGACTCCAGGATCATGACCTCAGCAGTCACTCAACTAACTGAGCCACCCAGGCGCCTCAATTTTAAAAAGAAGAAAAAAATAGAACCTTACTGGTCCCTTTGAAGTCCCCTTTCGCTCAACCCATACTGAGCAGAAGGATGACCACTACTCTGAGCTTTGTGTATATTATTTCCTTGCCTTTTGTTATATGGAAATACAGATTTCTCAACTTAAAAAATGGGATTATGCAGTACATATTGTATTGCAACTTGCTTTTTTCACCCAACATCCCTTTTTGAGATTCATCTGTGTCACAGCTATATAGTGTCCTATTGCATTAATGTATCACAATGTATTCAATTGCCTTTCAATGGACATTTGAATTGTTTTTAGTTTTTTCAACAATATCTATGCTCTTATGAACATTCTTGTACATATTTCCCAGAGAACAAATACAAGAATTTTTCTAAAACAGTGCTTTCCAACCTTTTTAACAGGTCATCACATATAAGAACTAATCTTCATTCTCTGAATCACTGGGACAAGTCCATTAGGTTGCCCTGGTCAAAGGCAATTGCCTTGTCCCGCCCAGACATTCCAAGGGCTAAGGGAACAATATTTAGCATACCTGTCACTTAAAGCACACTATGTAGGAAGCTCCACTGTATGGATTTGCTTTCTCTTGTTTAATTAGATTGGCACCTTCAATAGTGTGTCAGATTATAGGAAAGATAATGGGTATCCTTGTATTGTTCTTCACTTTAGTAGGAATGCATCTCCTGTTTCTCCATTAAGTGAGGTGCTGGCTTTTGGGTTGAGGAATATATATATAATTTATCATACTATGAAAAGATCTACCAATTTCTATTTCATCAAATATTTTCTTATAATTTGAGGTCGATTTATGTGAAATGCCTTTCTGGCCATATTTGGACATGATCAAATAAATTTTTCCCTAGATCTATTAGTAGGATGAATTTTATTAAAGGTTTTCCTAACATTGCAATCCCCATTTGGGGGGCACCTGGGTGGCTCAGTCAGTTGGGTGTCCGACTCTTGATTTTGGCTCAGGTCATGATCACAGGGTTGTGAGACTGAACCCTGGGTTGGACTCTGTGCCCAGCATGGAGTCTGAGTGAGATTCTCTCCCTCTGCCCCTACCCTGCTCTCTCTTTCTCTCTCTCTCAAATAAATAAATAAAATCTTTAAAAACAAATACCCACCTGATCTTGATGTACTATTGGATTCTGTTTGCTAATATTGTATTTAAGATTTCATATCTATATTTAGAAATGAGATTGGTCTGTAGTTGTGTGTATATATATGCATGTGTAGGTATGTATGTATGTGTGTGTGGTTTTTATATCAATGTTAAACTCACCTAATGAATATAATTTGGAAGGTATACTTCTTTATTGATGCCCTGGCATAGTTTAAGTAGCATTGAGATTACTTGGTCTTAAAGGGTTTTTGTTTGTTTTTATTGAAGAATAATTGACATACGATATTGTATTAGTTTCAGGTGTACAACATAGTAATTCAATATTCATATATGTTGTAAAATGGTCACCACAGTAAGTCTAGTCATCATACAAAATTGTTTCAATATTATTGACTATATTCCTTATAAATATAGGGAATGTCTTATATAATTTTGTAATTATAAAATAAAAGTTTTATAATTTTTCAATAATTCTGGAAGTTATCAGGCATTTTCTTTTCAAACATTGCCAGGGGGTGTCTTTCAATCAGGGACCAGATACACTTAGTTTCTCAGTTTGAAATTTCCATGAACACATGAGTAATGTAAATTTGAATCTTCGATCTGTGTGAGAGCAGTTTTGCTATTTTCTTTTTTTTCCCCAGTTTTGAGATATAATTGACATATAATATTGTATTATCCCAAGATATACAATGTAATGATTTGATATATGTATATATTGTGATATCACCACAATAAATTCAGTTAGCATTTATCACCTCACATAGTTAAAATATTTTCCTGGTGGTAAGAACTTTTAAAGCTTTGTGATTTTCAATTCTCAGTGGAGACTATTATTATTGCTATTATCATTATTATTATTATTGCACCTAGAGTTTCTGAGATAAATAGATTTTCTTTCAGTTTCCTGACCTGGTAGGCCAATATTTCTGTCAACATTTTTATAGAAGGAATACCTATTTGGTTGTACAAAGCAAGAGCTTTAATTCAGTTACTTTATGTTGGGCAGGTGCTAGGTTTGGTTTATTGGTCCTTCATGTGCAACCATTTGTTCCCAGTGATATTTGCTCCTGGTATTGTAAGGGAGCCTCAGGCTGGCCTTGTTTTCCACTTTTGCTTACTATGCTGGTTTCAGCTTATGATTGATAGATTGAATTTTTGGTTGGTTGGTTGGTTGGTTGGTTGGTTTGGTTTTGCTTGATCTTTGTTGATTTTTTTAAAACTGAGGTACAAATGACATATTTGGTGATCCCTTTCTTTTGCCTTCTTGTAATTCAGCAATTCATTTAATGTTATTCTTATCATTCTTTACCCAGTGTCTTCATGTTTTTATAGTGGGGGTATATTTTAGGATATAGCCATATTGTTGATGTAGCAGCCCACACTTTTAAACTGTCTTTAGTCAAAATTCTTAATCTAGCCTTGGCTTTCGTCTGAAGATTAAGTAGAACACTTCTTTCTATTTACCTGGGACAGTCGTCTTGCATCTCTAAGCTTTTCCCTCAGCTGGCTGATGTCTTTCACGTTCCAGCAAGTTTATCATACGACCAACAACCCTGCATTTGTTCATTTCTTCAAAGAGGGAGAACATCTTTCAGCAATATTTTTCACAATGAATCCTCTATTACAGAGGCAGGGGTAGATGGAAAACTGGTCTGCTACAATCAGTAGTTAAAATATTTTGTTAGTAAACAACTTAAAATATTTCCTTATAACTTTTAATAAACATGTAAATTTATTTGGTCACAACTTGTCTTCCCAGACTTAATACAATCTAATCTCTACTTTATAAATCTGGAAAATTAGAATAATTATTTTTGCTACCAGGAAAAATTTGTTATATCTTGAATTATGGTGGGAATTTGTCTGTAAAAACTTTATCTGTGATCTTTTTTCATCTTCTATACTGCAGAGTTACCTTTACAATTAAATCAAGTCCTGGAAGACGTGCAAACTTTAGTGAACATAAGAATATTTTGGTGTGCTTGATAAAATTGCTTATTCCTTCCCTACATATCTGTTCTGCTTCTACAGGGTAGATAAGACCATAACTTTTGCATTTTTAAGAAATAGCTAGATGAAGCTCATACACAAGGACTAGGGATCATAATCTAAGCAACTCTGTAGTATATTTACTCAACAAATCATTCTAAAATCCCTCCTTTCTCTTTTATGTGTGTTTGCAGCATTTTCAACTTTAGAGGATAGGCACAAACTGGCAACATACTGAATTGAATTAGATTTTAAAGTATAATTTACCTACACGTTGATTATTTCCAGGCCTGGATTAATTTGTTTCATGTTCTGGGTCTTTGGAATTTTTCTGACTGCACATTTTTATTTTATTATGTTTTTAATATTAAAGTTATAAATTATAATTTTGACATTTGATAACTTTCTTAGGGATGTTTAAATATCTCCTTTGGCTGTCCAGTCTTACATTTTATGTTTCCAATTGTCTGTGAGTACTTTTTTCCTTTTCCTTTTCTCTTTTCATTTTCATACTGTTGAGGCTACAACTATTCAGCACTTCTCATTGCTTTTCCTTCTAGTCATGCTACTTAGATATATTTTATTGTGACTTTCTTTAATTGTCCTATAATTTGCTCTGTACCTTTATTCCAGTTATATCTCACTTCATAATAACATGCATAGCAGTGTTCAAACTTTACATAAAATGCAATCAGTAAGTGTAATTAATAAGATTTAGTTTTACATATGTATAGTTTGCTGTTTTGTAGTTAGATTTACTTGCCTTTTGCTTAGTACAATTTTATAACTTTAATAATATGCTTTATTTGTTTGTTTTCTTGAATTCATACCATAGTTTATCTAGTGTTAGACCGAAAGGATCATAGTTTGATTTTCAAAAAAATTTGATTTTTTTTGATAAAGTGAGTAACTCATTGTAAATGTAGCATAGAATATACATTGAATAAGTACCTCAAAGTAAGTTTTACTCAGCCACTGTCAGGACAATAGTGAAATATCTTACACAGTTATGGAGTTTGTTCTCTGAAAAGGAATAGATTAACAGCACATGGAGTCATTCATATCTCATGCTTTTATTGTTCAAAATTAAGTCTAGGGTGATGATTTGCTAGAAAAGCTCAGCAGACACCGAGAAAATCAGAGTGGCCTGAGATATTAAATCTAGATGGCTTACATGTCATCCTATTGTAGGAGGGACGAGACCCGCACAAAAAACGAAACATGAACAAGATGAACCAAGGACTGTTTTCTTTGTTAAAAACTTCCAGCAAATTTACCTCATACTGAACAGAAAAAATACAACTACCCAGGGTCTTTCTTGAGCCTGTCTTCTGCTCTCCAGGGGCCACAACCAGGTATCTTGGAGATTTCACTGCAGTGCTCAGGCATCTGGGGCAAGAGCTCACCCTCTGAGAAACATGGCAACATGTGCTGGGAACCATAAGAGATTAGAAGAAAATAGCTTCAGACTAACATTGACACAACTATAGCCACAGAGTTTAGTTGGGAAGGAAAAAAAAAAAAAAGATGATCCAGTGGACTTTGAGCCTGTGTTTTTGTTTACTCAGAATTTCATTTCATTATATTTAATAAATCTACAGTTCAATAGGCTTTTATACTAGAAGTACTCATTTTCATAGCTTGTGTGGGCTTTTTTTAAATAAAATCATACAACAAATATTTAGTTTTTCATTTTGATCAGGAAATTAAATGTAGATTATCAGCTATAGGAATTATTTAAAATACATTCATACATATATAATCCAGGGATGATGAATTTTAAACCACTACTAAATGTTTTTTTCTTCCCTTCTGATCACCCCAAAATTTTCAGGATTAGAAAATATATTTGAGGGAATCTCATGTCTCTTTGGATTCCCATATGTATGAAATTAAATTTGATTTTCTCCTGTTAAATATGGAAAGAAAAATGTTTGACAGATATCTCCAATCATTAGCTATCATGTATTTGGTGCACTGTCCTCCACGTGGGATCATTAAAGTTATGATTATTTATAACAGTAGCAAATGTATTATTGAAGCCTTTTATGGAAGAGATGGTCCTAACACCTTAAGCCTTCAGGATTTCTCTACAGTTCTGTTTTACATTTGTTCAGTGACATTTATTGGTCCTGTTTCCTGGATCTCTCATTCAATAGCATTTACCAAGTGCTATCCCTGTGAATATGTCAAAACCCGTTTATTTCAACTGAAAACTGCATTTTTCAAAAGAGAAAAAAACATACATTCTTCAAGAATATTAGGAATATTTTAGGAATGAGAGCTCGGGTTTGAATATTAAATCTTTGAGTTGAGAAGTTTGCTCATATTTTAAAGTCTAACACTTGCTTATTTATACTTCAAATCCTATTTTGAAATTCAGAAAGGAAAGTATTTTAAAGATGATGTGCTTTTTCACACCTATAGATTTCCTTTTTAGAGAAAAGTCACCTTAGAAAGCAAGTGCATTTTGTTTCCGTAAGTGTGAGGCTTGGAAGCAGAATAAGAGATTAGAAATGAGATCGGTGGAACCGTGTTTCTGCTCCATTTGTGTCCCTTCAGCTCCACCGAATGTTTTAAGAGTGTCTGAAGCACTTTCCACCTGTCCTCATTGGAGCTTTCCGGGGCAGAGCAGAATTGAGGAAAAGAGCTCACGCTTTGGAGTTTGCCTTCTTTGTATACTAAAATATATGGAATCAAATTCATTAGGAAAATCAGGCAACCTGCAGAGAAGAATTTCTAATATCTCAGATCCTGATCCAGAATGGTATATATGGAGAATGGAACACAATTTACTGTTGAATAAAGTATCAACTTTGTTGAAAATGGATTGGCAATAATAACAACATAATAATAGTAAGAGCAGTTAATTTTTGTTTAGTGCTGGTTAGGATATGCCATATATTTTATGTGTATTAGCTTATCGCTCCCACAATAACCTAATAAGTTAGGTGCTGTAGTTACCCAAATTTAAGGAAGTTTTAACTATAAAATTGATCTGTTTTACTATAGAACTTGCTTAGTAACAGCTAATCATTCTAGCAATGATCCAGTGTTTGAGTAGTTATTCCAAGTATAAATGCATAGGCAGACTGAATAACATTAGAGTGCTACTGAAAAAACAGAACTCTGATGTCCTTTTTTTTTTAAATAAAGAAATTTCCCCTCATTCTCAGACAAAGGTTGTGAACATAATAGACATGTCACAATAGACTTAGGAAAAATAGATAAATTTACATTTGTCATAGATTCCAAAAAGGTCAAACAGGCATCAGTTCAAATTCTTTTCTCTCTGTCCTATCTCCCTCTCTCAGTGTCTCTCTCTCTCTCTCTAAATATATATATTGTATGTATATATCCCTGAATATATTATTTAATGTGTCCAAGTCTTAATTTCCATATCCATAAAAGCAAGGATGATAATACCCTTCATAGTATATTTTAGGAATTAAATTTGATAATATAAGGAAAATATCAACCAGAGTGCCCTTTACATAATCATTTTCCATTTCCTTCACCTGATCTCCTGATAATAAAGCATTTAGAAATCTCACGCTTTATGGATATTAATTTTTTAAAAAGTCAAATAGGCCCCACATAGTAATTTTCATGTAATTCACTCATTATCAGGAAACAGGCAATTTTATAATAGATACTGTAGGTTATAAAAGAGCTATGAGATATTTAATATTTCAATATACTAGAATAAGTGATATGCGTAAACAACTCAGCAATGAGATGACATTATATAAATTTATATTGATGTAGTGAAGTGGTGAATTATGTGTGGGCAACAAGAGGGCAAGATGATATACTAGGGGCTAATAGTTCTGCAGGGATTAAAAAGAAACTTAAGGAAGTAAAGGCCATTGAGGCCCTGGGCTTTGAGGGAAAGTCTTGAGTAGGCCCTGGGAGGGTAGGTGGTCTATGGATATATGGGCAAGAGAAGGGAGGAAATTCTTGACAAGGAAAGTGCTTGAACTAAGGTACAAAAATGGGAAGAGCTTCGTGTGTGTGTGTGTGTGTGTGTGTGTGTGTGTGTGATGTGCACACATGAGGGCTGGGGCTGTCAGCATACCTTGATCACAAAGTTCTTATTAGTCAGCAGTGAGAAATAAGGTTGGATGGGTACACTGAGGCAGGATTATGCATTCCTGAGGTCTAAGCACAAGAGCAATATTTCATCACTGGCCTGGCATGAAGGGTCCCAACAATTTCAGTTAATAATGTTGATGTTGGTCATATGTTCAGTATGAATAATGGGCCATTTTTCCCACTTATATATGTATTTTTCCTAGAATATCAATATATTTTATTAGCAAAGATTTTATTTATTTGAGAGAGAGAGGGCACAAGCAGAGGTGGGAGCCTGATGTGGGGCTTGATGTGGGGCTCAATCCCAGGACCCTGGGATCATGACCTGAGCCAAAGGCAGACTGAACCACAGTCACCCAAAAACCAAACAGCTTTTAAGGGGTTGTCGGGAAATAAGGTAAGCACATTTAAGAAAGGCATTAGAGGTAAGCTGGAATTTCCTTTTATTTCAGAGTCAGAAACCATCTAAACTGGGCTCAGTCATCACTGGAGGTGATGGTTGTTTCTAGATACCCCAGAGGGTTGTCTGTGTTGGTACATTAGACTCCTAAAGGATAGCCCTGTGGATTTTGGTGGTTAAGGCTGCTTGGTGGCTGTGGCCACTGCTCACATCTTGATGTTAAGTTAGGACTCTGGAACATCCATGGTCCAGCAGCCATTGGCCAGTGCGGAGACACACAGTCTCAGCCCTCATGACAGCAGGACTGGTTTTTGGCATGTATTGCAGCCAGGTGCTTCTTCAGAGATTGGAGCAGGGGATGCATTCAAGCCTTCATACAAAATTCAGATACACAGAGGCTCCAAAGTGTTGTCAGGAAAAATACCACTCTTCTGAGATCTGTCAGTAGGTATTTCTTTAAAAACTGTGACAGGAGGGGCACCTGGGTGGCTCATCGTTAAGCGTCTGCCTTCGGCTCAGGTCATGGTCCCAGGGTCCTGGGATCGAGCCCCGCGTCGGGCTCCCTGCTCCGCGGGAAGCCTGCTTCTCCCTCTCCCACTCTCCCCACTTGTGTTCCCTCTCTCACTGTGTCTCTCTCTGTCAGAAAAAAAACAACAACAAAAACCTATGACAGGAGAGGCTTTTCCTTGATTTTGTAAAGTTGGCAAACTCCAGATAATCAGAATCTTTCCTCTCTGTGGCCTGTAAATGTGTGTCATGACTCTTATATCGGCTTATGATACACAACATTTCCCGAAAGTAGCTCACTGCAGGCCCTGTGCCAACTTGATACACCAGTGTTCACGCTCAGTTAGAAAAGTCTACAATAAACCCTAGCAGCCTGATCTTGAGTATGGTGACATTTTTATTTCCTTACATCTATGAGATCCAAATCAGTCTTTCTTCATTTGGTGCCCCTGACACAGTGTCTTTGGCCTACAGCTGAAACCAGTCTTGGCTTGTCAAAGGAACTGACTGAAGCCAGATTGAGTGTTTTTTATCAAAGGATGCCACACACAAACTTTTAGAAACTTTACTCTTGGTAAGATACTACATCCAAAACAAATTAAATGCCTCATGCTCTAGCTTCAGTCATTTCTGATTCTGACCTCAGTGAAAATTCAAAGCAGCTGATAACTATTATATAATCATTCTCATATATTCATTTACTGTTAGCAAATCACTCCTTAGTTGTTTCTTTTTAAATAATGAATTATCCTAGTTCCTTTTAAATCTGTCACATTGAAACAAACACTTGTTTCATTTCTGGCAAATAATCCCACCCACGTCTGTCTGTGCTCCGAGCCCTGTTAGGAATGCACTTCAGAGGTGTGTTTGAAACTTTCTAGAAATCTTTTTGAAAGAAATTTGCTTATTATTGCCACATGTCCTTACCTATATTTTAACTTTGGGGTGTGTGTGTGTGTGTGTGTGTGTGTGCGCGTGTGTGTGTGTGGAACGACCACTGATTTTTGTGACTAACATTATTGTTTTTACCCCTAAATTACTGTTGCCAGACAAAATAAAGGATGCCCAGTTAAATTTGAATTTCAGATAAGCAACAAATAATTTTCTAGTATGTCTCACACACCAACAAATTCTTTATTGTTTTTCTGAAATTCAAATTTGACTGGGAATCCTGTAGGTTTATTTGCTGAATCTAGCAACCCTCATGAGATAAAATCACTCATGGATAGTAGCAAACATTTTCCTGTTTTCAGGTTAAAACGAGTCACACACCTCTCCGCTGTCTATATCAGAAGCAGAGAATATTCCAAAATACTTGAATAATACCTCTTATCTTCTAATGTTCAAACCTTACTACAGATATCAGTGTTTGAAAGAGGTTTGTACCTACCTTACTGAAAAGCTTAGGAATCATAAACATGGCCATAACCATGTCACCTTAGGTTTCTTAATTGCTCTGAATGTCAGATACCTCAGCAGTTAGTGGGGATAATAATAGCTACTTTTTAAGCCCATGGCAATGGATGAGAATAATGTAATTTTTGTAAGGGGCCTGAAACAACCCCCTGAGCTTCCTTCTGTAACATCCCACAAATATTGGTCCAGTGACAACATATGCCAAGTACCATTCTCGGCATCAGGGAGATAATAGTGAACTAGATAAAATCCCTGTAGATGATAAACAAGTTAAGAAACAAAGAAGCAAGAGAAGTTTAGATAATGGTAAGAGCTAGGCTAAACATTAATCGAGTAAACATGAAGGACCCCATTAGAAGGGCCATGCTGCTCAGGATGGGCAAGGAAGGTCCTTGGTGGGCAAGGACCACCTGAGGTGGTCACATTTAGTGGGATAGGAGTGGAAGAAGGAGATGGCTGTGAGACCTGTGGGCAGGGCATTCAGAGTAAAGGGAGTTCTAAGTGCAGAGGCAGAGAGAGCTTGTCTGGCTGGAAGAGTTGGGGCATGAGGGGAGGAAAGAGAGCTAGAGCCTGAATGAGGGGCAAGTCTCTAGAACACTGTTTCTCAAACTATCTGTGGTGAAGAACAATTTTGTTTTATTCCCAGTTCCTCTACAAAACCCCAAAATTGCCATACAAATGAAATGAAGAAAATCACATACAAAGTACAGGCCCATATTTCTTAGATTCAGCAGAATAAAATTATATTTTAATAAGTAACATCAGAACAAACATGACAGGAAAAAAAAAGAATTACAAAGGCTGTTGCACATTCATTGAAAGTGGGTCTATAGGCAAACAATATAACCTGTTTAATAAGATATGCCCACCAATCATACATGTCAATGTTGTGGCAATGCTAACAAGCTGTACCAGTTTATTACTCTCACTTCCACAGATGGGGATTGGTGCACGGACCACACTTTGCATAGCTGGAGGATTGTTCTGGTAGGAGAAAGGCAGAGGTCATAATGGCCATGATAAGAAGTCAAGATTTAATTCTAAGTTCTAGCCAAATACTAAATTAATAATAATAGGAAGAATAATGACAATAATGAAGACTTGTTTTTATGGTCAACTGTGAAGGAAATGAGATTCCCTTTATCCTAAACTTCCCAGAGGTTTAGGTCTAAGCAGGGTGATTCATTGTGGAAGATGTCCACACTGGCAAGATGTCCACATTCTTCCAAGTCTCCCATTATTTCCATAGTACCAGATGGTTCTTCCTTTCAATGATGTGCTGGAAAGAGCGATCTTAGTGGGGAGACAACAGAACTCAGTTCTAGTCTGGCTCCAATAGCAAGGCTTGGGCAAGTTTCTTCACGTCTGGGTCTTAGTTTTCTCACCTGTAAAAAATAAGATGGAGGACTAGCTAATCTTTAAGGTACTTTTGAATTCTAAAATTTTATAAATCTGTGATTCTAATTGTGTCTTTTTTCAATGATGGAATAAACTTTTCAGAAAGAGAAGAACCTGTTAAATTAAAATAATATTAACAATTTCAAATTATTTTTAATCAAGTCAAAGTAGTTTTAATCAAACTGATCAAAATAAAACTAAAATAAAGATTTTTTTTTTCTTTTAGTGGAGTGAAACTGCTAGCAAATACCTGAATAGCTGAAATGTCTTTGAATTACTCTATCCTGTATCTTCACTGGGTTTATCTTAGTAGAACAGGGCTTCCAGCATACTTTGGTTAAACTGTCTATATATTCAGAAATTAGTATTTATTCACTTTCTAACTCTTTTATTCTTACCCAGTATTCTTCAGCATGTTTCAAGCTTTAGGTTTACTGATTTCTACATAGGTTCTCTGTGATAATTTGGGGGCGGTGCCCCCCCCAAAAAAATCCTTCCTAGTACATTTTAAATGTACATTTCAAAGTGATTCAAATGAAGATGTTCTGGAAATTGTCCATTCATCAATTAGATATTTATCGAACACTTCACTTAAATATTGGAATAATATAAAAGTAAATGGTACCCAACTATGCCCATGAGAAGATCGTTGATGGGTTTGGGAAGAAGCACTCGATTTAACGGGTCTTCAAATGAGAGACGTACGTACTAAGTGCCGTGAGAACCAGCGGGCCGGAATGGTGAAACCCCCTGGCAGAATTAAGACCAGACTTTTGGGGCGCCTGGGTGGCTCAGTTTGTTAAGCGACTGCCTTCAGCTCAGGTCATGATCCTGGAGTCCCTGGATCGAGTCCCGCATCGGGCTCCCTGCTCAGCAGGGAGTCTGCTTCGCCCTCTGACCCTCTTCCCTCTCGTGCTTTCTCTCATTCTTTCTCTCTCTCTCAAAAAAAAAAAAAAAAAAAGACCAGACTTTTGGGGATACTAGAATGGGATCTTGACGAACCACTGGAAAAGATAGGTCAGTCCAGGGGAAAAGCTCACGCACAGGTAGGCAGATCCGTGAGGCGCTGGGAGGCTACAGGCCTGTGCTTCCGGTCCTGTAGCTTGAAGATGCTCCCTTAGGTTACCAAGTTTGGAAAGGATTACAGAGCAAAGGGGAATACACCTTAGAGGATTTGGGCAGGGAAACGAAGAGTCCCGAGAGCCAACAGCCTCAGGCGTTTTACCAATTTTCCCTCAGCCTTCCAGGTGGTTTTGACCTTCCTAGCTTCCAAAGGCAGAAACCGCCCCAGAGAGGTTTGCCAACACCCATAAAGGAACGAATGGAGCTAGTTGAGTGGCAGAGCCGGCCTTTGAATTTAATTGTTTGACTTCCCAGTTCCAAAGGCCAGGCATTTTACCCCTCAGCACGAGGCCTCCAGAAAGGGCGGACATGTTGCTGGTGGGAACAGTTCTCATCGGTCTTTGCCCTCAGGCCACCCAACTTCTCAGGCTCCCTTCAAAAGGTTATCCCCCAGGGCACTTTATGTGCGAGGGGCTGGGAATTTACCTAACCTCAGAGCGCCGTGCCCTTGCTTATCAACAATGGCCTCGCGGGGTCTGCCTCCAAGCTTTTCATCCCACTGCTGCAGGTCTGGCCCAGCAGTTCACAGGCTGCGGGGACAAACTTAATTAAATTCAAGAGAGTGTTGTTAGCAGGGCCTGTCAGGCGCAGTTGTGTGCGGCTGAATAATTGAGTTGTGCGCGGCGTTTCTTCCCCCCCCCCCTTTGCCTTCTTGGTGGTAGGCTTTTTTGGGGGGTTTTGTTTTGTTTTCTTTGGGTTTCTAAAGATGACCCTGACACTTTTCATAAAGCTGTTTTCTAGTAGGAACGCCCTCCATCAAAGAGACGCAGTTTGGTTGCCAGGCTACCGTGAGAAAAGAGAACTCCGAAGGGACAATGCCGACCTTTTCTCGGAGGATCCAGGGTCTATACTTGCTCGGGACAAAAGTACCTCCCAGAGACCTCACAGCTAGAACTCCGCAGTGTCCCTACCTGAACGTCAGACTGGTGGCCGGGAAGGCACAGCCTCGCCCGGAGGAAGCTCATCGCTGCGAGTGAAAAACAGACCGTATCAAATTGGCAGTGAGGAAGGGAAAAGGTCACTGCGAGATCCAGTTTAAAAAATCTGACCTAAGATAAGCCCAGACGAAATCAGTTAAGAACTGTTTTTCCAGTGCAGCCCTCGGGCACGGGGGAGAATGGTGCCTGCTTGGGAGAGGGGAGGCCACAAAGGTTTTGCAGCTGGTGGCTTCCGCATTCGGGGCTGGATCACTTACAGTCTGTGCCTGCATTCTCTGAGCCTTTGGTACCTCCGATTTTAGCCTTTAGGGGTTTTTTAGATGATCTTTTTTCTTCTGGCTGCTTAAATAGCGCGAAGCTTACCACTCAGAGGTTCCTCAGCTCCTGCTTCTGCGAGGATGGTCAGTCATCAACCTGTCTTTATATTAATTTCCAGTTCTAATTAAGCTCTAGTACTGATTTCCTGTATGCAGTACAAAACAGATATAAATGATGGAATGAATATTTTTAAAACTTCTGTTGTTCTTGACATGGGAACCACTATTTGAAAGACTATGAAGTGGTAGAAATTTTTAGTTTTTCATGGGTATAAGTAGGTTTTTAGAGAGGGCTTTTGGCTTGCCATTACTTGACTATTTCACTACAGTAGACTATGCTATGGTCGAGTTATTGACGTGGCTGTAAATTAAGGGTGCATATTAATTTTTTTTAATATTTTAATGTTATAGCTGCTTCCACCCTGATAATGGTACGGAACTCCAAAGTTTATAAAATGTTATCTTCCACATTTCACACATGATGAAATGGAGATTGACTATCCAAAGCTATGCCTATCTGTGCCAAAACTGGATTGTTGCTCAAAAAAGTCTGCTGATCTTTGTACTAGAGCGGGTAGGGAGGAAATCCAGGGACTCAGTTTCATCCTCTGCTTTTTTTTTAAATGGTTTTAGAAAGGTCCCTTCTCTCTTTCTTTGGACATCTGAGGATCTTTGGGTTTTTTAGGAAACGCTCTAAAGTAATACATGATCGGGCGATTGTGGGCCAGAAATAAATTCTTCCATACATCTCTATGGTTTCCCCTCTTCAATCAGAGAACATCTTGACTTTTAAAGCAGTAATTGCAAAAAGTATCAAAAAGTGATTAATTTACAATTCAGTCACAGGTTGTTGTGAAAATTCTGACATTTATAGATGAAATAACTAAGGAATCTAATATTAATTTAACCAAATATTTAATGAGCACCCACTTTATGTCAAAAGTTGTTCTGAAAGTTGGAGCTATTCAGTAAACAAAGTAAGTGCCTGCCTAAATAGGTTGGCAGAGATCAATTGCAAAGAAACATGAGGTCAGGGCTCTAAGAGTGACATAGTCGTTGGTGTTGGCACACTTTCTAAAACACCCACACGTGATTCTGTTGTTCTACCATTGGTATTTGGAATATAATGCAAGGCTTTCTCCTCACACTAGGGAACTTTGTTTTATTTAAAATGGTCTAGGGCCGCCTGGGTGGCTCAATTGGTTAAGCGACTGCCTTCGGCTCAGGTCATGATCCTGGAGTCCCAGGATCGAGTCCCACATCGGGCTTCCTGCTCAGCAGGGAGTCTGCTTCTCCCTCTGACCCTCTTTCCCTCTCGTGCTTTCTATCTCTCATTCTCTCTCTCTCAAATCAATAAATAAAATCTTTAAAAAAAATAAAAATAATAAAATAAAATGGTCTATAGAGGCTTGGGACATAAATACAAATATATTTATAAATATCAATCAAAAGACATTGTATTGAGAGTCATAAAGCCTGAAGTTTGGGTCTAAAACCCAGCAGGCGTTCTTCTGGGCAATATTTCCCTGAGGAGATGTTTTGTGGAAGATGTCAATATTCGAAACAGGTAATTTAATCCATAGGATTGGTTAAAGAGATTTAGGAAGAGAGACAAGCCAAACAGAGGTCAGTGAGGCAAAGATTAGCAAGAAGTTTTGGACCCCGGGCTGGAAGGGACAAGGAGAAGGTCCAGGATATGCCAGGGCCACATGGCAGAAGCTGGAGCCGTGGCAGGACAGTCTGACAGGAGCTAGAGTCCGGAGTGGAGATGCTGCCCAAGGCAAAAAAGAGGGGGCAAATCTGCTTTGTCCCATTCTCTCATCTTCCAGTATCCCTCTACTGCCTCACATTGCAAGGAGAAGCCGGTTAACAAAGAAGCTTGAGAAACACAGGCTGCAAGAATCAGATTCCTTAGAATGTAGAGGAGAGCAGATAAAGAGAAGAAATGAATGTGGTAGACACTGACCCAGGACCAGCACATATATCGACTTTTCTTGGTTCAGAGTGGGTTCTGGAACCAAACTGCTTGGGCTCAAATCCTGGCTTTGCTGCTTATTCTGTGTATAATCTTGGGCAAGTTACTTAGTCTCTCAGAGTCTCATTTTCATCATCTGTAAAATGAGGACCAAGTAGGAATGACATTATACAACTTGTAAGACTGGTCTTAAATGAAATAATGGATTTTAGTGTGTTATTTTTATCATTATTATTGTGTATAAAGCACTGCACTAGGTGATGTAAGAGGTGTAGTAAAAACCACTACTGTCCTCAAGGTCATATAGAATTTATTTTGGGAAGGAAACACACTGGTAAATAATATAAGACTATACCATGCAGAGGGAGGAGTGAACGTTGTCTGTCAATTAAGTATGGAACCACTGTATTCTGTTTTCAAGTTGCAAATTGAAAGGGATGGTATTATGTGAAATTACTTTTAAATCCTAATAGTATGATTAATGTTTTAATGTCCTATCTAGATTTGTAGGCAAAAGAGCAGTTTGTTTTTTATATTTTTTTGTATTATAAAAGTAACAATGTTTATTGTAGGAAATGATATTAACTATAGTAAATGACTTTTAATTGCTTATGGTTCTAGTTTTTCCTTAGGTGCGTGAACTTCCTACCTGAAAAGATTCAATGTTAACAAACAAGTCTATTCAATTCAACATATGTGTGATTTCGGTTATGCACTCAATAGCTCATGAAGGCCTTATCAGGGGTACTTTTATAAAACGAGGATTGGAGGAAACAGAGTAAATATGATCACGGAAATAAAGATAAAGCAATTTAAATATGGCAATTGCCACAGGAGAAGAACAAACAGTATGGATTGGGAAATTAAAGAAGGGAGAAACCACATCCAATTTAGGAGGTGGAAGGTTTCAATTATGAAAAGTCATTTGAGATAAACTTTGAAGAACTGTAGAGTTTTGATAATGTCAGTTACACCTGTTAGTTTCATCTGCTCTAAAACCATTTCCCGTCTTCTGGTATCATCACTTTGATTTTCCTCCAGGCATAACCTATCTTCTACCCTCAGACTCTATGGTTTGGGTCAGGTTGACCCCATTCTTGTTTCATGATTTGCATATGGCCCAAACCTGACCAGTCAGATAATAGTTATTACCTTGAAGATATAAGACCCCATGCAGTGAAAAGGAGCTTTCTCTTTTAGGGCTGTTAAACTTGGAGCTACAGGAGTTTCCTGCATGGAGAGATCTTGAAAGTAAGTTGAAGCCAATGCAAAGAAAAGCAGAAGTGAGAGGTGAAGAAAGTATGAGACGAAGCAGGGTAGAAGGGGGTTGAGATAGAATGAGAAAGAATCTCACATCTTGATAACATTATTCAAGCTTCCAGTAGTTTCCTCAAACTGACATCAAGACTTTTCAGCTACACAGCCAATAAAATGTCTTCTTGGTTATGCTTTCTTGTATTAGGTTTTAGTTATTCCATAATGAAAGAATCCTAATAGGCAGGAATGGAAGGCAGGGAGCTGTATTAGGGGTGAACCACATGAGCAAAGGCATGAAAGTGGTAAAGATTGGGGGTATGGTCAGGGAATATCAATTGTCTGAACTGAATGGAGAGACACAAACTCACACCAACATATATATAAATAATGGAAAAGCAGTTGGGAAAGAAACATGAGAAATTATAGTGGATTTTGCATGAAAAGCTGAGTGTATGCTTACTTGTCTAGGCCATCACCTGTCCAAAGAAATATAAGTGTAATTTTAAATTTCTATTAATAACTTAATAAAGGTAAAATTAATTTTAATAATGTTCTCTAACCTAACACATCCATAATATTACCAATTCAGCATTTAACCTGTATAAAAATTAGTATAAAGATATTTTGCTTAATCTTTTTGTACTGTTTTCAAAACCCAGTGCATTTTACACTTCCAGCCTGTCTCACTTTCTAATAACCACATTTCAAGGGCTCAAAAGCCACAGCAGGTTAGTGGCTACTGTATTAAAGTGCACAGGTCTGTGCTCGCTTCGGCAGCACATATACTAAAAAAAAAAGTGCACAGGTCTTAGTAATGCAGAAATACTGAGAGTTTTTGAGTAGCCTATCATTATGAGGGGTGTGTTTTAAAAAGTTTAATCTGTCATGATTTTCAAAATTATTAGGGAAGGAAAGGCTGAAGTAGGAAGCTATTCATTGAATTATGTAAATGTCCCAGGCAATAAAGAAAGCTCAAATTAGGATAATAAAAACTGGAATTAAATGGAACTATATTAAAGACTACAGAAGTAAAAATGTATAGAATTTGACAGAGATTTGATATGAGGATGATGGAGATAAAAATAGAAGAGATAACAATGATTTAAGTTTCCCATCAAGAAAGATCAGGATGTTAAAAGGAATACTTTAGTAAGAAAGATGATGACTTCTACTTTGTAGATGTTTCAGGGAGTTGTAGGACATCTAAGCACTATTGTTCCCTAGGCGATTAAAGATGTGTGTCTATGGCTCAGGATATGACGAGGTAAGAGAAAAAATTGGAGAGAAATGTATATGAATCTTGAGGTCATGGAAGAGAACATTATTAATGAAATGAGATAAGGGGGAGTGTTGAGCAGCTTCATGTGAAGCAGAGACCAATAGAGATGAGATCATGAAGGACTTTTGCAGAAAAAAGCTAAGCACACAGTAGTTCTATGTCCTTGGCAAGACATGGAACATTTCTTGCTTCAGCTTTCTCATCTGTGCAAAGCGGTGGTGGAAGTCTATGCCCCTCAAGCTCCTCCTAGTGCCAGCACCTTCTAGTGTGATCACCTTGACCCAGGCCAATAGGAGCTCATAGGCAGAAATGGATCAAGATTCTAAAACATTATGAAATGAGGGAATGATAATGAAGGGAGAATAAATAGGAAAGCGATGTTAAAATATTTGTTTGGTAACTTGAAAAGAGAAACCTACCCAAGGGAAAGATTTTCTCTCTTCAGTTGGAAAAGAGCTGAGCCTGTTTATAGGCAGAAGGTAGGAAACTTGCAGAAGGAAGAACTAAAGGTAAACACTAGAAGGGGAATAGGAAATAGAGCAAGCTTGGTGTGGAGCCTGGATGAGTTCAGATATAGATTCTTCTAGCATTTACTGTATGTCTCCTCTATTTTAAGCATCATGTGTGATGTTCTTGTAAATGGCATTTAATTCTTACTACGGCTCTGTGAGAGCAGAATTATTATATCTTTACAGAGGCAGTTGTGGTATTGTTGCTAAGACCATGAGTTTCAAAGTCAGATTGTCTGGGCTCAAACCACAGCACCATACCTGTTTAGCTATGAAAATTTGGGCAAGCTTCTTACTTTTTCCTTTACCTTTTTGTTTTTTTGTAAAATAGAATCAATCTCATGGGATTTTTGTGAGTATTTAAAAAATGATATATTTGGAATACTTAATGCCTGACACATGGTAAGTATTCTCAACGAGGGACAATTTTGCCCCCCAGGGAACATTTGGCAATGTCTGGAGACATTTTTGAGGATCATGGCTGGTGCATGCTACTGGCATCTAGTGGGTGGAGGCCAGAGATGCTGCTAAGTAATGCACAAAGCACATGTACAATTCTCACAACAAAGAATCCTCTTGCACATAAGTCAACAGTGCCAAGGTTGAGAAGCCCCATTCTCTAGGAATTAGCTATTATTAATACTCCTACATAGGAGGAAGCTAAGGGGCAGAGACGCTAAGTAACATAGCCCAGATAACATAGGAAGTGATAGAACCAGGCTTTGAACCTCTTTTTTTCTCATTCCAAGTTTGAGTCCAATTCAGGTGCACTTCTCACTATATCACGACTGCTACTTAAAAGTAAGGTTGCACCTGACCCCTTGATTTCTAACACCACTCTCCAATAAAAGAAGCCAAGGCCACGGCTATGGCAGGAAATATACAAGATGATCTTGGGGCATCTTTTAGTGCCACAATGAAAGAAAGCGAAATGAACAAAAACACAGATACCCATGATAGTAGTATGTCATAGGGACACAGCAACCAACTGAAAGAACTCCCAATGGCCCAAAGTGGCATAATTTGAGCAATGAAACAATATAGTATTGGATTGTAATCCAAAATAGAAAGTGCCCACATATCCATACTGTTATAAATAAATGGTCGAATGTATGAGCCAATGGGGAGAAATAGACAAATCTCCCATGCAGAAGAATTCCAAGTAATTTACATTGATACTCTGCCCTCAAGAAAGGAGTAGGGGAATAGCTCCCTACTTCTTAAGTGCGTACTATATCTAGTGACTTCTTTCCAAAAATAAAAAAAGATAATTTCGCAAGAAAGAAACCTGAAAACACTACCTCAACCAGGTGATAAAGGTTAACATCTACAATAAATTCATGTTGATAGTATGTACCCTTGATTGATATGATGAAAATGACATTTTATTCTGTGATCTTTCTCCCCACAACTTATAACGTGTAACTATTAGAAAAATACCAGATTTCATTTGTGAGACATTTTACCAAATGATCAGTACTCCCCAAAACTGTCAAGTCATCAAAAATGAGAAAAGTCTGAAAAACTGTCACAGCCGAGGGAAACTAAGCAAACATGACAACTGATATGGTATCCTGAATGAGATCCTAGAACAGAAAAGGGGCATCAGGTACAAACAAAGAAAATCTGAATGAAGTATGGACGTTAGTTAACAATGTATCAGTCTTGGCTCATTTATTGTGACAATTGTACCATACTAAGGTCAGATGTTAACAGTGGAAACTGGATGTGGGGCTTATGGGAATTCCCTGCAACTTTTTTGTAAATCACAAACTATTCTAAAATAAAACATTTTTTAAAAACAGCAAATTTGCATGAGTAACCTTGAAATGGAGGGCTGACCTTTACTTGTCCTTCTCATAGACAAAAGGCAAGGTTAAGTACTGCTTTTGAGGAGGAGAGATGAAGTTATAGAAGAAGGAATGCCTTTGAGATTCTCAATAAAGTCACTATCAAGTGGGATATTCTGAAACATTAAATGGTTGGAAGAAATTGTGTTCTTGAAGATAGTGTAAAAGATCTGAAGTAGTGGGGCGCCTGGGTGGCTCAGTCGTTAAAGCGTCTGCCTTCGGCTCAGGTCATGATCCCAGGGTCCTGGGATCGAGCCCCGCATCGGGCTCCCCGCTCAGCAGGAAGCCTGCTTCTCCCTCTCCCACTCCCCCTGCTTGTGTTCCTGTTCTTGCTATCTCTCTCTCTTTGTGAAATAAATAAATAAAATCTTAAAAAAAAAACCTGAAGTAGTAAATTAAATAGGGATTTTATCAGTGAATATCAGTAAGTATATCATATAAATTATTTTAAATCATCCATGTGAAGAAAAATACATTTAATATATTTAAATGTACATGAAACAAAATCTATTAAGTGATTATTTAAAATATAATATTCAAGTTGTTCAGATAGTGAGAGAGCCAATACATGCAACTCATGTTCACCAATAACAATCAGTTGTTATACAACCAGGGCCTCCAACAATGTGCTACTGAAAGCCTGTTTAGCAGATAATGTTCTTTGTTCAATATCTAATTTGTATTTTTGTTGCTGAAAGTTCCCAATTTTGTTGCGAGCAGTTGAACCCACCTAAAATAATTCAATATCCCAGACATCCCTGAAGCAGAGATGGCTATGTGACACAGCGGTGGCCAGTGAGTATTTGCTAGTTGTGGGGAAGATTTTGTCTCCTTAATTATGGATACCCACAGTTCTTCACTATCTTTTTTTTTCTCTTCCTCCCTGTAATATCAGTTCTATGCCTAGAGTGCAGCAATACTTTTGTGCCCAGGAGGCCATAGTAAGGAGGATGAGGTCCACACACTAAGGAGAGCAGGGTAGAAAAATGGAGCGCCAGATCCTTGATAATATTTATAAGTACCTACTCTAGCCCGAAGAGACTGCTGTCAGACTTCTAGTTGTCTGGGGCAAATAGTGTCACTCTTAGAAGAGCTTCTGTTCTATGAAGTCAAAATCATTCCTTACTGATACAGTTCCCTAAACTGATTGTTTGAATTGAACTAAACAATTTCAGGAAAATCTTTTCAACACGAGTGTAGGAGGGAGGGAGTATTAATTTAGCACACCAGATTGGCTCATAATCAAGCAATCAATGGGATGGCTATTGGAGATGTATCATCCTAATATCTGTAACCTGGCTTTTATTTTTTATTTATTTTTTTAAAAGATTTTATTTATTTCAACTGAGAGAGACAGCCAGAGAGAGAACACAAGCAGGGGGAGTGGGAGAGGGAGAAGCAGGCTTCCCGCAGAGCAGGGAGCCCGATGTGGGACTTGATCCCAGGACCCTGGGATCATGACCTGAGCTGAAGGCAGACGCTTAACGACTGAGCCACCCAGGTGCCCCAGTAACCTGGCTTTTATATAGCCAGTTTTCTTTCTTGATTTAGATGAAGCTAATCCATAAAGGGATGGTAGCTTATGTCATCTCTGCCTGTGTTTCCTTGTTATCACTAAGCCTGTCTTCCAGTACCCGGTGAATATCCAAAAGGATTTATAGGAAAGCCATTTTCTTAGAACATTACAATCTGTTACATATTGGTCTAAGATAATACATTTTGAAATGTACAGGTGAGGAAAATTCCCCATGGCTGACTACATGAGCACAAAGGTGGAGTTGTTGTTTTTCCCAGAAGTGTCATGGCAGAGTATAGTGAGTTGATTTATGACATTTTTGTGAGTGGATCACTGAACATGCATGATCAGTACCTCCGAGTTAAAAAGAGAAATGTTTGAATTATTGGTTGCATTCACAGAAGTGTCTCCTTTTTAAAATGCATTGTGGTGTTCAGGTACAATTTGGTGGTAATTGGGATATCTGTAAGGGATTGGATACCAGAAGTTTAAGAGGGAAATTTTGGGGGGAAAGAAATAGATTTTATAAATAAGGATCTAAAAGATATATTTCTGATGATTTATCTTAAGAGGATTTTATCTTGTCTTTTCCTTTATTTTCTTTATATTTTATCTGAAAATATTTAACTTATTCCTTCATATTTTTATTGCTTTTACTGTCCAGAAAGTATGTATGTCTTACAGTAATATTATTATTTAATTGTTTCAATCTACAAATGAAATTGTTCCTTTTGTTATAAAGAATGAACCTCCAATGTAGTCTATCTTTAGATTAAAAATACAATTTTTTTCTGAACATTGTAGTCGAATGGAGTATTGTTAATCCATTGAGAGAAATATATTTGAACAAAAAAGGCTAAAGGGATCTTTGAAATGCTGGAATAAAACTCTCTTTGCAGCTGTTTTGGAAGATGCTGGAAGCTAGGAAAAGGTGAAGAGAATAGCATAGAATTTTCTTCCATTCATGGACCAACATAAGTCTAGCATTTTCCCAGATGTTGAAAGACAAACTGACCAGTTGTTTAACACTGTTTTCAGAAACTTCACAACCAGAGGTAGAAATATAAAAGAAAGCATGGAACTACATCCATTAGTGCAAAAACAAAACAAAAAATCCTGTATTAACAAAGATGATTAATTAAGCACATATGACTAATGATCGTATGACTTGAATGGAAATGACCAGTGGATTATGAAATTAAGAAATAACTTTTGCTGATTCTGATAACCCCGGAAGCAGGGATTTTCTCACTTGAGAAGCTTAGAAGTTTTTAGTTGCTTGAATAAATAGGACTGAAATGAAGAAATGGTTGATTGGACACAAGATCCTCTATAGGTGAAGTATTAAGAGCAAGTGCAAAAGGCCTGGCAACATCCATGTTAACCACGAGCCTTTTCTCCTTTTCCCCCATCCAAAGTCAGCAGAACAATATGGATCCTATTACTGCTTCTGGGAAAAACAATTGGTTCCAGGAGGTCATGGCAAGCAGAGATGCCCAAAGTGGCATTTACTCCCTGCCTACTTGGCCCAGTAGGTAAGAAGTAGGGCTCTTCTTTGGCTGGCTCCTAACAAATGTAACTATGCCAGGCAAAGAATGGTGGTCCTCTGCCAGCTAATTCCTGGCTACTACTTGCTATCTTTGGCTTCAGATACTTCCTATTTCTCCCCAGGCCACTGTACCTCTGAACTAGCAAAGTATGATTATAGTAAATCTCAACTCTTCATATTTATGTGTTTTTATGCTAGAAAGGTTTGAACAGAGAGACTCATACAGTTTTTAACAGTTCCCTATCAGCTTCTAATTGTAGACAACAAGAGAATTTCCTTTGCCACAGGTGTGCCTGAGGAGACAGAAAAAAATCATCAGGCACATAGTTATTTTAGTACAAAGGAAGGGGACTGCTCTGAAGCATTAGAACTTACTAGAAGAAACAGGAATACATTTTGAAATTTCTTGTGACTCAGCAAGATTTAAAAAAACACTACATTTATGTAACCAAAATGGTCACTGATTAAAAGAGACCTATCTAAAAACAACTTAACTATAATTTAAAGATTTTTTTTTAAAATGGGTGCCAGGGCTGTGCCTAGGTGGCTCAGTCAGTTAAGCATCTGCCTTCGGCTCAGGTCATGATCCCAGGGTCCTGGGATTGAGCCCTGCATCGGGCTCCCTGCATAGTGGGGAGTCTGCATCTCCCTCTTGTCTGCTGCTCCCCCTTCTTGTGCTCTCTCACTCTCTCTGTCAAATAAATAAATAAATAAATAAATAAATAATAAAATTTTTAAAAATGGTGCCAAATTAAAAGCAATGAAAGAGATAGTGAAGAAAGGTTTATATATTATAGTAAATTGAATTTTAAAAGTTTGACATGTCCAATAAACTAACTCTCCAAGAGCCTAAATAAAGAGAAACAGAGATAAAAGTGATGAAATGAAATATGAGGTATAGAGAGAAGTAAGAAATTCGTTATACATATGATAGAGACTTCAGAAAGAGAAAGAGAAGCCAAGGAGAACTAATGATAAAATTTTAAAGAGCTGAATAAAGTCTTGAGTCTGAAACTAAAATGGGCTCATGAACACAAGCAAAATAAAAAATAAAGGGAAACTAATAGCATAAGCTTAGAGAAAACAAATTCAGTTACTGCTAAGTAACTTTTGAATAAAAGAGAAAAATTCCAGATAGTCTAGATAGAGACTACACAGAAAATAAGAACAATAAAAATTCAATCTATCAAAGCTTACAGTAAAGGGCCAAAGCTATTCTAGAAAGTGATACTCTACATGTTTCTATTATTAAATACAAATGAATGAAAATAAATGATTAAAAAACCTCAAAACATTTGAAAATGAGTACTCAAATTTAAGGAAATCAGGAAAAACCTAATTAATACAAAAGGTAAAATAAGTAACTAGAAATTGAAAATCTATAGGTGTTCATAAAAGCTAGAAACTGGCTTTTTAAAAAACAAAAATATGTAATGTCCTGGTAAATCTAAACAAAAAAAGAATTAACATTAATATGATAATCTATAAAAAATTTAAAATAGACTTATAGAACTATGTTAATGTTAAACATCTTAATGATGTATAATATATTATGCAACATTAATTATAAGATCAATTCTAAAATAATTAGAAAACCTCAAAAGACTAACATCTAGAGAACTAATTAAATAGTGTGGGTTTTCTTAAAGGCTCTTGTCCTGATAGTTTTACAGGTGAATTCTTTTTAAACTTTCAAAGAAGAGTTAATATGAAGAGCCTAGGAAAGAAGGAAATTTTCTAATTCAGCTAATATAAGCCTAATAGCAAAATCTTACAAAGTGCAAAAAGTTGCAGTTCTATTTCCATTATGACAATGTAAGCATTCATAAATATTAATGAATTTAATACATGATTTTAATATAATAGCATACCGTGATCAAATAGGAACTAAACCAGAAAGTAAGAATGTCTTGAGGTCAGGAAATTTATGAAGCAGTGCATAACAGCCATAGGCCAAGGGCAAATATCTACAATAAATATTTGTTGGGTGTTTGGTGTGGGAGAGGGCAATACATGACTCTCATGACCTTACTTGCTACTCCTTCTAGAATGCTGAACCAACTGAGATGTATACAAAGGACTTAAGCAGATGGAAATTAAAATATCAGCTTTATAACTACTAGCAACTTGAAAAATACAATGAAAATAAAAGACTTCATTCACAATGTCAACAAAATCATTATGGATAAATTTAGGGGCACCTGGGTGGCCCAGTCGTTAAGCGTCTGCCTTCGGCTCAGGTCATGGTCCCAGGGTCCTGGGATCGAGCCCCGCATTGGGCTCCCTGCTCGGCGGGAAGCCTGCTTCTCCCTCTCCCACTCCCCCTGCTTGTGTTCCCTCTCTCACTGTGTCTCTCTCTGTCAAATAAATAAATAAAATCTTTAAAAAAAAAACTATGGATAAATTTAAGAAGTAATGAGCAGTAGTGATAAGGAGAAAATTTATGGAAATTTACAAAGTCCTGGAAAAGACCTAAATGGAAAGGCATATCACATTCATGGAAGGGAGGATTTAATTTTATAAAGATAGAGTTCTTCACAAGGTACGTGCCAGTTATAATTCCAATGTTATTTTTCTTTTTCCTTCTGTTCTCCTCCTTTTCTTCCTCTCCTTCCTTTGCCTCTCCCTTGTTTGCTACTTTCCTTTTTTAAAATGTGAGGAACTTAGAAAGTTTTAGGCAAAAACAAAGTAAAACCAAAGTAAAACCAAACCCTGAGATATTATAATGCTACAATAATAAAAATTGCTAGATTTTATGTGTGTGTATATGTGAATATATAATGTTATATGTTTTATACAACATTACATTGTCACTATGTTGTCATGATAAATGAATATTCTTTTGGGTCCTGAACCCAATTCCAGTGTGTGTGTGTGTGTGTGTGTGTGTGTGTGTGTGTGTGTGTGTGTGTGTGTGTGTGTGTAGGCTTCCCTGTACCAACAAGCAGTTCTTAGATATCAGCAGGGTGTTTGAGAATTCAATTCAATTCAGCTCAATTCAGCCTACCCAGAGATGGCATTAGATTCCACAGGTAAAAGGCTCAGTCCCACAAAATAGCCCTCCACTTTAGATGTCAATCACAATCTCAGGTTGTTACCCATATTCTGACCAATTGGCTATAAGTCAGAGGTTTTCACTATCCCCTCCGTGGGTTCAATTAATTTGCTAGAACAGTTCACAGGACTCAGAAACTTGTTTATGTGCTAGATTACTGATTTATTATAAAGGATATTAAAGGTCACAAATCAATAGAAAGATGAAGAGATACATAGAGGGAGGTCCTGAACAAAAGAACTTCTGTCCTCGTGGAGTCTGGGACTTCAACTACCTTTGTTTTGACCTCAAACTTTCCAAATGATGAAAATCTTCTTCCCAGCTTATCTCTTAACTCAGGCAAAAGACCCTGCCGGCAAAACATTCTCAGATGGGAACTAAAACTACCCCCTCAAGTAATAAAGACTGCCCTGAGTCAGCAAGACCTGTGTGACTGACCCCAAGACAATGGTCAATTTGACCTTTACTGCCCACCTGCACGTACCCACCAACCTGTGCCCCATATAAACCTGGAAGTATTTTCAGCACTTTGGAGATAATCTAAAACACTAGTCTGCTGTCTTCCTGGTGTTGGCCTCACTAAACTAAATTCCTTTCTCCTTTCACCATCACTCGTTTCTTTGCCTTTGGATTTTATCAGCAGTGAGTGGCAGAACCTGGTCTCTTTGGCGCCCCAGATCCAGGTGCTCTTGCACCCCTGCCCTCTGGCTACACAGTGGTTCCTGAAAGCATTTTGGTTCACCAACCTTGTATCTCTATGAGCCTCCTCCTTTTGGGTTTTTATGAAAGCTTCATTACATAGGCATGATTGATTAAGTCATTGGCCATTGGGGATGGATTCAACCTCTAGCCCCCTTCCTTCCCAGGAACTCAGGGGGTGGGACTGAAATTTTCAACCCTCTCTTCTGTGCTTCTTACCCATGGCAATTATCCCCTAACCTCAGAGGTTTTCCAAACATCAACTTCATTAACATAAACCCAGTTGTGAATAACAGGGCACTTTTATGGCTCTGAAGTATTTTCAGGAATTGAGGACAGGAAACCAAATATTATAACAAAAGATGCTCCCATTGCTCTTATGGATCAATACCAGGGAATTCCAAGGTATTTAAGAACTGTGAGCCAAGAACTGTGGATGAAGACCAAACTTATATGACAAATATATTTTGGTCATCTGAATGACCAAATATATATATTTCTATGGATCACAATATCACAAGTATAAATAATCTTTATATTTTAATTATAGTAGCATTATAATATTTAGGATATATATATGATGTTAACATTATACTTTGTTACATATATGTGTACAGGTATATATAATAAATATGTACTATATTACATATATAAATAGATAAAAGTAATAGTTTCACACAGTAAGATGGGTAAATGAATTTAATTTGAAGTCAAATCAACTAACAAGGATAAAGACTTTTTTTTTTAAGATTTTATTTATTTATTTGACAGAGAGAGACACAGCGAGAGAGGGAACACAAGCAGGGGGAGTAAGAGAGGGAGAAGCAGGCTTCCCTGCGGAGCAGGGAGCCCAATGAGGGGCTAGATCCCAGGACCCTGGGATCGTGACCTGAGCCGAAGGCAGACGCTTAAGGACTGAGCCACCCAGGCGCCCCAAGGATAAAGATTTATATCAGGTTTTTCTTTGCATGGAGGTAGGGGTTTGGAAAGAATTACAAGCCTAATAGGGTAGTGGGTAGGGTAGAGTTACCATCTAGTCCAAAAGGCACTGGGAGGAAGTAGGTTTGGCTCAAATAAAATCGTAACACTTTTCACGGTTTTTCTGAGAACTCTGTTTACCGAAATAAATAGATGCTGCGTATTTAGTTATTCTTGTCAGTCAGCAAATGAAGGAGACTCTAGTTTGCATGTTTTTCAGGATTTTGTTTTATTTTGTTTCGTTTTCACCAAGCTCAATGAGTATGAAAAAGTTATAATCCCAGAGCATTTGTTAAAATGCCACTCTAGAATGTTTTACTTACATTAATGCAATAGTTGTTTCAGACATCTTCCTAAGATGGCTCATCATTTATGCATAGCTTTTTGATAACAATGGGCTTTCTCTGACTGGTTAAAATAAGATTTCCCTTTTGAAGTCACTGATACTTATGGGAAAATATTTGGCAATAGACGCATATGTAAGGTAATGAACCAAATGTATGATATTTTTTTAGGACAACTATACTACTTGAAGAACTGGAGTTTAGAATATGTCACTGAATTGGGCCTTGATGGGGTATTCTGTGGAAAGCATTTTCATAGATGAATACATTTCAGTGATAAATGACTTTTTCATGTTTAAATGTGGATTATCTGCCAGTGGTATTTTCAGCTTCTCTTTGCCTACAGGAAATGGAGTTTTGTGAATATGCTTGCTTAGCTTCATGCACATATTACAATGGAACAGTGAGGAGTACCTTGATAGTCCATGTGATAGTGGTTCAAAGTGAAAATCATTACATGTGAATAGACCCTGTTATGGAGGTTCTGTTCTTCTCCCCAAAGAACTGCTTTGCACCTGGGATTCTGATTTAGAACTAATTCTTTCCACCGACTGCAATTTTAAGTGCCCCTCCCTCTGCCACAACAGGGTGAAGAGGCCCCAGGCTAGAATGCTGCAGGGCTAAGCAATTGGACATCTCTCCCAGAATAAATACAGTACATTACTGGCATTTCTAAAGTCTATAAGAAGGAGAAAACCTCTGGAACTCTAGAGAAATCAGTTGGTAATGACTTTAAATGTAACCGTGAACATTTGCTATGGCAAAGCATAACATCTTTCAGCAAAGAGGTTCTTGAAAGAGGAAAGCAACTGGTCTCTCTGAAATTAACAAGAAACAAATTAGCTTGAGTTACACAAATAATCAACCAAGCTTAAACAATGCAGGGAAGTAAATCAAGACCCAATTAGGTGTAAGGCAACTGTTCTCTTAGCCACTCCAAAGATTCTCACCAATTCCTTAGTGTAAAGTAAGTGTGGTTTATATTAGAGTTTCACTGTATACTTTGTATTTGTTTGCACCTACACTGACCATGTGGTAAAATACATATGAACTCTTCATTCATGGTATGGATTTGATTTTTCTCACCAATTTTTTTTAAATTTTGTAAAGTCTCAACTTAGTGAAACTTCTTAAGTATTGCTATAAATATGGGTGGACACCACTTCCCTATTATAATCTCATGCCTAGAATGGACAGATTTAGGTTTAGCATGTATGATTTGCAATAATTGGGGTGTTCAAGCAATGTTACTTTTCTTTATTTTATTAAAATTTAGTTAAAACATCTTTAAATCCCCAGATCTCTGGGCTGGCAAAAAATTCAATCTCAGTTACTTGGTCTTATTTCGTGAAATTTCACACTCACCAAAACACAGAGAGTAGCCTCGCTAGGTTTGGGTGGCACAGGTTGCCTTTGAGACGCCCTATGTCCTCGGCCTTTGTGGTGTGGTGGGGAGCACAGGTGCCTGGGTTTCAGCTTCCCCAGGCCCAGTGGCAGCCCGATCCTTCCAACACCTTGCTGTCTCCATGGACCTTGGCTTCCCAGGCCTTATGAGAAACTAGATGTCCAAAATCTCTCTCTCTGTCTCACCAGTCGAGAGAGGCCCCCCACTTCTCTTCCCCTAAGCTTCTGGAAAACAAAAGCAAGAAGACAAGTGGTATGTGGGACATTTCTTTCTCTTTTTAGCCTTTTCTTGAAGCAAGAGAACACAGAACTTGGTATGTGTGTGTGTTGAGATGGGGGCTGGAGGTGGAGAGGATATAGTGAAAAAGAATAGTAAGAGAAGAAAACAAATAAATATGTGCTGCTTCATAGATAGTTCACATCTTTGTATAGAATGCTCTCAGTAAGGCTTCTCTCTATCTGTGTATTAATCATGGGAACACTTCATCTATTCTTGCAGAGGATGAAAGAACAGCACTTTCTAGAACGACCAAAGAGATTAATGGAACATTTATATCCCCATTAACAGGATTTAAAGAGACCCTATTATATGGATGTGAGAGAAAAACGGGCATCATGAATCTAAGAAACATCTATATGGGCTTGGATCATATGCTAGAACATTAGAATTACTTAAGACTTACTCTGACTTGTATCAGCCAAATCATTTTTATAATTAATCAAAGTCCCTCACACTATAGTAGCTACCAAGTGCCTTGTGGTTAGTCTCTCAATAAAAGAATCAACTAAGTCCTTCAACTTCCTTTTCTTAAAGATGAAGAGCCTCAGACAGTTCCTTGAATTCGAATACTTATTTTGGGCCAGCTGCTAATGGAGATCCCATTGTAGGCACATCTCCAGCCTCAGTGCCGGATGCTCATTGCATGACTAGTTCAGAAATGTGGCACCTCAAAAGGAAATGTCTGTCGTGTTCCTGTGGGCAACAAACATGCCTAAGAGAGATTGTAGATTGCGGACTGTGATTAATTTTTTTAAGAACTAATAATTAACCATTCTTAAACTGGTTTTATTTAACACGCTCGGTGTGTAAGAAAGAACACGGCTCAGTGACTTTTTAATAAAAGCACATTTAATCTCCCAATCAGTGCCGCAGAGATGCTTCCCTGGGCTTATTTCTACCCAGTTCTGAGTTATATGTTGATTGTGTCCAATGGATATTTAGTAAGGTATAGGGGACAAAATTAGATGTTATTCTAAATAGCTCATGCTTGGTTTTAATGTCACTGGTCCTATTTTCTGTAATTATCTCTAAGTAGCATGCGCTAGGGTCTTGTGACACAGTGTTTTCCGAGGACAAGCTATGTCACCATCACCTGGGAACTCCTTAGAACTGCCCTACCCTAAACTTGCTGCATCAGAATTTGCATTTCTTAGGTACCTAAAAGTTTGAGCAGCAAGTCTTTGGACACAATTTAGATTGAATTATCCGTGTAACTTTGGAAAAATACGGATGCCAAGTTTCCACAGCAGATCTACTGAATCAGAATAGCTGGGAGTTGCCCATAAATGTGCATTTAAAAAAAATGTTAATTCTAGTGTTGTTAACATACAGTGTTCTGTTAGTTTCAGGTGTACAATATAGTGATTCAACACTTCCATACATCACCCAGTGCCCATCATAACAACACAAATGTGCATTTTAAAAAAACCTCCACAGGTCATCTTAACGTTTCTTCTAATAAGTGGGAAGAAAACACCACAGTAAATGGAGATATGTTTTCGGCATGAATCGTCACAAGCAGGTATTTAGTTCATATATTGGAACTTTTTTTTCCACTGAGTCAATAAATTTGAGGATTGACTGAAGTTTATAGACTTGCATTACTTCCTTATGCTATTAACAATTTGAATGATTAATAAAAACAAAATGGAGACTATTTTGGAGAATTTTTTCCCTAATGTGTAAAAAGCATTTAAGTGTCATTAGAATATTTGATTCTGTATAAAGTTACATTGATGGTAAATGTTTTTTCTGAAATGTTTGCCTGTCTTTGAGATGACATCGGACTACTAACATGGTTCTATAATTTCACATTTGAACTGTCTCCACTAGGCATTTATCATTTGAACTTGCCAGAATAGTGGTAGCTTCTGGGTTCTTGCTTTGTTTAGTGTGACAATAACAGAATAAAGACCCTAGACATAAATCTTAGTTTTTTTTTTTCTTAAAATAAATGAACTTTTGTAATAATAGCAACCAAGTAAGAGCAGCAACAATTTCTAGATTGATGCATCTGACTTATCATCTGGCTGAGAATCTCTTCAGATAAAAACCCAAGTTTTTCCAGATCAGAGTTTGGGCTTCTTTGTTTTGTTATTGTTTTTGTTTCATTCTTTTTTTTTTTCCCTAAAAAAGCTAGATTCAGATAAAAACCTAAGTCTTTCCAGATCAGAGTTCAGGCTTCTTTGTTTTGTTTTGTTTTTTTTATTTCTGTTTTTTGTTTTTCCTAAAAAAGCTAGATTCTAAGATTGTGAATTGTGTTTTCTTAAGAGATAGTCTAAGACTGGTTGTTGATTTCATAACTAATTTTTCATTTCTGTGGTGGATTGTTTTCTGCCCATTTTCTCTATGCAAATTATTCCTAATTCTAGTCTGGAAAAAGTTAATTGCTGCCTAAGTGAATGAATATAACACTCCGAGAACTCAAGAACTAATCTTATTGAAAAGTTGTTTTTACGTGGTAAAATTGGGGATGACTTTTGATAACTGAGAGGAATGCAAAGTTTGTTTTTCCCATGGAAAAAAAGATAAAACCGTTATAAACATTTTGTGAACACTTTGCCAGTCAATGGATACAAAATGTGGGTTCAGAAAGTTAACAATAAAATATAAGCTCTGTTGGTTCAAATGTGTTGCAATGCTGTGCAAAATACACTTGCCTCACCGTATAACATAACCGTGATTTTCTGTGTAATCATTGGACTGGATATCCAGAAGATGTCTGACTCTATTTCTTTGCTTTTAGACATCATGGAGAGAGTCAAGTATCCTAATCTCAAAAACCCACAGGAAATTTTATTGCAGAACTTGCTTTGTTAACTAACAGTAGGAACTCTTCCTTAAGTGGAAGGATTCTCCCAACTGTAATTTTAATATAGCTTTTTTCCACAGAAAACCATTTCATCTGGTTTTGACTCTAGCGTAAATTCAGAACACTTAATTAAGTCTCTGGCTTGCAAGTAACTTACGTTCTCCTATAAGAGAACTCAATTTACGAGCTGTAAGTGCTAATTTGCTAGAGCTTTCTCTCCCTCAATACATTCTGTTGAGTTCCATTGAAAATGGTAAATTCTACTCTATTTTTTTAAAAAATGGTAATTAATTCATAGACTTTTGTACTGTGAAGTACCTCCCAAATGTTATGTATCATTGAGTTGAGAATTACAGAAAACAACATACAGTTTTGAAGTTAACAATTTGGTGGCATTTCAAAATATAAGGGTTGGTATAATTAGTAGGAGTCGGTTAGATATTTAACTAAATTTATCATATATTTATTGCATAGTCAACTATATGAAAAGCATTGTGCCACATCTCTGATTTTGAACTTCTCCACGAGAATACATTGACTACATTCAGTAGTCCTAAATATTCATCTGTTTTATCCTGAGTTCCACTATAGTGGAGTTCCTTGAACTATCAAGAGGGAAATTATGGCATAAATGCAAAGTAATCTGATGATAATTCTCAATGCTTCACTAATAGAATAGCTATAACTATTTTTTTTAAATAGTTGTTGTTTTTTTTTTTAAGATTTTATTTATTTGACAGAGAGAGACACAGCGAGAGAGAGAACACAAGCTTGGAGAGTGAGAGAGGGAGAAGCAGGCTTCCTGCCGAGCAGGGAGCCCCGATATGGGGTTCAAACCCAGGACCCTGGGATCATGACCTGAGCTGAAGGCAGATGCTTAACGACTGAGCCACCCAGGCTCCCCAAATAGCTCTAACTATTGAGTTGTGCCATATCAAGGAATATTTGGAAGAATTTTAAATTTTAAGTATTATCTTATTTCTGTTTAACCCCCAAGAAGACTGATCTTTTAAGCTTTTTTGCTTCTTCCAAGCAAAAAATATTTCAAAAACTTGAAGAAAAGAGAAAGATTATGAAAGTAATGGAAGGTAGATGGTAATATCTGTTTATGTTAGGTATAAACAGTTAAATACATCAATTGTTAACTCAAGCTTTATTAAGAAAAGAAGGCTATTTATGGTGCTAATCAAAGATAGGGGTACAATGAATAATCCCAAGTCAAGAAAAAGGAAAATCAAGGAACATGAGGAATAATTTTCCCTCAAGTCTCGTCCCGTGGTGGAATGATTCTTCCAAAAGCAAATCATGAAATACAAAAAATTCTGGATGTCCAAGTTTATCCACATAAGATAATGGTTTTCCTCCGAAGGAAAAGACGGTGGGAACAACACTGCCTCAACCACAAACCAAAGAATGAACTTGATGACCTAGTAAGGCTTTTCCATTTCTAATTTCTTGATCCTTGTATTCATAAATTTTCCTGTTTAATTTTTTTTCTTTCAGTGGGACTTCCAAAAACTCCTGTAAAAAAGGTCAAGTTGGAAATAGCTTATTCACTGATAATAGGAGGGAAAATATATATATATATTCATTTCACTCTGCTAAGTAGAAACAGGAAATATTCCCTCCCTCATTTATTGAACAAATATTGTTTGAGTGCCTACTATGTGCCAGGCTCTATTCTATGGGTATGAAAAGTTAGCATCCTAACTCCTAACCAACCTAACAGCTTGGTTAAAAATACTAACAGTAATGTATACACAGCATGCCTGAGTCTCTGATCCACAAATGAAAAATCAGTATTACATAAAACAGGGGAGGGTGCTATGTGAAGGGAAGACTCTTATCCTTAATGAGCAGCAAACTAATTCCATATGTGATGCTATCAGCCCCATTTCCTCATTTTGCTATGAGAAAATGCATCTCGTAGCAGTGTTCTTTGAGGTTATAGGGGTGGGAGAAGTGGAGAAGATAGCCAATAGCCCCAGCTCTCACGTTCTTATAATGGTCAGTTCCACATACCTACTCTCGTGTTTCTCTGTGTTGGTTCTAGAAGCTAAGAATTCCAGGGGCTGGAATAAAGCTCATCACCAGGTAGGGAAAAAAGGACATGATTTTCCCTGGACATGCTCAGGAAGTAGTACAGTTCTCTGTACTTACATGGGATGGAAATATGTCTAGATACCTATAATTGAAAGTGAATAAAGCAGAGGTCAGTGTCCTCAAGGAACTTGCAATTTAGAGGAAGGGGCAGATATAAATCTGATTAATTATGATGCGATAAATTCTGTACTTATATTTTGAACAAAGTTGAGTACAGAATTTCTCAGATTTATTTGACCATGGGAAAGACATAAAAATTATGATCTATCTAATTAATATTGACAGGAGGTCATAGATATATGAAAAGTATGGGAAAACACTTAATTAAAATTAAAAACTTGTGCTCTGTGAAAGACAAGGTCAAGAGAATAAGAAGACAAGCCAGAAACTGGGAGAAAATATTTGCAAAAGATTTTTTGCAAATAAAGATAAAGAACTATTCTCTAAAATACACAAAGAACTAAAACTCAACAATGAGAAAATAAACAACCCAATTAAAAAGTGGGCCAAAGACCTTAGCAGACACTTTAGCAAAGAAGATACACAGATGGCAAAGAAGCACATGAAAAGATGCTCTACCTTACGTGGCTTCAGAGAAATGCAAATTAAAACAACCATGAGATACCAATCTATACGTATCTATTGGTATAGGTCATTCCTATACTTATAGGTATAGGAATGGTCAAAATCTGGAAAACTGACACCACCAAATACTGACAAAGATGTGGAACAACAGGAACTCTCACGTATTCCTCACTGATGAGAATGCAAAATGGTACAGCCACTTTGGAAGACAGTTTGGCAGTTTCTTATAAAATTAAATATATGTCTACCATATGATCCAGCAATCATGATCCTTGGTATTTACCCAAAGAAGTTGAAAACTTATATCCACACAAAACCCCGCACATGGATGTTTCTAGCAGTTCTATTTTTAATTGCCAATCTTGAAAGCAACCCAGACGTCCTCCAGTAGCGGCATGCATAACCTGGGGTATATCCAGGCAATGGAATGTTATTGAACACTAAAAAGAAATGAGCAATCAAGCCATGAAAAGACATGGAGGAAACTTAAATGCGTACTACTAAGTGATAGAAGACAATCCGAAAAGGCCACACACTGCATGATCCCAACTATATGACATTCTGAAAAAAGGCAAAACTATGGAGACAGTAAAAAAGATGAGTGGTTGCCAGGGGTTGGGGGATGGGGAGGGATGAGTAGGCGGAGCATAGAGGATTTTTAGGGCAGTGAAAATACTCTGTATGATAATGATGGATATACAGTCCGTTATACATTTGTCCAAATCCATAGAATATACAAAAACAAGAGTGAACCATATGTCAACTATGGACTTTGGGTGGTTATGATGTGTCAGTACAGTTTCATCAATTCTAATTAATGTAGCACTCTTTTGTTACAGTTTGGAGGGTGCTGATATTAGTGGAGGTTCTGTCGTGCAGGGGCAGGGGGTCTATGAGAAATCTCCATCTCCTCCTCAGCTCTGCTGTGAACCTTACACTGCTCTAAAAACAAGTCTTATAAAAAAAAGTGTGGGAAAGGTAAACAGCAAAACAACAAATTATAAATGAATTTTTTTGCTGTAAGAAATGACAAAAATTTGTTTATATGTTTAAAACACAATACACATGGAGTATGAAATTATTGTCAAATTATGACAAGATATACAACATTGACCAGTCAGCCTCAAATGGAAAACACACACACACACACACACACACACACACACACACACACACACACACACTCTCCTGCTTAGTTAATTGTTGCCAATATGAGGATGCACAGATTAAAATGTCCATACATCAACTGATTTCCTGAAACTTAAGTCTTAAAGGGACTGATTTCACAATTAGGGAGACTACATATATATGACTACTTTTGAAATTATTTCTCTACTTCAAACATATTTTGAAAGAAAACCTACTACAAGCATTGGTTTAGTATTTGAGCTAGCACATGGACGTGAGTGTGGGAAACAGCACGAGCTAGAGGCAAAAAAACATGGAGGGAAAGGCAGGAATTTACTTCGAAGCAGGCACATAGGGGTCAGTTTGTGAAAAGAACTTAATAACAGCTTTGCTTTTGATTCCCTGCATTATGTCTGGTAAAATTAAAAGTTCATCACATTTTAGCTCTTTACATTTTCCTACTTTTCTTAGAATTCGCCATATTTCATTCCCATTGAGCCATCTGTACATATGCCATATAGTTTCAAGTAAAAAAAATCTTCATTTAGGACCTTATTATGTTCTAGACCACGTGCTAAACAGTTTATATGCAAGGTTCTGTTAATTTTCATGAACATTTTGCAAAAGCAGAATTATTAAATTAATTTTAGATTGAGAAATTCAAGCTGAATCTGCATGTGAATCCTACCTATCTGACTCAGAGTTCATTTTACTTTAATAATTGGTCTTTGCAATGGCATTTCTCCACGTAGTGTGTTCTTCAGAAGATAAAGCCTAAGAAAAAAAGCATTCTGTGGTCAAATCAGTCTGAGGACCGTAGAGCACTATATCTCTCTCTGGAAGACTCACAGTGTGCTTAGGATATCAAAGTCCCTGTGAAGTTCTGAAATAAAGAAATCCATTTCATGTTGTTTATCTGGGTACGTCACAAATTTTAGTTGACTGTCAGAGAATTTGTGTGTGTGTGTGTGTGTGTGTGTGTGTGTGTGTGTGTAAAACATTTAACATTCCAGGACATACTTTGAGAAAGTTTGTCTTAGAGTATATTGGGAGAAACTTATTAATCTGAACTTAACTCATTTAGAATCCAGGAAGTATAAAGCTTCTTGTAAGCTCTCAAATCCATGTTTGTCAGAATGAAGGTCATGATTCACTGAGTCGGGAAAGCAATGAAGTGGATCCTGACCAGATTTGGAGGGGGAGAACCCAGGAAACAAATAGGATAGAAAATATCAGAGTTGTTGCGTGTAGCATGTACTGAATCACGAAATTTTTACTGGGTCACAATGTAAAATACATTTCTCTCTGTGGTCATGGCCCCAAATGTCTGAAGCCACTGTTTTCATGAAAGCCATATGAATTGCTTGTTGTGCCAGAGGTTATGATAACAAATGTCGGAACTTCGTAAAATTTAACACAAAAAGGACTACTGTAATGCCATGTCTAAATACAGTATTTGTTATTACTTAAAATCAGAGAACTTTTAGAGCTGAAATATCTCATGGGGGAAAACCAAAATAGTCTGGTGACTTGTCAAGGTCAAACAGACCAAGCTGGGCCTAGAACCCAGGTTTTCTGACTTGTACTCTAGTATTTTTACTAGTCAGTGTAAATTGACATACTTTTTACTTATAGAACATGAGGATTCTTTTTTTTTTTAAGATTTTATTTATTTGTCAGAAAGAGAGAATGAGGCAGAGGGAGATGCAGGATCCCCATTGAGTAAGGAGCGATGTGGGACTTATGGGAGGACCCTGGGATCATGACCTGAGCCACCGAAACATCCAGAGGATTATTTCTTTTTAATGACTGAGAAAACTAGGTATAAAATTCAGCAAATCACTCCTGGATAGAAAGTCAATGACAGGTTACAAACATGCTGAAGGCTTTAATTGAAGGGAAAGAGTAACTTAGCATATTTCAGTGCTGGGGTCTAATTATAATTCCACCCCAAAACTAATTAACCTAATACCCCATTGGGGGTATTTAGGTTATCTGGCCATTTAGTTATCTGGTTTCTCATTTGTACATATAAGCGTCCCATATACATGATTTTGAGAAGACTTAGCAGATAACACACCAGTGAACACAGAATCTTGCCATGTGTAAGTTAAAGATGCAACCCTTAAATAATGAATCAAAGTATAAGAAACCTCCAGACTCCGCACCATTTTTTAAAAAAGAAAACAACTATGATTTACTGAAGAATCCCTTCGCAAAATAAACATTAGCTTCTACACATTTTATTTTAGGTAGGCCTTTTCAAGACTCCAGTTGAAGTTTTGAGGATTATACCTAAGGTTGTGCCTAATCACCCCTCTCTCATGGTCTGTTCTGGGGAGGGAGGATCCGAAACTGGTCAGAGGAGGGTGGAAATACTCTCTTTTCCAGCCCTCTGCTCCCAAGAAAGCACCCACAGGGATCTGTCTACCTCAGGAAGCCATCCTGGGCATGGATTCCAGCCAAGTCTCTTCACATCTTCAGGGCCCTGGAGCCCAGGTTGGTGTCATCTCTTCCCAGGAAGCTTCGAGCACAGTGGGCAGAAATCATTTGATAACTTAATCTTGTTGGGAGGAAGAGAGGCTGAGGCCTGTGTACTCTAGTGATAAACGGAAGCATCCGGGTGAGTCAAGGAAGAGACATGATATCTTTCAAAAGTAATATAAACGAGTAAAGCATAAACAAGAACTTAAAAGTGGGGAAGGGCCACCCCCACAAAACGTGGTAGGCGTCTGGTAGGGCATTTAGCCGCGTCGTTAAGCCCTGGAGGTTCTTGGGGTTCTTTCCGGGGAGTCTTTTCCCTAGCTGGGAGGACACTGGAGTTTGGAGGGAGGTGAATTTCCTAAAGCCCAGGAGCGGCCCTTGGACCCTCCCCCTTCCTATAATTAACTCAACGCCGGTCCCGCCAGTAGGGACCAGCGGCTTCCCTGGACCGCCCCCTTCCCCTAGCCCATCTGGCGGGGGCAGGAGAGGATCTCGGGGAGGGGGGTGGTCGACCCCCCGCCACACGAGTCCCCACCTAAGCGGTTTCAAACCCCGACCCCGCCTGGGGCTGGCCGCCTGCGGAATCGTCCCCACTCCTCCCCACTCCTTGCCGTCCTCCCGCGCCGGCCGCGCCCGCCCCGGCCCTGCCGGCGGGCGCGGGGGGCGCGGGCCCCGGCCCCGCGTGACGTGGGCGCCGCGGCGGGAGGGGCCGCCCGGGGGGCTCCGGCCGCCTTATTAGCGCCCGGCGGGTCGCCGGCAGACAGCAGACCGCCGCACTGAGAGCAACAGGAGCCGGCTAGCGACCCACTCCTCCCACCTCCTCCGCCAGCCTCCTCCTCCTCCCCTTCGGCTCCTCCCGCCCCCACCTCTGTGTGAGCGGCGGAGTCGCCCTCTCCCTGCCTCTTTCTCCCGCTCCCGCTCGCTCGTCTCTCTCGCTAATACTTCCCCCTGCTGTGCTCCAGGGCACCCAAGCATTCTCCGCGCTAACCTTAGGAACCAATGGTGCTCGAAAAGCCCAGGAAAAGCCGCTTTGGGCAGAGATAGTTGGAAGCCCCTCGTCCCTTCCCCCTCTCCCGGCGCAGCCCGTGCCCGGCTCGCAGCACCTTCTCGCTCCTGCACACTCTGTTTGGGAGAACGGGGTGAGAAGGTGAAGTGGAAAGAACTGCAGAGCAGAGGGGGCCAGTCTCAGAGCTCAAATTTCATTTTCATTGAAGCAAATCACAGAAGATCAGTTTTTTTTTTTTATTCTGCATTTTTTTTCTTTTTCTTTCTTTCTTTCTTTCTTTCTTTTTTTTTTTAAAGAAACTTATTTTGGGGGGGGTTTGCTCTGGGCATTTGCTTTGCCCAGTAGTTGAAAAGTGAACTCGACTCGTGATGGTTCTCCTGTCACTTTGGTTGATAGCAGCCGCTCTGGTAGAGGTTAGGACTTCAGCTGATGGACAAGTAAGTGGAAAATAATAACAATAAAAAACTCAAACCCAACCTTTTCCCGAAAAAGTTCCTCCCCTCTTTCCCCTCCTCTCTTCCTCCTCCCCCCTCCCACCCTTCCCTGTTATCTTGTGCCTTCAGGAACGGTGTTTGAGGGCTGGGCGCCTCGTGCGGGGTTTTCTGGGGTGGGGGCTTGAATTGCAGGGGTGGGTTGTGACTCCCACTCTGGGAGCCCAGGCTTGTCACACCTAGGGCTCCCCCCCCCCCCCTTTGCGGCATTCGTAACAATTCCTGGTGACAAAATGCAGCCAATTCGCATCCTCGCCCGGCCATCTGGGTTTCCCCTTTCCGGAGGGCGGTCTGGGCGCTTGAATGAAGTTCTGAACGCTGGGTCCAGGATCCCAGTGCTCTGGTTGCTGCCGCCGGAGTCGGGTTCGCGGGGCTTTCTCTCCTCCTCACTGACTCACAGCTTTTTCGGGCAGCCGGAGGCGGGGGTTTCAGGAAGTCCTTGGGCCGGCCAGGGAGCGATCCAGTAGACACGTGTCCTGGGAGGACCGCGGCCGGGCTGGGGTTTGACAGTTGGGGAGGGGGACTGGGGACGTTTCCTGCCCTGCATTTTCCTGGGTAGAGGCTGGAGGCGCCGGGCGCGTTACTCCCCTCCCCCTCCGCACAACTCCTCCTCTTTTAAAGCTAAGTTGAGTGCAGCTATGTTGCTTTTCGGCCCAGCCCCCACCCTTTGGAGACTCAAGGTGAAGCTCGATGCTCTCTGAAGAGTCCTTGAGAAGGCTCGGCGGGACGAGCGGAGCCCCGAGCCGTTTGTTGTAAATCACATCAGCTCAGGGCCGGTGGGACTTTGGGCACAGAATTTCTCTGTGAGTTTTTGTAGCTTCTCTGGTCTGCCTGGTGTGGCCATAGGTTAAAAAAAAGTAGAAGATTGTCTGGTTGATTTTTGACCTCAACTCTGATGTATCGGGCTCCCTTTTAGGTTTCTTGTCACGCATATGAATACGGAGACTTTCTTTGCTAATCCTTACCCAGTATCCGAGTTTTAAGAAAAGAATATTGAATGGCAGTATTTATTTTTGCTGGCTTATAAATATTAAAATTAAAACGGGCAAACAACTCCCCGTTCCAGACTGTTATTGAATTGGCTCATTCTCTAGCCACAAGAACCTGCAAACCAAGGCGCAGCCTTTAGGCACCAGTCCCATCATATCCCGCATCTCCCGATTAGCTCCTGAAAAGCATTACTGGTAGAAATAGAACGTACAAGGTGATAAGATGAAACCCAGTAACTGTTTCTTTTTACTTTTCCCCCTCCTTTACAGGCTGGGAATGAAGAAATGGTGCAAATAGGTAAGCCTTGTTCTCAGATGTCATTCTTATCTTGGTAGATAGTAGAGAATGAAATAAGCTAATTAAAATATTGTTTCTGAAATTTCTCCTGTTTGTGGTTAAAAAAGTAATTTGGAGTTCAGGAGCATTTCTGTTCTTCTCTTCCTTTTTCGGGAGGAGGGCCCCACTTTCTTCAGACGGATTTAAAGGAATATAAAAATTCTGCCGTTGGACTTGTAATGCATCAGGTTTTTACTGTTCCTGGACAAGCCACTGGTGGATACTTGGAGGATGATGTAGAGGTTGATAGAAGACATGGAGATAAGTCAAATCAAATCAACTCGTGGAGCATTAGGAGGAACACATCTGATTAGAACAGAAGGCAAAGTGTAAGAATGCTACAAAGGAGGGAAAAATGAAAGAGGATGAAAATTTTTCTTTTAAAAAATTTTCCTGTTTTGTTATAAGACCTCTGAGGACTTCTCTTATTCCATCTGCTTTACAGTAATTATCTACTAAGGTGCAAGATATTGTTAGGCACTTTAAAAATAATGTCTAAAACTTCAGTATTACCTGATGATGTGGGAATTATTCCCATTTTATGGGTGAGAAGACTGAGGCTCAGAGAGTATAAGTGACTTGTAACCGGTCACTCCCAAGTCCACATGATCTTTTTTTGAAGCTATTTATAATAATATTTGTGCTGAATTCAGAGACTGAAAGTCATCTGGCCAGAGGCCAGGCTCCGTTCAGAGTCTTTTTATATACATTTAACTTAGATTACTTTAAAAGATAAATTTTCCTTTTGGCAGTGTATTAGTCTCTTTAAATTCTGTATTTGTCAGGTGATATTGTAAAGTCATCTTTGAAGTGAAAAGTTTTGATTACTACAAACATAGTTACCTGTCATTGCCTGTGTGCTGTGCGTCGGGCACTGTATTAATTGCTTTGTGCGCATTGTGTTGTCTAACTCTCACAAGCACACACGAGGTAGAGACACCATTGTGCCTGTTTCAGATTTGGAGAAAATGAGGCTTGAGAGGTTCTACAGCTACCAGCTAGAGTGCATAGTGGCGAGCTGGGAGGATTCCATACTTGTACACTAACGCAGGGACCGGAAGATCCAGGCCCAGAGGTGTCCATATGTAGCCGTCTCTCAGCATATGTCAGAATGCTCCTTTCCTGTGCAGTGTTTCGCATTGTTGGAACTCTTCTCCAAGCTTAGACCTCCATAGTAAGAGTAGGACAGAGGGGAGGACAGTGACTGAGAACTGTATTTAATATACAGTGCCTGTGAAGAGACATTTGTTATGTGTAGCTGATAACATTCAGTCATGAATATATATCTTTTTAAAGAAGGACTTAAAAAAAAATCCTCAAACAAGTAAAAAAGAAAACTGTCTTCCTTTTTTATTGCTTAAACATTTGATTCCTTAAACATCCCAACTTTTCAATATGTACATTAAAAAGCTGTGTTAAGATGGCCCATCCTAGGGGCGCCTGGGTGGCTTTGTTGGTTAAGCGTCCAACTTTTGATCTCAGCTCAGGTTTTGAGCTCTGGATTGTGAGTTCGAGCCCTGCCAAAAAAAAAAAAAAAAGAAAAAAGATGACCCATTCTATCAAAAATTACCCATTCTGTAAAAAAGATGACCCATTCTATCAAAGGAATAAAATATATGCTTTGATTAAATTTTCAGATAGAATCAGCATGTTCTCCTGTAAGAGGCCCTGAGTTAGACTTTGGTCCAGTCCTTTTGTTAATATAAATTACTTCAGTTGCAGGTTTCTACAGAGAAAAAAGTGGTACAGGTGTGCTTAAATTTGGTAGAGGAAGATGAGTAGCAGTGTGGAAGAGGGGAGGGCGGGGGACTCAGATTGTGTTGCTGGAGATTTTCTTGCTCCCAAGTTCCTCTGCTTTATAGGGTTTCTCTTTTTTATTACTGTCATTTTTATTCATCATTTTCAGGTTGAGTGAAGAGAAGAAATAAAGATAAAAATAGGTTTGACACATGAGTCTTGTGATAGTAAAAGTATAGCTATCATTTGGCTTTGGGATATAATCATTTATGTAGCACTTAAAAGGGATTTAAAAATACCTTTAAAAAAAATCTGTGTATAAGAATGAGATTTCTTTCCCTTTTCCCAACGTGCAAAGGGGTTGTTAACCTGAAAGTTTGGTAAAATGCCCTCCTCTACATATAATTAAGTAATTTTTCCCCAAGAATTATTTTAAAAGTGGTTTTATATAACTGCTTGGAGGTGCTATTTGATCAGCGGTACAATTAGGAAAGATTAATAAGGCTTGTAGAATTAATTATTTTTATTGGTCTCCAAATTGGCTAGAGAAAATTCCATGGTTCTGAATGATTTTTGTATAATTTAATGTCTAAGGAAGAGATAACTATTGATTAGTGACAAACCACAAATTATTAGGAAGCTGAATTAAATAGTTTCTATTGAGATATACTATACATGCAGGATAGTGCGTATGAGTGTACACCTTGCTGATCCTTCAGGAAGGGATCACTCCTGGTGACTAGCATCTGGCTCAATAAGTACAACATTACTAGCACTTGTGCTACCTTCTTTGCACTATCCCCACATGATGGGTAACCACTCTCTTGACTTCTGACAGGATAGGTTAATTTTGCCAGTTTTGAAGTGTTTTTAATAAATATAGTCATGCAATATGTGCTTAAGAAAGCAATAAAAAATATGTCTAAAATGCTTCAACCCCTAGAGTCGGAAGGCTTTTATTTAGGTAGAGAGAAGGCGGTTGTGATGAGGGCAGGTTAGACTGTGTATAGAAATATCACCTACGTAGTGTGTTAACGGGCCTTTGCTTCTTTCCTTCTCTCTCCAACCCAGTGGAAAAATGCCTTCTTGGTATGTGGGCAAGTATGATTCACCCTAGAGAAAATGGGCAAATAGGCTTTGAACTCTGACCTACTTCTCTGCTCCTTGGTCAACCAAAGAGGAATGGCTTACCTACCTACCTGTCTACACCCACACATATATACACTCATACATGTATACATACAGACACGTATATACATATAGACACATGTGTGAGTGCATATGCATTGTGTATATATGTGTAAGTGTGTTTCCTGAGGTCATTAACATACTTCTGTGGCATATCAGGGAGCTCTTTCATTCTAACTCAGAGTATGGCCTTGGTAGGATTGCCTAGGGTAATTGTGGGCAGTTGGTTGGCTGGCCTGATTGGATAAGGAGTCTTGCTCTGTGACACATGTGGCTTAGGAAATAATCATGGTCCTGTAGAAATCAGAGATTTCTGTAAGATCTGCAAAAGAATTCTCTGAATCCTTTGTTTCATAAGCTACCACTCTGAAATTGCCTGAGTATCATTAGAGGAAAAATCATTGTGAGGCTTTAGTGGTTGGGCTGAGTTCCCTCACTTACCCCCTCTCTTGGAATCAGGGCATATCTATCTTTCTCTGCCCTATTTCTGTTTCCAAGTCTCAAATTCCATTATATTTCATTCTTAACAAAATAAAGTTGCTAATCTTGTCCTCTCAAATATCCAGTTTACTGAGAAATATTGGTTCATCATTTGCAGGTATTTATTTGGTTTTGAAGGTTTAGTGCGAGTCACTTCCCCTAGTCCTTGGTTTATAGTAGGCATTTCTACTGGTGTAGACCTCATGAGAGCAAACACTTTGTCTTGATGATTGCTGTATCCCCGGTATATAAGATTGGGCTTGGTACCTCGTGGGTCCTCAAATATTTGTTATTCAGTGCATAGATCTAGTAAGCAGGGATTGGGATTCACCTAGTGTTCTGACTTTTCTTAAATGCTCTTGTTCTGTGCCCCTCTCCATGTTTAATTGGTCCCTAAGAAAATGAGGATGGTGATAATGGCTATACAATTAATTATTCAGTGTTATCAAGGCTCCTTGTGACTTCTCTTTTCATTCCACACAAAGCTCACGGAGCTAGGTTTATTGGTTTCTTACACTTTTCTGTTTCTGTTCAATAAGATTTGGTAAATTGAACTGAATTACGTGCAGGTTTGGAATGCCCACTAATTTTGCACTAATGTCTACTTGAGATCTCTGTTTCAGGCATCAGGGGAGATAAGATAACCTAAGATTAAAATCTACCAATTTACCAGCAGCAATATTGTGATTTAAAGTGTGATTTAAAGGGGTTTAAAGGGATCCTTCATACAATTTAGAATTTTAGCTACCTATATAGCCATTGTTCTTTCTTGTACCTAAAGATCATGCATTTGACTTCACTGGTTTAGCTTCCATCTCTCCATTGAGCATCATAATGGCTAATATTAAATGCTTTAAGCTTTGAGGATGAAGATGTTACTTAGTGTAGCATGTTAATCTATTACCAGCAAATTATTAGTGCTGTTTAGCTGAAATATTTCTTCCCCATACTTTCACTGTTTTTTCTTGTCATTATACCAAATAATCATAATATTGCTCAGAAATGTTAAGAAATCCCCATGGTCACTTCTGCTTCCAGGATGATTATCTCTAAGTATTCTTGGCTTGTGGGTAGCCAATCCAGATTACCTTGGAAAGCCATTAGGGACAATTCCAAATTGCCTGGTAAAATCATGAGTGGTTTCAATATGAAGGATTTAGTTATGTTACTTGGACTGGATATATTGACAGGGATGACTTAGATGGAACTCTAATGACAGAATTTTGGGAACCTTCTCTTTGTGTTGCTCCAATAGAGATCAGCTTTTACTCCTAAGTTGTGCTACGTCTACTATTAGAAATTGTTGAATTATTCTTTTTCATTAGTTTTTCTTCTGAATAGAGATGGTTTACATGTGCACATTAAAATTGTCTTTAGTTTTTCTGTATTCCCCAGATTTTTGACAATCATGTTAAGTACCAAACTGTTACAATTTAGCATATTCTTGCTCAGTCATCTTTCAGTACACAGATTGTGTGGATTATTTTTTGTATATGTGTTTTTGTTTTGTTTGCTATTTTAATATAGTTTACCATAGCATTACAAAATCCTTATAAACATAGTTTTGATCTCATTATCCTGATAAACCTTAATTTATGTACTTACTTCCCTAGTGACACCCATTTTCTCATGATCATGAATGTTACCACACAGTGTTTTATATAGATAGCTGCCGGCTTTTCAAATGACTACTTTAGGAGAAAGCCCTAGAAGCTGATTGCTGAGTAAAACCAAATTAACATGATACGTTTTGACAGATGGCTTTTTAAGAAGTTTGTATGATCTGAACTTTTACTAGTGGTGTAGGGAAGTGTTGATTTTTAAAAATTTCAGTTTTAAATTAGTTTTGGCTCTGTTCTCCCTAAATCTGAATATAATTTTTAAATACTTGATTATGCAATCTTTGAAATATGTAATGAATTAATCATTTTTCTAGTTATCAAGTACCCAAAAGTATGATCAATTATAAAAACGTTTTGTAAACTTTAGTAGTACTATGAAAAGATTCATCCACTTCATAGAATTTGAGAATTGTATTATTCTTTAGAACGGGTAGTAAGGCGTGGGAAGAGTTTTCTAGTTTAGGAATCTCTGTTCCCACAAGTAATTTATCCATCCTAATTTTCCAAATATGTTTACATGATTTTGCTGACTAACTGTAATTCCTTAGGAGAGATTTTGTGGTCATGTCAAGTCTCTTGTTTATAAAAATGATTGCCACAAATTCAGCATGATGAATCTTTATGGAATTTAGAATAAATTGTGACCAGCATGAAACAGTCTATCTTGTTTTTGAAGTGACTGATAAAACAAAAATAACATTTAGGAAACTCGTAGGTAGTAAGATAGGATTAAATATATGAATCTTCAGATACTGGGATCTTAGATGTTAAATCACATTTCCTACAATCTTTCTTTGTATTTAGCATTTATATTTTTATATGTGCAATGCACATAAAAAGAATGATTGAAATCATTCATCATATGAGCTTGAGTTCTCTTTTATATGTAAAGATCTCTTTCTTTTACATGTAAAGTCCATTCCTTACTCTAAAACATAACCAGCCTATCCAGTAGAGGACCTATTAGTATTCATTACCTTTCTTCCATTGAATGGTCAGGGGCACAGACTGTTGTTCACTGTGTAGTTTACTACTTTCTAGCTGACTTTAACCTCTCAAAGCATCTCTTTCTTCTGTGTAAACATAGGCATACTACTACTACTTAGTTCATAGAATTGTAAAGGATTCATAAAGTGCTGGCACATGGGAAGCAAGCTAGGATAATAGCTATTATTAGTATATCTTAGTCTTGTGCTTTTTAAAAAAACACTTTTACTCAATGAGAGCCACCCCATTCTACTCCGTGCATTTTTGATAGGTCTGCCTACCACCATGAATTTCCAGGAATCCTAATTTACTGTGTCAAGGACTTGTAAACTCTCCAGGCACTCAGCTCACCATGTGACAGCTCTTTGAGAGTTCTATTTTCATGTATTATCTTAAAGTTGATATCTCAATATAGTATTGCTTAATTCATTGGAATATGGCAGTAAGGGGGGAGTTGGGTAAGGAATGAATGGTGCAAAACGATTACTCCCCGTATAGACTCCAGGCCAACTTTATTTCATGTATACTGGACAGAATTCTTTCTTCTTTTCATCTTGTTTATGGAAAGTCCTTTCCACTTCAGTGAGAGAAAGTTCCTGTATTAATCATGACTCATTTGGATGCAAATAACAGGAACCCAGTTGACACTGGTTAAGGAAAACAAAATTGATCAGGTAATCAGAGTCAGGTATAGCTGAACAGAGGGCTCAAACAATGTCAGAAATCCCTCTCTTTCCTCCCCCGACTCTTCTTTCTTTCTAATTTTCCTGCGTTGGCTCTATTTCTTTATCAGGATATGATTGGTGGCCTCTCAGGTTGTGGCAAAGACTGTCACCAGCATCTCTAGGCTTTCATTCTAGCTTTCTCCCCACTAGACAGAACACTTGTTTTCTGATAGCCCCAGCAAAATGTCCTGGGGGAGGGTGGTTAGATTGGCTGCTTGGCTTGAGTCGTAAGCTTATCCTGGAACCATTTGGTGTGGCAGGGGATGCAGTGCTCGGATTGACCTGGATTGGGTCATTTCACTCTTGATTTACAGGGACTAAGAGTGGAATGCAGGATGGTTAACCTGAGGGAACCCTGGGGTGCAGTTAAAGAAAAAGGAGGATGGATGCTGGGGAGCACACGTGTAATCATGCCACAGCCCGAGGGCTTCCCGGCACATTGCATGGGAACTGGCAGCTGTGGTAGGTAGAATATGGCCCCCCAGGGGTGTCTACATCCGAATCCCTGGAGCTCATGAGTATGTGATGTTACACGGCCTAGAGGAGTTAAGTTTGCTGATGGAATTAAGGTTGCTAATCGGTTGGCCTTTAAATAGGGAGATTAGCCCAGATTTTCCAAGGTCTGTCCTCATAAATAGAAGAGGGAGACAAAAAGACAAAACTAGAGAGATGGCAGCATAAGAAAGGACTTGGTCTGATGTTTCTGGCTTTGAAGATGAAGGCAGGGACCCAGGAGCCAGGGAACACCTGTGGCCTCTGGAAGTTTGGAAAGTCAAGGAAACAGATTATTCCCAGAGCTTCTTGAAGAAATGCAGCCCTGCTGACACCTTGATTTTAGACCCCTGTGACCTATTTCAGACTTCTGACCTCCAGAACTGTAGGGTAATACATATATATTGTTTTAAGTCGCCAAGTTTGTGGCAATTTGTTATAGGAGTAATAGGAAGCTAATACAGTGGCCCAGTGCACTGTCCCCGTTTTTCATACTTTTGTCATACTGTGAGCCAGACTATTGTAGATTTGGAAAATGTAATCACCACAAGTAAGTTTCAGTGAAGACCTTTAAAAATGCTGTTTGCATTTCTGGTTTGTCATATTTTCCTCAGCCTTTGGCCCAGGGGGACAAATGCTTATTTTTCCTGGCTTTAAATTCTAGGCTCAATATTAGTCTTTTAAAAGTATTATCCATCAAAAAATTGTGAGGTATATGAGAAATATTAATTTATAGAATGTCTAATATAGCTCTTGAATCTGTAAAACTTCCAGGGATGATAAATGTAACCATTAGATGTGCTTCTTTTAAAAACTAAGATCGGAATGTTAACATTTTGGCATTGGGGCCTCACGTAAAAAAAAAATATCTATCTATCTATCTATCTTCTCTACTTATTCTGTTATTGATTATTTGATCATTTTAAGATGTAGCAAACCAAGAAAATACTTGGACATTTTTCTTCTTCTTCTTCTTCTTCTTCTTTTTTTTTTTTCCCTTGAAAGATCTTCTCTTACCTGATTTCATGTTCTGGAACACTAAAGAATGTGCTGTTCTTTCCTAAGTGACTCTCTTGAACGTAAACATTGTGCAATTGCAACAAATATTTATGAAAAAACGAGATTTAAAAAAATGAGAAGAATTTTTAAGTTCACGACTATTTGTTCTTTCTTAATGAGTAAAAGGAAAAAAAAAAGCTTTCTCTTTTTTCTCCAATAGCTTGTTAAAAAATCTTTGACTGTGAAAGTAGGTTTGCAATTAAAATAAAAGACTTCAAAGAGGTTCTCTGCCTTGGGATGATAAGAGCCTGGAGGAGATGAAGTGAGGGGGAAGAGACCTTGGCTCTGCTCAGGAGTTCAGCAAGTATCACAACTAACTTTTAATTGCCTTTCAGTGAAGATGTGTCCCCTTCTCCGTTTGTGTTTACGGCTTTGGGAAGCCCTTCAGCGCGTGGTGTCCTCTTTAAGGTCCACTCATCACACTGCTCACATTTTTCCTAGAGCAGCTGGCTCCTGTCATTTCTGATGAAAGTCATTCTCCGACCCTCAGCAAAGGATTTGGAAATGTTGTTGTTGGAGCGGCTTCTTTAGCAGATCTTGAAAAAGCTTATACGATTTCCTTCTTGTGGCCAGATTGTTGCATACTGAGCATTTGTACCTGAAAAAGGAAGTTGCCTGTGTAAACTGCCTCTTTAATAGTCACCAACCAGTTCTTGGGAGAGGATCCTAGTGTCGGGGCGGGGTAACAGAGTATGGGTTGTTACGGCTAGCCCGGACTTCAGGCCCTCGGTTGTCATGGAGCTGAGGATCCCTTCTACCCATATCAGAAACACCAGGCTGGGGCTGGAGTGGACATGGGAGAGGCCTGAGAGGTGCCGGGACGTGGAAGGACTCGGAAGCCCACTTCCATCTTCTATAGCTCTAGCTGGATGGGGATGGTCACGGTGATAATAGCCTCAGCTAATTTTTCTTTTATTACATTGTTACTAGCTGGACTAAGTCTTTTATGTGCCTTACCTTGTTTGAGTCCATTATTTTACAGGCAACCTCTCTGAGCCTTAATTTTGATAATTTGCTTGCAGAGGCCAAAATGCACATCAGCTTGAAATCAGAATTTAAACGCAGTACTTCCCGCTCCAGACCTTCGGTAATCAACCGTCTTACCCCACCTTCTCCCTTCCTTGCTTGGGAACTCAAGCCATATTGCATCAATCACAAGTATTCCAATATTTTGTATGCCAGGAGTAGCTTTGGGCTTCATTAGATCAACTAAAGATTGCTATAATATGTGTGAGCTTTGTACTGTAGTCACTTGAGCTCTAAGTAATGTTGATTATACTACCGAACACTTCTGTTCTCTTACTGTTCTATAGTGTGGTCTTTGTAATGTGCTGGGGACATCTAGTAACCTCTAGGAGACATTTGGGTATCATTGCCCAACGTCTTAGATGGATACCAAGCTGCCCGTTCTCAGTTGTGAGCTTCTGAGACTGAATGCATGAGGGAATTAAGATGATCCCAGAGCTTGGGCCACAGTGGTATACTGTGAAAGCACTCCCTCTCAAGAATCCCCACTTCCAAAATTGCCATTGATTTTTTTCCCCCAAAGACTGCTGTATGCTGGAGACATTTAAACATAGTTAAGATACCACACCTCCATCCTAAAGAGCCTAAAATCTCTGAAAGGACAAGACGTAAGCATATAACTTTTCTGCCATACAGATTTTTAGAACTTTTATACAGATAATGTGTGATGATGAGCTCTAAGCAGCCTAGACCAGCAGGTCTATAGTCTGGACAAGATAGCAGGGAAGGTTTCTTGGGAGAGATGGGGCTTGAGATAGGCCCTGTAGGCCCGGTTGGATTTGTATGGATGGAGGGGAAGGAGCAGTCCTTTCCCTGGGGGCGAATGGTGGAGAAGGACTTTGAGGAGAGGCGTGATTAAGTTGGGTCTAGGCCAAACGGAATGTTTCAGTAGGCCAGTATGGGAGATGATGTTGCAAAGAAGTTAGGGACAGAGCGCATAGGGCCTTAAATGACAGTTCAGTTTTGGGTTCAGTTACCCAGTCTGCGAGTTTCAGTTCCTTATTTGTGAAGTGGGAGGATTTGATTAGTGGAGGTCTTTAAAGCAATTTTCATGTCTAACATGGAAAAAAAGCGATCAGTTTTCTGAAACTGTTTTATCTTTGAAGTGATGATGAACCGTTGAAACTGTTCAGAGAGAATAATCCAGTAATATTAATACCTGACATTTATCGAGCCCTTCATGTGTGCCAAATAGTGTCCTAAACACTTTAGACTAGGCCAGTTAGTTTTTACAAAGCTATGAATAAAATACTATTACCCTCATTTAACAGATTAGAACTGACAGAGAAGTCTTAAGTGACCAAAATCACAAAGGTAGTAAGTGGCAGAATTTAGGCGTTTTACATATGGGACTTTAAAACAGTTTTCCTGGGAGTAATTCAGATAATATTTTGGTACAATTTATACAATATTTGGCTGTGAGAAATTATGTTGGGGAATTTGGACTTGGCATCTCGTGGTTTACAGTGTGTGGTGGCAAGGACTTGAAGCAATTGGAAGAAATGGGATTAGTTTGACAGAAATTTCTAAGGAGAAAATAGTAGGACTTGAATGATATTAAATGGGGGGAAAGTGATATAAAGTCAGTTTTCTAAGCTGGAGCTTTGGGAGAATCAGCACATAAACAGTGAAGTCAGGAAGGCAAGCTGAATATTTAGGGTGAACATAAACAGTGAAGTCAGGAAGGCAAGCTGAATATTTAGGGTGAAAACGAGAAGTTTAGTTTAGATATTTTAGGGGTGAAGAGAAGGTATGACACATTATTCTAGGCAGAGAACTGCCATGTTCAAGTTTGTGTGAAGCAGGTTCTTTTTCCTTGAACATGTATTTACTGAGGGTCTGTTATGTGCAGTACACAGACATGTGAAAAAGAGCCCGAAGTCTCAGAAATGGCTACAATTTTGAAACTGAGAAAATTCTAAGGTGGTTAATATTAAAATGAAAAGTTGGATTAACCAAAAGGTCTTGAAGTATATGGAAACAGAACATGGCCTCCTCAAATACTTATTTATTTATTTATTTATTTAATTTATTTTATTTATTTGACAGAGAGAGAGATAGAGCGAGAGAGGGAACACAAGCAGGGGGAGTGGGCAGAGGGAGAAGCAGGCTTCCCGCGGAGCAGGGAGCCTGATGCGGGTCTTGATCCCAGGACACTGGGATCATGACCTGAGCCAACGGCAGATGCTTAACCACTGAGCCATCCAGGCGCCCCTCCTCAAATACTTTGATGTCGGTTATGCTTAATATTAGTGTGTGTATGTGTGTGTATACAGATGTATACACATCTCTCTCTCTCTCTCTCTCTCTCTCTCTCTCACACACACACACACACACACACACACACACACACACACACACAGGAATGTGTCTCTTTGATTTAGCCCAAGGAGGAAGAAGGCATTAAGTTAAACTCTCAAATGAGGACTTTAGAGAATTCTCTGACAAGGAGAATTGTTAGTGTTATAATTTAGTCATCCACTGAAGATACAACAATACTTTTTCTTAAAGGTAGTTTGAGTTTCTGAGGAGATCCTGAATGAAAACATACGCCTCTCACTTGCTTGAGGGAATAAGTTAGAAATAGCAGATATAAAGATGTAGTAAAAATATCTTTTACAAACAAGGCCTGGGTAGCAGGAGGCTCTCCCTTTGACAGGAAGTGCGTACCCCAGCCGGCCTGTGTCCGGCCCCGCTGGGCTAGGACAGGGCTTGCCCCATGACGTGGGAGACAACGTGTACTTATCAGGATCCTTCCCAGGAAGAAGAGTGAGGAGGGAAGCACTGAGCTCTGTGAACTTCTTATTTTTCACCAGGCTGACAAATCACAGACATCACTCCTCATTACCAGGAGAAGGGTGAGCTAAGAGAGGGAGCGGCCCAGGAGAGTCAGAGAAAAATCTCTTTTCACAGAGGCAGGAGCAGGTTAAAGGCACTCCATCTCTAACGTAAAAGGAAATCACCTACTTGAGATGCTTTCATTGTAAGAAAGAGGCAAAGATTAGATGATTTTCAGGGTCTTTCTTATTTTTGACCTGTATAGATATTCTGTGAATATCTAAAGGGATTGCAGAGTGGGGCTGATTTCCTGCTCCTTGCTTCTAAATATGAGGGGCACTGTGTCTGCATTCCAGGAGATCTGTTTTAATGACTAGATCCACCTTCTGGTTCTTAGTAGCTTAAATGTAAGACCTGGATACTATGATATGTTTGACTTACTGGTCAGAAAGAGCCGTGAGAAGTAGAAATAACATTTGCAAGCAAAATTCTGGTTGTAGAGGTATATGACAACTTGTGTAGTTGGCTGTCATTGATCGCTTGGTGATAACTTGCTATTGGGGGAAAAGATGGTGCATTTTAATTCTAGATATACCCTCAGGCTCAAACTGCTCTCATCCATTCATTCATTCACAGGTATTTATAGTGATTTCAGATTCTATTTTAGGCACTGGGAAACAGTAGTAAAGAGAACAGGTAAAAATCTGTGCCCTCGTGGAGCTTATATGCTAGTGGGAGAAACAATAAGTAAACATAAATACAATTTATGGTATGTCAGAGAGTGAGTGACAAGTTTTGTGGGGAAAAGTAAAATGGGGAAAGGGGTTAGAGAGTGATGAGATGGATACTGGTCAGGACACACCTCACTGAGAGAGGGTCACATTAAAGCACAAACCTGAAGAAATTAAGGAGGGAGATCCCAGAGGAAAGCAATCATAGTGACCTTGAGATGTGAGAATTCTCAGTGCCAGTCTGCAGGACAAAGCAAACCCATTTTATTCTGTGATGGATTTTGAGGAGAAGAGGAACTTGACCTGCTTCTTTAATTACTCTGGCTTTATTTTGAGGATAATTTATGAAGGGGAGGAGCAGAAGCAAGGAGAATAGGTATGGGGCTCGTTCAAAACTGGGACCAATGGCCTGGACTAGGGTAATAGCCAGGCTGGTGGTGAGCTGCGGTCACTGTTTGGAGATATCTTAAAGGCTGAGTCAATAGAATTTGTTGAAAGATTTGATTTGTGATGTGATGAGAGTTAAGGGTAGTTTAGTCAGGTTTTGGGTCTGAGTAGCTAGGAGGATAGAGTTGCCAATTACTGACTTGGGAGCAGGGAGATAGGAAGTTTACTTCTGGAAATGTTAAGTTGAAGTGCTTAGGGAATGTCCACCTGGAGAGGGCAATGGAGTTGACAAGAGAGGAACCCATGGATGAAGCCAGGGCTGGAGATAAACGATTGTGAAGGCACTCAAACTCATGGGATGGGATGAACTTACCATGCTGCGGAGGGTAGTTGCAGAAGAGAGGAGTCCATGGACCAGGTCCTGTGGCTCTGCGGTGTATACAAGTCATGGAAATCAAGGGACGTGAGGAAGGGAGAATGAGGAGGGGAGACCACTGAGGAAAGAGGAGAGCCAGAAGAGAAAGATGTCCTGGAAGCTAAATAAGGAACATATTTCAGGAAGGAAGGAGAAATAAGCTGGGTCAGTATCTGCTGAAACAGCAAGTAAGGAGAGGGAGTCTTGACCATTGGTTTCAGCAACATGGTGTCCCTAGTGACCTCAAGAAAGAACAAGAATGGGAAGAGAGGAATTGGAGACATCTCTTGTAGTCAGTCTTTTGGAGCATTTTGCTCTAAAGGGTAGTGAAGTGCTGGCATATTAGCCAGAGCGGGATGTGGCATCAAGGCGGTTTTTATTAAAGGTGAGAGGGAAGACGGCTGCTTATTTATTTGTTGATGGGAATGATCTAGTGATGTGGGGAGACTGATTAAGAAAGAAGAGAGGACAGGTGCAAAAACCGTTCTCGCAAAGGCGAGAGGGGTTAGGGGTTGGTGCACAAGGTGGGGAGGTTTGCTCCTTGGTAAGATCACAAACAACATCTCCGTCTTAGCTGGAGGAAGGTGGACCATGCATGCCTAGACGCCAGTCGGTTGTGGAAGGCTCACTGCTTCTGAGTCCTGTTCAGGTGACTTAGTGACCACAGTGTGGCTTTACGGTGGCTCTGGCCATTTGTGCTTGTAGAATTTATGGCCCACAAAGACCTTTATATACCAATTGCCGTGGCCCTTCAGCCATCTCTGCTGACAAGTGTATAGTTTCACATCTTAAAACTGCACGTGGGCAATATTTTAATGAGTAGCTAACTTACATTTAAGTGTTCAATAGCTCATATTTATTGCATCCTCTGTGTAATCTCGTTTAAACCTCTCACTAGACCTATGAGCTGGAAGTATTACTAGCCTCCAGTTAACAGTTGAGGACACTGAGCCTAAGAGAAACCAAAGAATTTGTTCAGGGTCATGCACTGACTTAACTTGGTGCTTTCTGACAGTGTAGTTCCTTCCTTATCCATAGGCTGTACTGCTTTGTGGAAGGATTTGGGCCTGTGAGGTGTGTAACTTCTGAATGAAGTAAGTTAACACTGGATATAATTTGATTTGCCTGTATGCTTGTAATCTGAGATGAAAATACTTTTGATAGCTTTGAGCTTTCCCCACCATCCCCCTCCCCTTTTTTTCCCCTCCTGAAGACCGAGAATTTAAGAGCCTTTTACAGAAATTTTTGAAACTTCACTGGAGGAAAAATTGGTTGGCTGGTTGCGGGTAGGCAGAACGTCGTCATTCTTGTGGTAGTTTTCCTTTGTAAGTCAGATCTTAAATTAGAAATGGACAGCAAGATGTTCCATCTATTCTGAAGTGAATAAGAGCATAGGAGTGTGGTCTTCAGTGTCAAAATGATCAAAATTGAATTTTTCTTTTGGCTTCTTGCTTGCAATGTGTCAGGCCTCCTAGGCCTGCTTTTTCATTTATAAACTAGGGGTAGTAACACCCACCTGCTGTGATTGCTGAGAGAATTAGAGATGGTATATTCTTTTTTTTAAAAAAAATTCATTTGTTTATTTGACAGAGAGAGAGAGAACACAAGCAGGGGGAGCAGCAGAGGGAGAGGGAGAAGCAGACTCCCCACTAAGCAGGGAGCCCAATGTGGGGCTCGATCCCAGCACCCTGGGATCATACCTGAGCTGACTCAGACACTTAACCAGTTGAGCCACCTAGGTGCCATAGAGATGGTATATTCTTTTTTTTTTTTTTTTAAGATTTTATTTATTTATTTGACAGAGAGAGACACAGCGAGAGAGGGAACACAAGCAGGGGGAGTGGGAGAGGGAGAAGCAGGCTTCCCGCGGAGCAGGGAACCCGATGCGGAGCTCGATCCCAGGACCTGGGATCATGACCTGAGCCGAAGGCAGACGCCTAACGACTGAGCCACCCAGGCGCCCCGAGCTGGTATATTCTTGAACACAAAGCACAGTGCCCAGTATTTATCCTGCCAATAAATGGCAGGTGACCTGATAGCTCCTTTGTCAGTTCTGCTAACTATTGTCTAGGGGGATGGTAGCCTGATGGGTTACTAAGTGCATCTTCTCCCTTGGTTACAATAATTCCCAACTGGAAAATTACTCATTTTGGGTTTAATTTCAGCAATGTGTCTTATGTGTACATTTTAGGAATGATTTATTATTTAGCATCAGAGAAGACAAAGCTCTATAGAAATATGCCTTCTTTATTTTGAATAAAAATGCAGAACATACTGTCTGACAGTGGAAAAATGGAACTGTCCCAGAGAATCTGGGATGCATGGTTTGCTGTAAGCATGAGGCCCTGGGTGTCCTCCTGGGTGTGGAGGAGCCTCCTTGCATTCTTCCTAAATTTTCTAGTTCTCTAGTCACTTAATCCAGGCATCAGTATATTGTCTAGACTTTGGTTGTGTGAATTTCCTTCAGTGGAGATGGGAAATTTCCTTCACTTTGAAACAGTAAATGCATAGTTAGAGAAGGAGTTGTAAGTGGGATTACTGGTGCAGCCAGATGCCCTTGGACCTCAGGTAGTATGTCTTTTTTTTTTTTTTTTTTTTATTAGGGAGTATGTCTTGTAAGTTAGTGTATAACAGCATAGACAAAGCAAAGGTTCTCCGGTTACCTGCATTACTAACTTAATACATGTTAAACAGATCCTACTGACAAGAGACCTTGGTGTGTACAAAATCTTGTATTAGATGGTATTGGAAATACCAAGCTGAATGGGGGGGTTTCTTGTCCTTAAGGAATTTATACTTAATTGGGGCTAGGCTTTGTCAGTCCACATCCAAGAGCCTGATTCATCCCTTACTATGGAAGCCTTTCCCTCCATCACTCTGCTCCTGCAACACTCAAGTTCATTCCCTAAAGTTTTGAGTTCTTTCTATAAGCCAGAAGTTACTAAAAGTATTCTCCAGGGATTTGGCTGTAAGAGAGACTACATCTTTGCATCTGTGCATACGCTGATGCCTAGTGTGGGTCCTTGACGATGGTCCAGAGAAACCACAAAGGGGGGATCATGCTGTTGCTGTGCGTCCCAGGGCTGGAGGCGGGCTTCACTTTATGATGTGACAGTCCTCACTCCTCTGTCTAATAAATATTTATAGCAATGTTATTTGATCTGTGCATTTAATAAAGAAGGGTGTTTTGTTTAAATTCATTGGCCATTCTAAATGGCATAATGATAATAAACATGCACTCAAAGAATTTCCAAGTTGTAAAATGCCTTCATTTGTCTTCTGGTACTTTATACACTGTGTGAAGTATTTAAAAGGCAGGAAAAGAGTGAACATGTTCTATAAGGTTACTTTAAGATCATAGGTTATAGTTCAGTTATGAGTCTTACACTTTCATTTATTGGATGACATCCATGTTATTGCTCTAGGTGAGAAGTGTTCATGGGTCATAGAATTTTTTTCAGGGTACTTTTACATACTGCGGGACTAGTCTTAGGCTAGAATCATGAAGGTGGGGGACTTTTTCATTTCTGTTATCAGATTTTGCTTGTCTTCTTTTCTCATGCTTGTCCTCATGTTCTTTTCCAGGATCCACTGTCTTGCTTCCAAATCATTTTTAATAAAGGATAAATGGTTTATTCAATGAGTTATCTTTCCCCAGCGTGTTTGCATTTTAGCAGGCATAATATATTTGGCTAAACGAGGGGCAGTAATTGTGAAATTGAGTTTAACCTGTAGCAGGCCACCATGATGTAAGGTGGACTCCAAATAGACATTCATGTTAAAATGAGTATCTGTCCCATGTACGGAATTTGGTGCAAAATGACAATACCATTTGCGCTTAACTGACCAGCATCTGCATATTTAATTTCTAGATTATGATATCTACTTTTTTTTTTTTTTTACCCATTCTCCTCGTTTTCTGAAAATGTTCTGTGATTTATGGGACACAACTCAATGGAACAGAATGAGTGTATGGGCTTTGGAGTATGACTTGGATTCCTATCTGAGCTTCACAGTTACTTGACCTTGAGCACATACTTCCTGAATCTCAGTTTCCTCACCCATGAAGTGTGATTGTTAGGTTTGTTATGATGGAAAAATTCTATATAAACTACAGCACCATAAACTACAGTGTATAAAATTATGGGCCAATGGTAAATGCAACATAAAGTAGCTATTATAATTAGTATAAATTCTAGGATTTTTACAGGGAAAAAATTAAACAATCAAAAAAAATTTCTTCTACATAATAGCAACTTCATTAAAAATCTGTAGCAGGTGTCAGTTATGCCAATAATATATGAATTGGGAGCATGTCTTGATGATAAGCAAACCAGATATCATTTATGGAAACTTACTATATTTATATCCTCAAACGTATAAATGAGATACGAATATTCACATTGTAGTACATTTTTTAAAAAGAAAACGATTCATTGAACCCAGAGTTACCTAAGTATAGTTGAGAAATGATTCGAGTTCTCAAAATTTCATGCTTAATGAGATGATTCAGGAATATATTTATTGTGCAAGTTGAGGTACAGCCTTGTGAGGTGGGGCGCTTTATGCCTATGCTATGTTCTCCTGTGTTCTCTTGTCACACAGGGTTCTACAATTCTATTTTTCACCCCACAGATTTACCAATAAAGAGACAGAGTGAGTATGAACTGGTGACTCCAGTCAGCACAAATTTTGAAGGACACTATCTCTCCCATATTCTTTCTGCAAATAACAAAAGGAGGTCACCGAGGGACGTGTCTTCCAACTCTGAGCAATTGTTCTTTAACATCACAGCATTTGGAAGAGATTTTCATCTGCGACTAAGGCCCAACACTCAGCTAGTAGCTCCTGGGGCTGTTGTGGAATGGCACGAGACATCTCTGGTGCCTGAGAATATAACTGACCCCATTAATGATCATCAAGCAGGAAATGCTTCAGAAAGAATCTGGAAAACAGAGCCTTTGCAGACTAACTGTGCTTATGTTGGTGACATCATGGACATTCCAGGAACCTCTGTTGCCATTAGCAACTGTGATGGTCTGGTAAGACTTCTTCCCTTTTGTGGGTATGTGTTTGCAGGTGTGTGGGAGTGCAGCATGGCTCCAGCATGGTTTGGAAGGTAGAGGTGGAAAGGAAGCCTTACTCTTATATTTTAAGTTCAGGAAGGAGCTCGAGAAAGCATTTTACAGTCAAAGATGTGTGCTTTGGCTTCATTTTGCCACGAAGACAGCATTATTCTGAGAAGCAAAAGATACCTATTTTAGCATTTTTTGCTTACATTTTCACTTGTGTTACATTGGGGAGTTTTATTTCCTTATTTCTTTCAAAGCATTCTGAAAATTTTCTGAAGAAATGTAGATTCCTCCAAAATGATAGTATTTCACTTCTTATGTGGAAACTTTGGATATCTTCTTAAAGAAAGTATTTTGAATGCATTCTTTCGCTTCCCCACAGAATGCTAAAATGGGAAATGAGCAGATCCTTTGTCAGAATTTGTTCAAATCACATTACTTTACAAACATGAGATGTAGTTATCTCTGCATCGTGGCTTTGAGTCAGGTTTTTCTTTATTTTCAACTAAAATACCCATATATTGCTCTTCAGTTTTGTTGTTGAGGCCAATAGTAACTGACCTTTCTCTACACACTCTGCAGATGTGAAATATTTTTGTTTCGTTACTCCAGATGTTATTTGGAAAGTGTGTCAATGTTTATACCTCCTCCATCCACAGTTGACTTTGTTCAAAAAAGCAACCATTTTTCTTTCTAGGGTTGCCAGGCTGCTGTTTCTTGGGAGTTCAGAGCTATTCCCTTTGTTTTGCCACTGTTCTGGGAGTTCTCAAAATATTCCTTATGTTCCTGCTTATAATTATTCTACCTTAGCTGGTCCTCCAACAATACCATGAAGTTTTTGCTATTGTTCTCTGTATGTGTAGGCCCAACCCAGAGGAGGTATGATACATGTTTTACCAAATGCTGGTGAGGTCATTGTTTTAGGCTTTATTTTTGCAGTCTTGTCCTGCCTCTTGATGCTCTGTAGGGTTTTAAGAGCCAGTGCAGAAAACTGAGCAGAGGACATGTAGCAGGTCCAAGTGTTCAAGTGGGACTGCATTAGATTAGGATCTGTGCATTTGCATTTGGTGCTAGACCGTATTCTGGGGTTTGAAGACATAAGGAATTGCTTGAATTCTCGTTCTCTACAAAGGTTGAATAGATGTGAATTAATTAAGTCATTGAATAGAAATAAAAAAGAAAGTACTTTCTAGAAGATGAAGTTCAAAGTATTCATTGAGAAAGTGTGATTCAGTAACTACTAAGATAGAAAAGAACACAAATCATACAAAAGGTACTATTTTGTAATACTTTTAAGTAAAATACATTGAATATAAAACTTAATTCAGTGTTATTTTTTTCGTTTTATAGTGTAAAAAATTACGTACGTTTACCTTCTCAGTTAAGATTTGAAATGTGGGATATTGGCTTGAAAATCAGTTTAAGGAAGGTAAAAGGCAAGGAACTTACTTTAATGCATCATCACAGTGATTTTTATATCTGACTTAGCAACCAGTATTTTTCTTACCATATATGTCAGATTATTGAATCATAGATATGAGAAATCTGGGGCCATAACAAGTTGTTATAAAGTAGAGGAAAATAGATATAAAGTCTGAATGAATGTTAATTATTAGGATTCTTTGATTTCTCATTTTTAAGATACGGTGTTAGCATCATGTGTAAATTGATATTGAGTGTGTGTGTGTACTATACTACCACTGCACACTGAAAGTAGTCATTTGTTCCATCTTTGATCCATTAATTAATTAATTAAACAATATTTATAGGAGCTGGTAATGAACCAAGTGCTATTCTAGGCACTGTGAAATGGTGGAAGGAATAGTGGTTACCATCCTCATGCAGCTCAAAGATGTTAAATTTGTCATGAAATTTAAATGTCAAAATATCCGGCATATGTATATATACATATATATGTTCAATCACGTTTAACTTGAAAAATTGTAGTTAAGGGAAATATGTTCTGGAGATATGAATAGGACAGAGTTTTGAACCAGAGATAATTGGCCTAGGCCTTCAGCTCGATCCAGGAAAAGGGTGGGTCTGGCCTCTAGAGAAGGCAGTGCTGACTCTGTGGGTAGGCGGAATGAAGCCTTTTCTAGAGCTTCCAGTTCACAGTAGCCATGTGCCAGGAGGAAAAGTGAAGATGATGGCAGGAAGAACAGCAAGCAGGATTATGGGGAGCGAATCAACAAACCAGAGGGCTAACAGCAGGACTACTTCATTAAGTTGGAAACAAGTTCTTAAAATTGTAGAATTGCATTGGATGGGATAAGCCCTTAGCAGAGATGAAGTAGGAAGTTTAATTGAAGGGAATGTAAATAAACTTGGCTGATTTGCTGATTCCTAAACCCCTTTTTCCCTTTAACTGGCTATATAGGGATTTAAGCTTAACCTTCTTGGCCTCAGAAAGGGAAGCAGGGATACTGAGATAACATAGATGCCTGAGGATTAACCTGATGGGCTATCAAGCCATTGCCCTGGGAGACTCCGGGACTATAATCAGATCCAAGTAGGTCTAGTAGAAAGTACAGCCCCATTTGGCCTAAAGATAACAATGGAAAAATACCTGCCCAGAAAGTATATAGTTAAGTCTGCTGATATGGAAGACAGTGTCATTGAAGCTTTGCCTGGATGGGAAGTTGAATCCTTTTGGTTACATCGGTTTTCAATGGTATTCCCGTGATCTGACTTTCTCCATGTGTCCTTCGAAGCTGTTGCACATAAGAAACAGCCACAGGAACATAGATTTCACTGCGGTTGGAGGTTTCATAGTAAGGCTTTCTCCCTTGGTGAAACTCCTTACATCTCTTTTCTCTAATGCAAGCTTGTGGCATGCTATGTGAATTTGAAATGGGCAGCACTCTCAGACAGAATTAATTTGTTGTAAGCAGAATGCTTTAATTAAATTTAAAAACAAGGGCGCCTGGGTGGCTCAGTTGGTTAAGCAACTGCCTTCGGCTCAGGTCATGATCCTGGAGTCCCGGGATCGAGTCCCGCATTGGGCTCCCTGCTTGGCAGGGAATCTGCTTCTCCCTCTGACCCTCCCCCATCTCATGTGCGCTCTCTCTCTCTCATTCTCTCTCTCTCAAATAAATAAAAATCTTAAAAAAAAATAAAATAAATTTAAAAACAAGTGGTACTCAAAGTGTGTCCACAGACTCAGGCTTGTGAAAAGATAAATACCGAAAGTGAGATTATATATAGAAACTCTTATACCAATTTGACAATTGTTGTATTTGTACTGGGTCAAATAATTTTAAAAAATGGGACTGGTGTTTTATTTTATCATTTTTTAAAATAATTTATTTATTTTATTAGAGAGAGAGAGAGAGAGTGTGTGTGAGAGAATGCGCAAGCAGGGGGAGTGGCAGAGGGAGAGGGAGAAGCAGGCTGGCCGCTGAGCAGGGACCCCGATTCGGGACTCGATTTCAGGACCCTGAGATCATGGCCTGAATTGAAACCAAGAGTCGGACAAGAGGCGGCTTAACCAACTGTGCCACCCAGGCACCCTTCTCTAATAATTAATTTCTGTTGTGTTTTACAAAATAGTCCAAGACCAATTGGGAGAAAAGAAAACATTGTCTGCACCACAGATAGTTTGCCTGGGTGGCTCAGTCGTTAAGTGTCTGCCTTCAGCTCAGGTCATGATCCCCGGGTCCTAGGATCAAGCCCTGCGTCAGGCTCCCTGTTCGGCGGGAAGCCTGCTTCTCCCTCTCTTACTCCCCCTGCTTGTGTTCCCTCTCTCGCTGTGTCTCTCTCTGTCAAATAAATAAATAAAATCTTAAAAAAAAAAAAAGAAAGAAAAGCAAGCAGCGACACTTAAGCTGTTTTTACCCCTCTGGATATCAGCTACTTGACTGAAATAGTAAGATAGAGTTTACCTATCCCAGGTAACTGTATGAAATGGTCAAAGGAAAGGTGCTTTAATAAAGGCTTGATTGAAGAGGACAGAAAGATGCCTCAAGTGACATATCCAAAGCCAATGTCTAGAATGTGATCTAGACATTGATATGCATCATAACTAAAATATTATTCTCTGGGTTTCTGAAATCAACATCAGAGTCTTCTGCACAAAGGAATTGACAGTGATTCTTACCCAGTGTGGCCAAGAATAATTAATCTGTTCCTGTCCAGTGTGACCTTTTCCTTTTCTTTGCAAGATGATCATTTATGAGTGACTGTTAATTCTTTACCACTTACAGCTTTATTCTTGCTCTAGTCTGTCCTTACCTGTAGGTAAGAACTACTGAGATGTTCAGTCATTGAATCGTCCCTGCTTTCTTTCTTTTTTTTTTTTTTAAAGATTTTCATTTATTTATTTGACAGAGAGATAGAGAGAGAGAACAAGTAGACAGAGAGGCAGGCAGAGGGAGAGGGAGAAGTAGGCTCCCTGCGAGCCTGATGCGGGTCTCGATCCCAGGACCCTGGGATCATGACCTGAGCTGAATGCAGCCGCTTAACCGACTGAGCCACCCAGGCGCCCCTCGTCCCTGCTTTCTGTTGCATCTAATCTAGAACAAAGCCCAGCTTCTCTAGACCTCCCCCCGCCCATTCCAATTACCCAACTGAAGCCCAAGTCCTGTTAATAGGTTCTTTCTCACGCTCTTTTACTGAAATGCTCATGCTTCCCTCTGGTGTGCATTCTTCCTCCGTGCAACATGGAATAAACCCAGCTTGTCCACTGCAGATGTGCTGCTGGTGGTCTTTGGCTGGAGGGTGTCGACATGCTTTTCCTCTCTGCTTCGACATTTCTGAAATTTCACACACTTCTTAGTGGGAAGACACTTCTGGCTGAGAATCCCAGCTGAAAATAGATTTCTTTATTCCACAGAGTCCTGGCATTTACTCTGGAACACCATTAAATCTCCCCTACGAGCAGTGGCAGCTCACAATCATATTTTGTGGTCTATAAATGTGCCAAAATAAAGGGTTGTTTGGTTAGTAGGCTTTATTTCATGTATTTCATAACATAAGGACACTGAATTTCTCTAGACTTGCTGGAACAATATTGCTCTGTTAATTCCCCTGGATTAGCATCAGAGGGACCTGGTTGGGAGTGGAAGAGCTGACTGCTAATGGCTTTTCCTGGGTTATCCAGCTCAGTGATTTCCTTGTGGGCTGATTTTATGATCAAGGGAGTCTATCTAGGACAAAAATTTTCAGCATTTTTTTAACATTTGGAATTCTTCCTTCCAATGAAATCACTAGGGGTTACCTACTAAAGTAATATGCGAAACGGATAACTCAGGAAAGGCCTGCCTAAAACACAGGTGGGAGATGCTCTTTCTCCCAGTGTCTCTTCTTCCTGCCCTGTTCTCACTCTAGACCACTTTTAGGCTGCTGGAGGCGTCCGGCAGGGATCTTCACTGTTAGGGCAAGGGGTCTTGGAAGCTTGAGGTGAACCATTTGGAAACCATAAATAGGGCCTCTTTTTTGAAATATCCGATAGTCACATCTGGTTAATATTGGAGGTATTTTATCTTTCGTAGATTTGGGGCATGGCCCAATGAAGTCTTGGACGACAGTTGCAAACCTATAAAGAAAACAGCCTTTAGGACTCCCCTGCCTTGAGACTTTTGCTTTGGGATTTGGTCCCCTCGACAGTGTGTTCTTGCCATGCCTATTTCAGTAAGTCTAGCTGCAGAAGCAGTTTTTAAAAAGTCTGTCTAAAAAAGTATTATGAGCCAGTGTGCCCGGGATTAAGAACATTTGACCTGTGATTGTAAATACAGCTCAATCTAGTAAAAGAAATGTTTGATACTAAAAATGGATACAAGTCTGTAGTTATTTATAGTGGATTTAGAAAAGAGGGTTTTTGAGGGCTGATCTTTAGATGTTGATATTCAAACATCTGCTTTTGTGAGAGGAGCCTGATTTGCTGAAGGTGCATCACCTCCCATGGAACACGTCTATGAAAGGTGTCATGCATTTTATTTATGGGACAGGGGGAGATTTGTCTGTTTATGGTTTATATGCTGATTTCAGAGACATTAGATGGTTTGAGGAACAAAGGACTGAAACCTTGTTTTACTTCCAGGCACCTACACCAGGCTATTTTAGCAATGCAGGATTAGAAGGAGCTTAAAGCCCCTAAACCCTTTCATTTCCAGAAGTAGAAGGAAAAAAAAAAAAAAGCAGCAGGCACTGGTCCCTTTCAAAATGAAGAATGGATGCAAGTTCTCCAGTTCAGTTAGTCTGGGAGAACCAGTACCATGGCGGGCCTCATTGCTTCTTTCCTGAGATTTGGTTAAGCTGTGGCCCTTTGGGAGCTGTCGCTGTTTACCTAGTTGTGTGTCTTTGAGGTTGGGTACATTTCCCACTCTGCCCCCTTTCTCAAATATAAAGGCAGCCGGTATGTGCTTATCTGGGGGAAAGAGGCAAGGTTTGGCATAGTCCTTGATCATTTTCACATTTTGTATCTGATTTGCATAAGTCGAGAATCATACATATGTCAAGTCTTTCCCAATTTTTTTGGCTCTATTTCTCTTGTGTGATTTAGTTAATCTTATACAAAGAATATCCAAGGACATGAGCTGGGAATAGAGTAGGAAGTGAAAGAAAAAAAACAAAAAAAAACCTGTCAGAAGTGTTTTTAAATTTTGCAAATATTTCTTCATAATAGTTATTTTGTAGTTAATCTAAATTATTCATGTTTATTTATGAATATCACCTGTACAATACTTATTATTTGATTTATATCATTTTGATGATTCGTTTCCATTATCTCCCATAACATTGGTATAGTAAATTTTTTAAAAATTAAGTTTAAAGATGAGTTAAAAATTGGGGAAAATGTAAATATGATGCTACAAATCTTTCTTTGGACAGACATGGAAAAACAAAATAAAAGGGGCAGCAGAAGTACTTTTTCTTTCTGCAGTCAGCTTGGCAAGTAATGCTTCTTCCCAATGTCTTGACAACCATGACTTCTTTACTCCAGGACAGATTTTTCAAGATACTCAAGACATGCTTTAAGAACTGTGAAAATAGTGCTGACCACATCTTAAAATACCTTCTTCTGAGTAAGTCATCATAATAAAACAAGAACAAGAGGACAGCTTGGTATTGATATGATGCCCTTGTGCATAATCAGGTTTTGAGGTCACAGAGTTCTAAACTGTAAGTGAAATCCAGTCTCAAAGTTTTTCACCTGTGAAAACCGTGTTCTTCTTTTGACTTAATCTTTGCTTCCAGGAGTACTGATCAAGTTAACAAAGCATTTTGAAGCACTAGGCTATGTAAAGTGCTATACTGATGCCTGTGGTAAATACTGAAGGTAAGTCAGGCATACCTTGGTTTTCCAAGGGCACTGGAAAGGAGATGCGCCGTAGCCGACCGGAAGTACAAGGCACACTGTTTTATATGTTGTAAGCCTAGACCACATGAGATGTGAGAGCTCGGAGAGGGTGAAAAGATTGTTTCTGCCTGGAAGGATGGTGGAAGGCTTCCTGGAGGAAGCAATATTTGTGGTACAAGAGATTTGAAAAGATAAACATTTATGTTCAGATAATCCCCGATGACGGTGGGGATGGAGTGGGTGGGAGGAGGAGCCTCTGAAGAAAGTAGGAGCCTTGTTGGAGGTCTGCACACGCTGGCCCTAAGAATGAAGGGAGGACGCGGAAGTTGATTTCATGAACTTTGTAACATATATAACAAATACATAGGAGGGTCAGTGTTTATCTGAATATGATACAAAAGGGAGAGAGAGAAAGAAAAAGGAGCATAAATCAGCGACTGGGTCACTGATAGTAACAGGACTGCACGGACATTCAGGATGGGAGGAGGGCGAGGATCCTGTTCCTTAATGATGTTCCTTTTCTTCACAGAAAAGTTTCTCTGGGGGGCGCCTGGGTGGCTCAGGTGGTTAAGCGTCTGCCTTCTGCTCAGGTCATGATCCCAGGGTCCTGGGATCCAGTGCCGCATCAGGGTCCCCACTCAGCGGGGAGCCTGCTTCTCCCTCTCCCTCTGCTGCTCCCCCTGCTTGTGCTCTCTCTCTGTCAAATAAATAAATAAAATAGTTAAAAAAAAAAAAAGAAAAAAGTTTCTCTGAAGTCATGGGGCCTTTTCCTCTGGAGTTTAGGGAGGTTTTTTCATAGTAACTTTTTTCTAGAGTTTGTTCCCCAAATTTTATCTCAGACGGTTATGAAATTTGACTTTGAAAAATCTGACTTTTTCCATCATCTGGGTTCTTCAGCCTTTCAAGTTTGATCAGTGATTGTGCCATTTAGTAAACCTCCTGCTACGACTATTATTTCTTCCACCTGAGGTGTTTTCCTCACTTTCTTATTGTCAGTGCTCATATCTCTTACTTCTTGCCATTCCCCAAGGAGTATTACTAATGTCATTTAGCGATATTACTGATTTTTAGAGATTTTATTCGTTTATTTGTCAGAGAGAGAGAGAGCGAGACAGAGTTTGCACACAAGTAGGGGGAATAACAGGCAGAGGGAGAAGCAGGGAGCCCGACATGGGGCTCGATCCCAGGACCCTGGGATCATGACCTGAGCTGAAGGTAGACACTTAACTGACTGAGCCACCCAGTCGTCCCTGAAACAAGGGACTTTAATCACTTGGTGTTTTTTTTTAATAATTATTTTCAAAAAACTTGATTAACTTTTAAGCAATACTAGGCTACACTAAATGTATCAAGACATTATTAGTAGTCTTAATGTGGCTTGTGAGTCCTGTGATAAACAAGTTCAAGTTTTCCATAATTGTAATAAATTTCTGAAAATTCTAGTTTATTGATCTTCAACAGGGATATATAGTTGTACTGAGGTCTAACTTTAGAGTTAGTGATGTTAGAATAAAAAAGGACATTATATATAGCCTGATAGGTTTTGAAAAGCATGATCTAGATTGTTACAGCCTACTTCTACAAAATGTTTAGAAGATATTAAATTTTGAGGTTTGTGGTGAGCATAATCAATAAACACCAGTGAAGAGGAACACCGGCTAAGCTATTTAGAGTTATGATAGTTTGAAAGAGTTCAGTTTGGAAAAATGTAACTCCTATTGATGACAGAAGTCTAAACTTGTGTAAAACGGTTGAGGGAAATGGCTCCTGGTGAGAGCAGGTAGAGCATTGGTGTAGAATCAGACCTAACTCCAGTTCCGCCGCCTACCAGACTGTGACCTTCAACAAGTGAGTTAACCTTCTCAGGTCTCTTTCCTTCAGTAAAGTGGAGGTCAAGACCTTGCCAAGACTGTTAGGGCATCTCTCACACAGCCTGGTGCCTAGGAAATGGATGATTATTACCTCAGTCCTTTAACTTCTTTTTTTCAATTTAAAATGATTTGTCCTTCCTATTTTGTGATTAATAATAGTTAATGATTGTTTATGTAATAATAATAGTTAATGATTAAGTTTGCAAAATAAGAAATACTGCAGCCTATGACCTAATTTGTGGAAAATTCAGTCTTCTCTGAAGTGAATACCTCTGGGAAAATCCTGTAATGTTCACATCACCTTCTCCACCTGATGTAGGGCTCCTTTATCATCGGCTCTGAGGGGAAACTCTAACCTCCGCCCTCCTGAAGACTTCTAAGGATGGGAAACTCACTCTTCACCATCTTATTTATATATAGCTCTGCCATATATAGAAAGTTCTTAGGTTTTACTTAGAAATAGGAAGTGAAAATATCTTGTTCCACTTAACTAGGTTCTTTAGCGTTGACAAAGATGTAGTAACCATTCATGATTGACCTTTTATTGTTATTATTATTGTAATACTTCTGTTTTATGCAGTTGACCTCTCAGTCATTCCTTGTACCTAACAGGCAGCAAACTACTTCAGGAAAATTTCCCTAGAATGGTATGAGATAGCCCACACTCTGGCCAGAATGGATTTAACCAGGCATAAGCTGTAATTTTAATATTCCTCTCGTGCTTTTTGTTTTGTGAAATATTTTAAATTATGAATCTCAGAGTGAGACTTTTTTTGGGGGGTAGTGATAAAGAGTTCTATGGCATTAGGTGATATAATACTGTTGTTCAGAGTCTTGGCATCCTTGTTCATTTCATATCTCTTTCATCAGGCGATGGCAGTCAATATGCTGTCTTATATCCATTTTTTTTCCAGTCCGCAGTTTTTCTTAAAAAAAAAAATACAGCAAAGAGTATGCATTTTCTACAACTTTGTGGAGGCAATTGTGGGGAATGGAGAGTAAGGTGGCATGGTGGGTCCCTAACTCTAGCTATGAGAAAGTGCATTTTTGAACTTAAATGACATTATCAAAGTAGACTTTAGGGGTCATGGTGAATTTTTAAGATATTTCTGGAAGACCTACTTCTGCCTAGTGATGTCCCTAAAAATGAAAGATTGTTATAGATTGAGAAGACCGTGCTATTAAATGCTAGGGTGTCATATGAACATAGTGGGGACCCAGTCTGAGCGTGCAAAGCCCAAGAGAAAATGAAGAACAGCACTTAGTGAGGGATTCTGCAAATGTTAGCAACCCAAACACAGTGGGAAAAGTTTCATTTAGCATTATCTGTGAAACAGGATGCTTTTAACATAGTGATTAGAATCTTGGGGTACTAATTCCTTTAAACTTGCAGAATACTTGATTGTGCCTAGAGGGTGTCAGTATTTCCTGCTTTCCTGCCTGGTTTCATATAGTCCTTTATTTTTCATACCTGGCTGTGAGGATGGGATTAACTGGCCCCTAGGACAAGAAAACAGACCAAAAAGAGTGATGTGGATCCAGATATAATTAAATCACTGTGAGAGCTCCGTCTGTGTTTGGTCAGCCACATGTCATTGCTACTTTTGACTTCAGCTCTCATACCAAACCTAAACTCAGGATAATGATGAGGTAAGATTCTGAACCATATTGGTCCTAGATTCTAACCATTGATCTAATATTTTCAGGGAAGGCCTCTTTTTATAGCTGTGCTTGGAAAAATTTTAGAAACATATGCCTCTAGGAGAATGTTTTAAAATTAGGGCCGTATTTATGGAACTTCATTGTTACTCCTCCCTCCCCATACTTAAAAACTCAGAGTTCAGATTAGATCGGTGATTCTTTCTGTTCCACCTGGTGGACCTTATGTTTTGAAATATGATGTAAACCAAACTGTGCTTATTAAGTAATAAATCATTTTTCTTTTCTGTTAATAATAAAAACATACAAAATTGCTGGTCAAAATCACCAGTGAGTACAACTTACTTTCCCTCTATACCCATTGGTGATCTCTGATAAAAAGATTAAGTCATTCTTGGACCTGTTAGCATTTTGGTCCGCCTTATACCATAGCGATAACCATTCCCAGATTTCCGTTACTGCCTCTACTGGTTCCTACAGCCCATGGATCTAAAATTAGGAAATTGTTGACTATAAGCTTTCTGAGATTCATGTTAGGACTGCTCTTCTATGACTCTATAACTAAGTTTGTTATAGGCAGTGTATTCCTGGCCAACGAAGAAATCAAAGCATCATACTTGACCATTATTCGTTAATCGTGGTCTGGGGTGGGGGACCTTGCATATATGAGTATTACTTTGCCAAATGTTGAGATATGGTTACTTTCTACTAATGCTTTCTCTACTTACTTTTTTATAAAATTTATTTTTAATCCACTATGACTAAGTCTTGTGTTCTTGAAGGCTCCAAAGAACCCAACTATTACAACCCAAGCTATTACAATTTTGGGAGATGTTTCACCTTGACTCCCAACAAAATGTGGAAATAAGAGAAATATGTATATTCACATATATACACATACATATACATGCATATACACATGTATATGTGTGTGTATGTGTATATCTATAGAGAGAAATATAGTTATGTTTTTATAAAATATTAAGAGCAAGAGGGACTGTCCCTTGGATATGCTGTTAGGGAAGTACCTACCAAGTTACTTCAACATGGGAATGTTGTACCAGCTCTATTGATGCAGCATTTCCCTGGAAGATCTCCTCATATGTTACATTTGAGGAATATGTAGTGAAAGTTGAGAATCATTGTTCTCTCCAAGGGGCTTTTGACCTTAGTGGGCACCAGCATCTCCTGGATAGCTTATTAAAACATAGATTGCGAGGTGTTGTCTCAGTTTCTGATTTAGTAAGTCTGTCAAGGGGTCTGAAAGTTTGCATTTCTAACAAATTTTCAGTTAGTGCCACACTCCATAACTCAACTGTTTCTTGTTTGTGTGCAATGATACTGGATACTGGTTCTTCCCAACTGACCTGCTTCTCTGGTAAGGAATTTCAAGGTTTTATTTTATTTTATTTTATTTTATTTTATTTTATTTTATTTTATTTTATTTTGATTTGTAGTACTGCTTTGGCCCTTGACCACTGCCCACTCATAATCCCAGCCAATCTGACTCAGCACAGATCAGTTCCAGTCCCAGATTGGATTAACTGTGCCTAGCTACAGCTTCCTCTCTTGGTCCCCTTGCCTGGAGGCTACATATTCTTGGAAGCACCATTGAGTGCCATCCCCAGGCCACGTTTTGGCAGAATACAGAAACTGTATGAATATGGACAAGCCACTTAATATGTCTGATGTTTGGATCCCTTCTTTGATTCTTGTAAAGATTTCCTCATGGTCGGTGAAGCTTTGAAGTGGATACTCATGTTATTCAGAGGCCAGTAGTCAAAAGAAGTGCTTGTGAGGTTCTAAAGCCACTTTGCTTTCAAGAACTGGGGGTGGGGCTATGCCATGAGGCAACACAGAGGCCATAAGATCTTCAGTTGTCCTGTGCTTTAACATTCTGGGATCATCACTCTCCTCGGGTTTCCATGAATCAACCTTGTACTCTGTCCATACACCTACCTCCACCAGCTCTGTGCTTTACTCACCCTCTTCTGTAAGTATGCTTTCAACTTAGATAATATCATCTGATTTTAAGGCTTCAGATATCATCTATACAGTGGTGACTCCATGTGCACCCTGACCTCTCCTCTGTGCTCCAGACTTGTATTCGTATCCTGCTGCCTATTCATCATCTCCAGCTGGGTGTCTAACAGCCATCTCAGACTTAAAAGGGCCAAAGATCAATCCTTGATAGCCATGCCTACATGATTTCCTCCAAAAAGTCTGGGCAGCTATTTCTTAGGCCAAAAACCTGGGCTTCTGCTGGATGCCTTTTCTTTCCTCATCTCTCCCATCAAATCCATAGTCTTAAGATTTTTCTATAAAATATGTTCTGAATCTACTTATGAAATCTCCAATGCTACAACCTTGGTTAGTATAGTGACCTCCTAAGGGGATAGTATAGTGTCCTCCTAACTGGGTCTTTTTGTTCTATTTTGCCCCTCTTTATCCTTCTGATAGGAGCAGAAGCTAAATTTGATGAAATTTGTTTAAAAGCTTTCAGTTATGTTCCATTAAAATTGAAACTTCTTACCATAACTTTTAAGACCCTATGTTAGTAGTTTCAGTAATCATTGTGTATTGTGATCATCTAAAGAGCCTTAAAGAAAATGTAGATACCTAGACACCAAGCCCAGAGATACCGATTCATTTGCTCTGGGGTAAGGCTCAGCCTATGTAAATTAAATGCTGCTCCAGATGATTCTAATATGCAGCTGGGTTGGAGAATCATTGTTCTTTCTAAGGGGTCTCTAACCGTAGTGGGCATGGTAATCTTATGGATGACTTGTCAGAACATAGATTTCTGGGTGCCACCTGGGGTTTCTGATTCAGCAGGTCTGCCCAGGAGCCTGACAGTTTTCTTTCTCCTAACAAGTTCCCAAGTGACACTACATTTTGAGAACCCGTGTTCTCGGGGCGCCTGGGTGGCTCAGTCATTAAGCATCTGCCTTCAGCTCAGGTCATGATCCCAGGGTCCTGGGATCGAGCCCCGCGTCGGGCTCCCTGCTCTGTGGGAAGCCTGCCTCTCTCTCTCCCACTTACCCTGCCGTGTTCTCTCTCTGGCTGTCTCTCTCTGTCAAATAAATAAATAAAATCTTTAAAAAAAAAAAAAAGAGAACCCGTGTTCTATAAAATCTAGTCTTAGCATACTTCTCTGATATTATGCCCTTGTTCACTATATTTCAGCCACACTGATCTTACTTTTGTCTTTTAAATAATCCAAATTGTCCCCATCTCTGGCCTATTGGAAAGGCTGCCTTTTTTTTTTTCCTGCTCAGAATATTCTGTTCTAGATCTTTTTTTTTTTTAATTTTATTTATTTATTTGAGAGAGAGAGAGCACATGAGAGGGGGGAGGGTCAGAGGGAGAAGCAGACTCCCTGCTGAGCAGGGAGCCTGATGCAGGACTCCACGATCCTGGGACTCCAGGATCATGACCTGAGCCGGAGGCAGTCACTTAACCGACTGAGCCACCCAGGCGCCCCTGTTCTAGATCTTTAAATAGAGGTTCCTTCTCATCACTTCAAGTGTTAAATTACATTTCCTCAAAAAGGATTTTCCTGGCCATTTTAGCTAAAATAGCAGCCCTAGTCACTTTACACTATATTAGTGTTTTAAATCTTATTTGTATCCATTATCCATTATTGGCATCTCAAATTTATCTTTTTTTAAAAAAGATTTAACATTATTTATTTATTTATTTATTTATTTATTTATTTAGCACGGGGGAGGGGGCAGAGGGAGAGGGAGAGAGAGAATCCCAAAAAGACTCTGTGCTGAGTGCAGAGCCCAATGTGGGGCTCGATCCCACAACCCTGAGATCATGAACTGAGCCAAAATCAAAAGTCAGATGCTTAACCAACTGAGCCATCCAGGTGCTCCATGTCTCAAATTTATCTTGAATTTATTTTGTATATTTATTGTAGGGAGAGCATGGGTTTCTCTACTGAGGATAAGAATTCTTTCCTGTGGGTCTTTAACAATGCTTGGCACATAGTATGTACTCAAAAAATCAATATTGATAGACTGAGTGGTATAAATATTGGAATGGGGAATTGAGTACTACTTTTGAAAGGTGAATTATAGATCTTTCTTTAATGTGTTTAGAATTCCCTTTGTGTAACTTTCACAAATGAAGGGAGTGCTATGAGCTTCAAAGTTGAAGGTTCCTAAGATTTCTTATAAATTAACTCTACCCTTCTGAATTGTGTTTTAGTGCTGTGGTTTTCATAACTAAGCTTTTCCCCCCCCTCATTTTCTCTCTCCTCTTCTTTCACATATAAGCTAGTGAAGGGACAACATCATCTTGACCCAAACCCACACTTAAATTCATAGTTGAAGTGTAGTGCTTCTCTTAAATTAATTTACTCCTGTTAAGCAGCAAGAATAGATACAAATCAGCGTGGTAAATTGTTGCTTAAGAAAAGATATAATTTTTAAAAAGACATTATAAAAATATTATTCTTTGGATAAATTCCTTGGAAGAAAACAAAATATGCTCATATACTGACTTTCCAGGCAACGTTGTTACTATAGCAACCTATAGTTCTCCTTTCTGAGTGCTGGTCACATATAAATTATCTGTTTAATGCCTTTTTCCCCTGTGCTCAACTAGAAACTCCATGAGTGTTGGAACTGTGTCTGTCATGCTTACTCCTGGTATCCATAAAACCAGGCACCATTCCTGATATATAGTAGGTGTGCAATAAGTATCTGATGAATTCCTGAATGAATGAGAACACGGAATGTAAGTCTCATGGCTCTGTAATCTGCTTGTTGTCACCTTCCAGGTTTCTTGAACCTTAATGGAATAAATGCATTCTCTGCGTAGACTTCCTCTCCGTCCTTCTCCGTTGGTACCTAAAACTCTGCTTTGTAACTTTTCATTTCTTTTTGTGGTTTCTCCTTGATGGAATGTTATAAAGATTCTCAAGCCAAGTACAAAAAGCCACACCTCTTCAGTTTCTTGGATGGTTTGACTTCTTTCAGGCAAGTACTAGTTTTTCCAATTTTTGTGTCTCTTGGTAACTCCCAGGATTCTTTATATTCCTGTGAGTGAGTTCTCTCTCTTGGTGCTTCTTAGGAGGGAACAAATAGATTGATTGATATCTGGCTAACTCATTCATTCATTCAGTAAATATTTATTGAGCATTGACTGTGTGCTATGTACTTTTCAGTGCTAGGGATGCTGCAGTGAGCAGAAGCAGGCATAGTATTTGCCCCCCTTGAAGTTTATCTTAGAGTGGGAAATAGAGACATTACTTTTTAAAGTCACCCAACTGAATAAATAGAGATATAAAGGAAAGGGACATTGTTTTATGAAAAAGGTAACAGGGTCATCAGACCTAGGCTAGGGGTCAGGGAAGGTTTCCCGGAAATGGTAGATAAGCTGAATTTTAAAACACGAAGAGGAATTCCCTAGATAAGGTGCTTGATGAGCACGTTTTATGAAGAGGACAAGGAAACTACCGCGGGGGAGGGGGGAGGGGCGGCGGGGGAGATTCTGAGTTGGGTGAGATAAAATTTGACTTCCTGAAGAAAACTAATCTGTCACAGTAGTCCTCCAGAGCTACCATAGATGTTTTATCATAATACTAATATGAGTTAAAATCTCTGAGCGCTGACTCTGTGTGCCAGGCATAGATCTGTCCTTTACAGGAATGATCTTAATCCTGAGAACAGTTCCTGTTTATGGATTAGGAATCCAGAGAAGTGAGTGTCTTGTCCTTGTCTCCTGGAAGACCTGAATACCTGCATTCAGAACACGTACCTTTGATTGTTACCTAATCCTGGTTCCCAGAGGGTATTCCTAATATTTCCGGTAGCTCGGGTAACCTGAATTCAAACACGGAAGCGTATATGGATCTCTCTTTATATATGTATTCCCTATGTATAATCATACATACATGAAGATGTATGTGTATATGTTTACATAAAATAGTCCCTGTTAGTATTTAGGTGTGTGTATATTATTATACATACATATGTAATTATTTTATATGTGTGTGTATATATGTATATACACACACACAATCACAAAAATCATTAGTATATTTTGATGTTGGAAATTGAATCTAGGCATTTGAAATCAAGCAACTTCATTGTGAAAAAGTTGCTGGATGGGATAGATAGATGAGTACTAGTATTAGTAAATGGAACTGAGCTGTTTCCTGTCAAATTTGGGTGCCTAGCCACAGGAGGTGAGTGAATTCTTTAGGGCAAGTGAAAATCTTCTGCGTCTAGCGTTATCCTCTGCTGCTAAAGCAGCTCATCTCTGTTCACAGTAGCTGCTTATAGCTTTAAATAGCATGCCCTGGACTCTCTCTGCCAACTCCTCTCAAGCCAGCCAGGGTTACCGTGGGGCCAGGGTTGCATGGATGATGCGGTCTGTGCGAGGCCAGGGAAAGGGTTAGTGAATTGGCCAGCTGCCTGGGCACCGGTGGAGGGAAGCCGCGGAGCAGTGCAGCAATTTCCTGCTTGGGGTGAAGCCCTAGAAGGCTGGTGCTGGCTAAGCCCAGACTCTTAAATTCTTTTGTGATAACTCACTGACCCCCTCCTCCACCCCCATGTTTCTTTTCAGGGGGAGTTTGATTCGTGCTATTCACAGGTACATGGGGATGATTTAGGGGGATCAGAAGGTCCCCCACCCTCCACTCCCAGCTCATAGTCCTTTTGCCTGGAATTTATACTGTTTTAGAAAACTTGAATATCATATTCTCTAGCTCTGAGTTTCTAGCATAGATCAAATCACATTAGCCGTGGAGCAAACCTGCTCCTGAAGCACACTGAAGGGATGGCAGAAAGGACAGGTGACGGGGACTGTGAACGGGAAGCACATGTCAGGGGAGGCTGCGAAGGATGGGACAATGCACGCCAAAATAGACCGTCAGGAAGCAGATGAAGGCAAGAAAAAGACCATACGTTGACTGTTCCTCACAGTTTTACTTAAGTCTGACCTTGACTTGGCCCATTTCCCTTTCTTTGGAGGGTGAAGGCAAAAGAAAGCAAATTTATTCCCCAAACTTGCTTAATTTAAGTGTCTCTTCTATCAAGGTGATCGAACTAGTCCACATTAAGTATAGCTGATAGCCAGCCTCTTTTCTGAATTACCCTAATTGTCTCAGTGATGGTTTTGTTCTGTCTTTCAAGTTCAGATGCCTCTCTAATAATTGGTGGGGTTTCAGGGAGAAATCTGAGGAGAGGGGGTTTTCCTAAGTTATACTGGGGTGGTGGAGCACTTCTTGGTGGAAGGAGCATCTGGTCACTGCTTCCTTGTGGGTCTTCTGTCTGATCTGTGGAGTATCCTTCCTCAATGAAGTGGGATCTCTCGAAGAAGAAGTATTTCCTCTCACTAAATAGGATGGGGTCCTAAGACTCTCTCTGAGTAGATGCCCTTTGCTGGGTAGACCCCTCAGGAGCTGTGAGCTTGCCTCACAGGGATATGAAGGCCTGTGTGTCCTCCCACAGTTTTAGTCGTGGTGCTACGGGGTCTTTGGCGGTTGTAGAACCATTTCTGTTGTTTTATAGGTCAGGGAACGGATGCCCAGAGAAGTTGAGTGAGGAAATCAGTGTCACACATTTCTGATGAGCAGCTGAGAAAGAACTGGAAACCAGGTCTCACAACTCCTGTCTCCAGCGTTTTCCCTATCTAGCACCTGGTTATGAATCCGGAGTACTTCCAAGAGGTCTGAGCGCAGCTTCCCATTCTGCCCAGTTCTGTTTTTTCCCTTCTCCTCAGCTGACTCAAATGCTTGGTTTGGCAATATAAAATGATTATCCATTTCTGTATTTTATTTGAGCTGGCTGCCCTATGCCTCGTTCTCATGAAGCCTAATACCAGTTATGTACTTCAGAAAATACATATCACACTAACAAGACACATTTAGTTTAATAACAGTGAAGACAGCACACTGGGTACGTGCATTGACTCTGGAGTTAACAGGGTAACTTCACCACTTACTAGGCGTGAAACCACCTTTAAGTCTCATTTCCTCCTTAGTAAAATGGTGATAATAATAACTAATTTAATTAGAATAGAACCTGTTGCACAGCTTATTGTGAGCCATAAATAATCCATGTAAGCACTTGGTACAGTGCCTGGGACATAATAAGTCTTCAATAAAGTTAGTTATTGTTCTTCTTAAATATGCTCAGTTTTTATAGTTTATACAGCATTGTCATTGCCTCATTTTTAAAAATCACAAGACATTGTCAACAGGTACTGATTTAGAAAGAGTCTAGTGTTGTTTTCACAACCACAATAGCAGATCTGCGACAGGTCTGAGGGTCAAGTGTGTCTAGGTGCCTGCACACGGTCCTGCCTTCTTCCTGCCTGTCTTCCTCCCTCCCCATCCTTCCTTCACTTTCTCTTTTTGTTGCAGTCTCTCCCTTTCACTTCCTTCTGAAAGGATGAGAGCATATCACGTATTAGGATAATGCCCGCTAAGTCATTTAGGGAAAGATCAGAACAAAGACTATGTGAGGGAAACTTAAAGGAATCTTTTCCAGTCTATGAACTGAGTAAGATAACACACTCGGGAAATAAAGGTTGCTCTAAAGTTATTGGCGGCCAAAGCTTAAAAGGAAATACAGTAGGTTATACTATTCTCGTTTCCTGACAATAGAAAACAAGATACATTAAATCTGGCAGATTATTATTTTTTCCAGTTGGAGCTAAACTCAAGTTATAACAATTGTAGGCCCTACTTATATAAATCAAAACTTGATCAATCATCTGTACTTGGGAGACAACTCAATATTTGCACATGTAAGTCACATTTTCATGTTATCATTGTCTTTTAAGATGGCCTTATTATAATCAAGTTACATGTTAAAGATATGGTTCAGATTATGCATGGAAATAACTCAGTGTCCAAATGAGTCGTGTTTGAGTGGGCTGCATATTAATATTTTCACTAATTTTTAAAAATAACAGGCAACAGGAATGAGTCATGCACTTATTTAAAAAACCTGTTTAAAAGTTTTCCAATACATTATTCATATTTAATCTTAATTAAAATTTAATGTAATGTGTAGAATTGCTTCACGTGTTACCTTACACAGGTAGACGATAAATTTTCTTGCAGATTTCATTCTAATTTGACAGTGACGCTTGCATACAATTTTACTGTCAGGTTTAATTTGTCTTTGTAATACTGGAAAACAAAATGGTTGTCAAATTTATAGGATAACAGTGTCCTTTTTTCAAACAGGTAACTTACTTGTGTAAACAGGTAAGAACTCCAGAAACTGCTTTGCAGGAAAAAAAGGAGTTATTACTCTGGACCTGTGTTACTTTTATAAAGTTGTAAAGAAATTGCCTCAAAATTCATTGGAAGTAGAATTTTTTTTTCTTTTAATGCATGTGCCAAATGTAGATTGAATATACACTCTGCCTACATTTTTCTTCTTTTCTCTGATTCAACTTTTAGAATAGTCAGGTCTTTACTCTTTGCTATATGAGAGATTATTGGGTAATGCCCAAGACTCCTATAAAGTTAACAGGTTATTAAATTCAGGCATTATTATTCCTTCTTTTTTGTTTTGATAGAAGACCTATGTTCTATCAAAAATATCTGAAAATAGGGGCACCTGGGTGGCTCAGTCGGTTAAGCGTCTGCCTTCGGCTCCGGTCGTTATCCCAGGGTCCTGGGATCGAGCCCCGCATCAGGCTCCCTGCTCCGCGGGAAGCCTGCTTCTCCCTCTCCCACTCCTCCTGCTTGTGTTCCCTCTTTCTCTGTGTCTCTCTGTCAAATAAATAAATGAAATCTTTAAAAAAAATCTGAAAATATAAGAACACTTTCTATATGGTGGGGTTATGGTTGGGATTTTATATTTTTAAGACAAAACAATTCTGTTAAACAATTGCTATTGTTGGGAAACAAGCTCACTTTTGTATTTGCTCAGCCTTAGATATTTCTTTCTTCTTTTTTTTTTTTAAGTTTGAAGTTAACGTTTTAACTTTTATAATGGCTTTAACCTTTTAAAAACATTTTAACAGTTTTAACATTGTCAGAAATGAAGATTGTTCTTTTTTTGTTGGTTATGATTCATTTCTCTACCAGTTTCCAAGATAGCTGTTACACAAGGTGCAGTGATTGAATAGAATAGAACCTGTGTGGGAGAGATGTAAGTGTTCAGTTTGATAAGTATAATCATCCTGTATTTATTCTAAAGTTACTAATGAGAATGGTCTAATTTCAGAGGATCATTGTTTTCTCACCACAGTACCTGATGTGAATAATAGACTTTGTAGGTAGCTTGGATACCCTTTCTGGTTTTGGCCTCAGAGTCTCAACTAACCTCAAGTGTTGTGTGAACGTGTCCTCAACATGCAAGGGTTCTCTTCATCTCCTCAGATTGTTCCTAGGACAATGTTAAGAGGTGCTGCTTAATCTGTTCTGAGAGAGAGAGGAAATTTCCTGAAAGTGCAATGTAAGTTGAATGGTGAGAAACTAACTGGATTAAGTTTAATTTAGATTATTTGCAGGCTGGACCAGGTGTTAAAAAGATCAGAATTTGTGGTGAATATTGAGGATGAAGTTTGGCCCACTGCTTCTACTCAGAAGGTCAATGGTGGGAGGAAGGGTTTTCAGTCTGTTTTTCCAATTATAGGTTTGTGTGTAGGAGAGAGGATATACCGTTTCCTATGTGATTGTGAAATGTCCCTTCCTTGGGGTCTTCTTCGATTGTATTCGTTCCAGCAATTTAAGCTGCCATGTCACTTAAGCTTGGTTTCTATAGAGTCCCCAATGTTTTTACTTTAAATTCTTGGGGACTATTTCCCTGTATGTTGAAGGGGACATTTAAAGCTCTGTTTGAGGGGGAAGTTTTGGGGACATCTCAAATGGAAATCTAGATACCTATTCTGAGTTTATTTCAGAGATCTAGGTAGAACAATGGTATAATTAATGAGTCTGGGAACTCATTGAAGTCATTTTCCTTGCTTACTGAAAGCATTCATTTCTGTGTGGTTACTCTGGCTTGATTTTTCTGGTAACTGCTCTTTATTATAGTAATGGAAGTAAATAATTAAAAGCTATGAATAACTTCAATTGAAATAGAGGAAATTATTGAGAAAGAATTTAGGCAATGTATAGTATTTGTGATTCTTTTATGTATAATTTAAGAAATAGTTACTTTTGAGGTGTTTCTTTATAGAATTTGTTTTGGAACAATTAAGTAAATCTTGCTTTTACAATGAGAATAATATAAACTAATGTTTAGTTAATACCGATTACATGCCAGAATCTCTGTTAAGTACTTTTATGTATTATGTTTAATAACGACCCTGTAAACTGAGTACCAAGTTCTCATTCCCATCTATTTAAACTGATTCCAAAAGATAACTTGCTATTTTGAGGGAGTGTGAATATTAGAAAAATAGAGAAGAAAGGTTAATCTCTATGTAGAACTAGGCCCAAATATGGGCCTGCGTTATCTGACAAGAAGGTTATAAATATTTGGATTGATATTTAATGTTGTTAAATAATCCTTAATTTGGGTTACTTGTTTATTTTATTTTATTTTACCATTTAGAGCTGATTGTGTATTAGAAACGAGGTGAAATGTTTTGGGGAGGATATAGATTGTTTAAACATGGGTTTTGGGGAATTTATAGGAGAGCAAGGAATAGTGACTACAGTTTGAGTCTAAGCAGAAGTATAGACAAATAGGGGGCACAGCTGGTAGACTGGTTGGTTTAAGCCCGGGGAAGCCTGATGCGTGAAAATCGATGAGCCTCCTGAGAGAGAGCTTACCTGAGGAAAGAAGAATCAAGCTATTCTGAGCTTGACTTGGTCTTGGGCATTGAGGGACAGAACAGTTCTGAGCATAGGATAATAATGTTTGTTATTCATATATATTTTTTAATGCTG